>NC_041384.1:467900467-467985374 GCF_002162155.2 Triticum dicoccoides
AGTCCAGCACTCGCCTAAGTTTGAAAAAATCCCACCGAGTGGAGAGCAGTCCTCCCACTCGGGGGCTTAGCTGCAGTCAAGCACTCACCTAAGTTCTCTCACTAAGAGGCTTAACGGCAGTCCAGCACTCGCCTAAGTTTGAAAAAAATCCTACCAAGCGGAGAGCAGTCCTCCCACTCAGGGGCTTAGCTGCAGTCGAGCACTCGCCTAAGTTCTCTCACTAAGAGGCTTAACGGCAGTCCAGCACTCGCCTAAGTTTGAAAAAATCCTACCGAGTGGAGAGCAATCCTCCCACTCGGAGGCTTAGCTGCAGCCCAGTACTTGCCTAAGTTTGAGACCCATCCCTATCCGCAAGGATGACGAGGTGCAGGTCGACTGCAACCTTCTTCTTTGGAGCTGCGGCACTAATACAACGTCCGCTCCATCCCTATCTGCAAGGACTATGAGGTACAGGTCGACCACCACCTTCTCCTTCGGAGCTGCGGCACAAATACAACGTCTGCTCCATCCCTATCCGCAAGGACGAAGAGGTGCAGCAAGCAAAGTCCATCTGAAGACAAACACAAGCACATTCGGAGATAAACCAAATTCAGATAAATACTAAAAGGTTCCAAGCAGCGAATCAAAAGTACTCGGGCACCAAGCCCGAAGGAGTTTAATGGTTACAGAAACCACTTGGCATTCTGAGGCAAATTTAAAGCGTATCCAAGTTTCATAAGATTGTTCACTCAGCCGGAGGAGGACTGGCAGGCTCCACAAATGAGTCCAGATCGATCCCATCAGCGATCCGAGTGGCGGCAGCAATGAAAGTCTCCATGAAGGACTGGAATTCGTGCTTTTTGGTGTTAGCGACTTTGATCGCAGCCAGCTTGTCTTCACGAACCTCCTTGCAATGGACTCGCACCAGGGACAGCGCCACGTCAGCACCGCACCGGGCGGAGGATTTCTTCCATTCTTGCACTCGGTCAGGGATCTCGTTCAGTCGAGTCATCAGAGATTCCAAATCATTCTGAAGCGTCTCCTCTGGCCAAAGCGTCGAGTCAATTCGAGAGACAACCTCCTTCAGGCGTGCGAGGTAGCTTGTGGCGCTGGCGATACGGGACTCCATTCGGAGCACGTTCATCACAGTTTCATCGCAGACCGGGGAAGTGATAGGGTCCAGACCCGTCTCGACCCTCCCAGTTTCTTCGTCAAAGTCTTGACAAAGTTCTGCAGCCAAAAGTCAGTTCAATCAACCGAGCAAAATCCGATGGCAAACATCAACACAGTCGGATTAAAAGAAATACCTCCCAGCATGAGATAAAGCTTCTTGGCGAGGGTCCTCAGATAAGCTTCTGTGTCGTTCCTCTTGCGGATCGCAGACTCCAACTTTTCGTTCACGGCGACCTTATCCTTCTTCAGGCTGGTCACTTCGCGGTTAGCTTCATTAAGACAAGATGTCAGTCTAGTCACCTCTCCTTCAAGCATTCTGACTGAAGCAAGCTTCTTCTCTGCGAGAGCGGTTTTGTATTGGGCTGCTTTTTGCACGGCGGCGAGGTCCGAGTCCTTCTTGTCCAGAGCCAATTTCATTTTCTCTGCAAAAGAAATAATCGAATCAAAAAAGAGATCAAAGAGATATATTGAAATTCAGTCGGCAATCAGTTACCTTGCATACCAGCAGCCTCGTCTTGAGCTTTTTTCAGATTTTGCTGAGCCAATTCCAAGTCTAAGTTGAGTTGCCTCTGCTTCTCTTCGAGTTCGGCAAACTTGGAGATAAGAGTACAAGACTTCTGCAGGAGGCAAGAGATAGGTCAATCGATAGGTTCGAAAGCAGTTCATTTTCGAATGAATAAAACCTAAAGAAGTGGACAACAAGCTGTTCAGACCCCAGTCGACTGCCAGCAGTCGACCACGGTCTCGGGGACTACACCCAGTGGGTGCACTTGGCGTGCCCCCACCGGTTCTGATCCCACTCGCCCGGCCCGCCGGAGTCGAGTGCAAGGAGTAAAAAAAGAGAGAGAGAGAGAAAGAACAATTGCGCCGTCAAGAAAAGAAGAACTCAGACCACAGTCGACTGCGAGCAGTCGACCGCGGTCTTGGGGACTACACCCAGTGGGTGCACTTGGCGTGCCCCCACCGGTTCTGATCCCCCTCGCCCAGACCGAGTGGAAGAGCGAAACTACCAAAAACGACAGCAACACCCAGTGGGTGCTCTCATTCAACGCGAACAACAGGAGATTGTGCAGAAGAAGATTTTTCGAGAACAAAAACAGTCGGAAAGTCTACTCACCTCGACGTTGGCCCGAATAGCGGCACTAGCATCGTAGGCAGCCTGACTGCTCTCGTGCACTATCTTCACCCGCTCCATCATCATATCAGCCTGTCGGATGGCTTCCGCAGCCGCTTCCAACTGGTTGTCTGGGACGGGGTAGCTGGTGAAAAAATGTGCAGACAACCCAGGTGCAGCTGCTTGAGGCTCCGTGGTGTGGAGTTGGATAGTTGAAGGAACCACAGGCGTGGTCGACCGCGTGGGGTGCCCACTCGGCAAGGGTGCAGCGAACGTCACAGCGGCCCTACCCGCATCTTCAGCTTGACAGACAGGAGGCGTTGCAGTTGGTTCCTGCCGAGCCACCCTGCCAGCTGTTACCTTCTTGCTCTTCCTAGGCTTAGGAGCCACATCTTCGTCGTCGTCCGGAAGGTCAATGATGTTGGGTGGAGCTGCAAGACAGAACATTCGACCCCAAGTGAACCACTCGACCCTAAAAGGATCAAGAATCGAAATCGCAAGAGTTCATACCTGGGTTAGAGGTCACCGCATCCTCCATTTCCTCGTCCCGGTACTGGTATGAAGAGGTCCCTAACGTAGTAGCACTACAAAGGCCCGCATTCAATCGGTTACATCCAGTTAATTGAATCCACATAAAGGACAAGTCAGATGGTTACCCGGATATAGTAGGAACGGTCACTTTGATCCGAGGCAAATCTTTGGGCGGTTTGGAAGATATGGCTTTCGGCACTTTCGGCACTAGAAGCGGCGCGACCTTGGATTGCTTTGGAGGCTTCTCAGTCGGCGTCGGGGAAGACGTCCTGGGGCACTTCGAGGATTTCCCGATCGGCGCAGCCACCAAGTCCGGAGCGCGTGCCGGGTCATGAGTGTGCTTGGACCTCCTCTCCCTGCGAGGAGGCGAGTCGACTTCTTCCTCATCGTTCGATTCATCGCTCTCCTCGTCCTCCTCGGCTTCTGAATGCTCCTCGCCGCTCTCGCCCCCGCCCCCTTCTTCTTCAGTGCCGGGGTCCTGCACTCCGTTGGGCATCGAGTATATTTCAATGAGGGCCTGAAAGGATAACAATCAAAAGACATTCAGTCGACCACAAACGGGACATCACGTGGTGAATCGGGAAGATACTTGATAAAACAGAAATATACCTGCTCCGGCTGGCGCGAGTTGTCGAATGGAATCACCCTCCTGGATCCCCGAGGGTTGTCTTTGTTACCAATGATTCCCCTCAACCAGTTCTCCAAGATATCCTCGCTGACCTCCTTCGGGTGGATCCGAGTGGTATCTTCGAGCCCAGAGTACATCCACATCGGATGATCGCGCGCCTGAAGAGGTTGGATGCGTCGACCGAGAAAGACCTCCAGCAGATCCATCCTGATCACTCCGTCGCGGACAAGCTGGACGACCCGTTTGACTAGCTCCTTGACCCGCGCCTTCTCTTCTGGAACTACCTTCAGGGGAGCAGGCTTCTCCACTCGAGCCAAGGAGAAAGGAGGAAGTCCACTCGACTGGCCAGGGGTTGGCTGATCCTTGCAGTAAAACCAAGTCGACTGCCAGCCCCGGACCGAGTTAGGAAGGATCATCGCTGGGAAAGTACTCTTGCTCCTCATCTGGATCCCCAGACCACCGCACATATGGATCACCCGCGTCCTCTCGTCACTCGACTTGGCCTTTTTGACCGACTGGGAACGACAAGTGAAGATGTGTTTGAAAAGCCCCCAGTGCGGTCGACAACCCAAGAAGTTTTCGCACATGGACATGAAAGCGGCCAGATAGACTATGGTGTTCGGAGTGAAATGGTGGAGCTGAGCCCCAAAGAAGTTCAAAAAACCCCGGAAGAAAGGGTGGGGAGGCAGCGAGAATCCGCGATCTATGTGGGTTGCTAGGAGGACACACTCACACTCTCTAGGCTGCGGCTCAGTTTCGTCCCTCGGGACCGAGCCGACTTGTGGGGGATCAATCCCCCCTCCACCAGGTCGTCGAGGTCGTCCTGCGTGATTGCCGAGCGGATCCAGTCGCCCTGGATCCAGCCCACCGGCAGGCCGGACCTCAACGAGGATCCGCCCCGGCTGGTCCGCTTGCCCTTCGCCTTCGCGGTCGCCTTCTTCACGCGTTCCAGCGCCGCCGTCTTATCCTTCCCCATGGTGGCAGATCGAGCTCGAGCGAAGGTCCGACGACGAGGCGGAAGCGAGAGTGGCGGAGAGATCGGGAGAAAGAGAAGAGAGAATGGTGGCGTGCGGAGCAGAGGCCTGGCCCGAGACCTTTTATAAGACCTTCCGCCGAGTGGCTGACTAGTGGACCCAAGCGATCTAAACAAATCCCGCAACAGTCGTGCGCGCAGTACGTGGCGAAAAAGGTGGCACGGGGATCGAGGAGACTTACCTAATCCATCCCGATGACCTCATTTCCTCCCGTCTGGCCCGCTTCCCAAAATTCGAATCTCGCGAGATCCGCGGAGAGCGGAACAACCTGTCAGACTGAAGACAAACACCCTCTACATCATCATTTCGACAACAACCAAGAATGGACCAAGGCGACTGAGAAAGGAATCGACGTCGTCTCCTCAACTCATTGTTTCAGGACAAGGCATATTCATAGCACAAAGAGTGTGTCGGAAGTGTTCTCAACCCCTTCCTCATTCGAACCCTGATCCATTCGGGGGCTAATGATGAAGCTATGTACCTAGGGTAGGGTCATGGACCTGTCTAGCATACCCTCCCCGAGGACATCTTTACAAAGAATCAGAAGCAGTCGAAGAGAAAATATCATCCACTCAACCATGAAGATGTGCTCACTCGACTTCCTTGAAGACACTCGACCACCTTGAAGACACTCGACCACCAGAAGATGAGAAGCCCTCCACTCTGCAACGGTCGCGACTTAAACCATAGCATTATGGGCATTTATAACACTTTATTGTAGACGTTACCAGTAACGCCCCACCTTTATGAACATTGAACCCTGTGTAACGGAGGGGAGTTGGGGTCCTGGCGCACTCTATATAAGCCACCCCCTCCTCTGGGACAGGGGATCGCACTTTTGTAAACACACACACACACACACGTATAATCCAGTCGACCGCCTTAGGGCACCGAGACGTAGGGTTGTTACTTCCTCCGAGAAGGGCCTGAACTCGTAAAACTCGTGTGTACAACTACTCCATAGCTAGGATCTTGCCTCCTCATACCTACCCCCATTCTACTGTCAGTCTTAGATCCACGACAGGCATTGCGTGCGAAAGTCCGTAAAATCGTCCAAGGGGATGATAACACTCAATTTTTCCACATGATTGCGAATGGCAAACATCGAAAGAAGAGAATTTTTCAGCTCGAGCAAGATGAGGGGACGATTTTACGGCAGGAAAACTTAAAATTATATATCACGAACTACTATAAGCAGCTGTTTGGGCCTATAGAGGATAATTTCATATCCTTGGATGAGTCTAGGATAGAGGATGTGCCTTAGTTTGCTGTGGATGAGAACGATATTTTGGCCGCCCCATTTTCGGAGAAAGAAGTGTTTGAGGCTATATCACAAATGAAGAATAATAAAGCTCCAGGCCCGGATGGTTTTCCAGCGGAGTTTTATAAGAAGTGCTGGCACATTATTAAGGGGGACTTGATCCCGTTGTTCCATGATTTATTCTGTAGACAGTTACAGTTGTCTCACTTAAATTATGGAACAATCACTTTGCTTCCTAAGAAAACAGAGGTCGTGTGGATTGAGCAGTTCAGGCCAATATGTCTTCTTAATGTCAGCTTTAAAATTTTCACTAAGGTGGGACTAATAGGCTTACGCAGATTATGCATACAGTGGTGCAGCCTTCCCAAACCGCGTTCATGCCCGATAGAAACATCCTAGAAGGGGTTGTAGTTCTGCATGAAACGCTCCATGAGACCCACACAAAAAAACTAGAGGGGTGGGTTTCAAAGTGGATTTTGAAAAAGCATACAATAAAGTAAAATGGACATTCCTTCAGCAGGCATTGCGCACGAAAGGATTTGATCAGGCCTGGAGAAACCAAGTTGATTCTTTCACGCAAAAAGGAAGTGTTGGTATCAAAGTGAATGACGACATAGGTCATTACTTTCAGACACACAAAGGCCTGAGGCAAGGTGACCTGATGTCATCGATTCTTTTCAACATAGTGGTTGACATGTTGACAATCCTAATAGGAAGGGCTAAGGATGACGTCCAAGTAGGTGGCATAGTTCCGCATTTAGTGGATGGCGGAGTGCCGATCCTTCAGTACGCTGATGATACTATCATCTTCATGGAGCATGATTTGGCAAAAGCAAGAAACATGAAGCTTGTTTTATGCATGTTTGAACAATTATTGGGGTTAAAGATTAACTTCCATAAAAGTGAATTTTTCTGCTTTGGAAGAGCTAAAGATGAACAAGATGCTTACAAACAATTATTCGGATGCGAATTGGGATCTTTACCCTTCACGTATTTGGGTATACCAATTTGCCATCGCAAGCTTTCTAACAAAGAATGGAAGTGCATTGAGTATCGATTTGAGAAAAAACTAAGCTACTGTAAGGGCAAGCTTATGTCATAAGGAGGCCGATTAATTCTCATTAATTCGGTTCTTACGAGTATGCCGATGTTTCTATTGTCCTTTTTTGAGGTACCAGTTGGAGTCCGAAAAAGGCTAGACTTCTATCGATCGCGCTTCTTCTGGCATAGTGATGAATTAAAATGAAAATAGAGACTCGCTAAATGGGATATCATTTGCAGATGAAAGACCAAGGGGGTCTCAGCATTGAAAACTTAGAGGTGAAGAACAGGTGTTTAATCAGCAAGTGGTTGTTTAAGCTATCTGTAGAGACGCACGCCACGTGGGCCCAAATCCTACGGAACAAGTACCTTAATTCCTAAACATTCTCCCAGGTGACGGTGAGGCCGACTGGTTCGCCTTTTTGGAAAGGACTGGTGAGAGTGAAATCAGTCTTTTTCAACAGGACAAAATTTGTAGTTGGAAATGGTACTACCACGAGGTTATGGGAGGACACATGGCTAGGGGAGACGTCCCTTGCACTCCAATATCCATCTCCTTATAATATTGTGCAGCGAAGAGAAACCTACATTGCAACAGTATTACAATCCAATCATCTGGATATCCAATTCAGGAGGACCCTAATGGGAAATCGTTGGGAAGCTTGGCTCCACTTAGTACGTAGATTGATGGAGGTCCACCTTTCTCAACAACCCGATCGACTGAGCTGGAAACTGACAAAGAATGGAGAGTTCTTGGTTAAATCCATGTATTTTGGATGTTATCAACTCTAGTGCTATTCCTCGTTCGAAACATGTGTGGAATGTCAAAGTGTCTTTGAAAATAAAAGTGTTTATGTGGTTTGTACATAAACAAGTCATTCTAACTAAGAATAATCTAGCAAAACACAATTGGACATGATCTACAAGATGTAGTTTCTGTGATAAGGACGAATCCATCAAACACCTCTTTCTCGATTGTCCCTTGGCAAAAAATTTGTGGCGGACAGTGCACTTAGCTTTTAATATTACTCCTCCGAATACCATCAACACGTTATTTGGGACGTGATTAGATGGGTTAGATTCCAACACTGCGAGACATATCCGTGTAGGAGTATGTGTTTTATTATGGGCAGTCTGGAACTGCAGAAACGATTTGGTTTTTAACATAACAACAAAAATTCATTTCTTGCAGGTTATCTTCCGGACCACTACGCTCATCCGTATGTGGTCGCTAGCACTCCGACGGAGGTCAGGGGGCATTTGGTTACTGAATCTATACGTTGGAAGACGGTATCTTGGGATATCTTCAACCGATTTGGATGGCGGTCATGTAACAGAATAGGTGTTTAGTTTCCTATCTTATATTTTTACCTGCCGGTTGTGGCTATCTTGTCATGATATTTTTGCTCTTTGTGAGCTTCTTTACTTTTGAGATCTGAAGACTTTTGTAGAACATTTTGCTGTTTATTGATATTTTGGCCGTATGCATCGTTTTGATGCAGAGACCAGGGCCTGACCTCTTTTCGAAAAAATGATTTTTACTTTAATTACATGCATCATGCATGGCCTGCATGAATTTGGGGCTTGGAAACTTAGGGCCAGTTCTTTTCGGCGATTCTCCCAGAATCACCCCCCTCCCCAGTTTCTCCCAGAATCGCCACTTCATATGTTTTTTACAATCCTATCTAGTTAAGGTCTAATTAGCTAGGATTATAAAAAACATATGAAGTGATGATTTTGAGAGAAGTTGGGGAGGGGGGCGATTCTGGTAGAATCACCCAAAAGAACTGGCCCTTAGAGGCGTTCATTGCCTGGATGGGCAACTGAATCTCGGCCGCTTTCGGGTCTGGACATGTCCGTAAATAAATGTGGGGATATTCTGTACTGTATGGTCGGCTGGAATTGTTTGCGCACCGGCGTGTACGTGTGGAAATGGTGGCCAGAGACCGTGCGTTCCCCGGCCGGCTGGAAGGCTCCATTGGACGGACAGGCACCGGCAGGTGGCCCAGCGCGCCGTGTCCACTCGCCCAGGTCACGCGTCGCCGTCCAACGCCAGCCAAATGACGGATAAATTTGGAGACACGAAGCAGTAGGAAAGACAGGCCCTGGAAGGAACAAGGAAAACGATGGAGGCATGCGTGCATGGGATTGCCCCCTCTCACCATGTATGGGTGTCTCATCTCTGTCGATACGCTGAGTGAGATGAGAAATTTTACACAGTCGGTGAACGAAGAAAAAAAATGAGTGCCCATATTCGCCCTCATATATATATTGGCTCCGCGTTAAGTACAACTTTTTCTTTTCTTTCGAGACGGCGTTAAGTAAGTACAACTCTTGGTCAGCATCAATCGGGCGGGGCAGCGAAGCCTACTGCTAGCAAACAAGAGCTAGATTTTCAGGTGAAGGAAGTGCATTCACACAGTGCGACATGTCAGGTTCCCAATAATGCAGCCAGCTTTCATGTGCAAAGCATTATGAGGACTATGCATGCACCATCAGTGCATACTGAGAACCGGCGCGGTTTCGGTTGCATAAAACCGCACCTAAACCTTTTTTTAATACAAGATGCCTAGTACAACAGAGAACATGGTCTGTCTCCTTCCTTCCTTCCTTCCAGATGAGAGAAAAGAAAAAGAAAAAAAGGTGGCATGATGGTTTTAATTGGAATCTATTGCCTCCGACCGCCCAGACTTAGGGTTCGCTACGAAGTAGGTTGTACGATGCGTTTTATAATAAGTGATTCTAATAAGTACATTTGTTATAATTATGATAAGAAGATAGAAAAACTAATATTCTCCTCGGACCATATACGCAACAAAATGGAACTGCCAATAAGAATAGTAGCATGAGATGGCTCATGGCAGCCGTGTTTCGCGCTCGAACTAGCACTGACCAGTGCCAGCTACCCGCTCCTGCACAACAACTCTGTTATGTGAGCAGATGCCAGAACACAGTGGTGCTAAGCTTCGCGTCGCATAGTTCAATCAAGCAATGGTTGTTTAACTAATGGACGACGGCGACATTTGCTTGGTCGCTGACGCCTGGATGCAACACAAAGTTAACGAGATTCATTATAAAACGTACTACGTAGAAACATCTCAGTGTGATGCACCATGTGTCATAAAGTTCCTTTGTACTTGCAATGAACCTGGCACAAGTGGAGTGTCGTGTCGGGGATAGCAGTCAAGGTCGATCTGGATCTAATACCAAACAAAAAGGGTCAGGGATAATCTTTTAAAGGCCTGAATCATTGCCTGCCTCAGAATTTAGAAAATATTTCCAGATAGCTGCCTTGGTATAAAAAAACTAGTATGTCAGTCGTACGTAGCTGTTGGAAGAATACAAATTGTTAGCCTTGGATACACCTGCAACAACCCAGTGGTTACGTGGCAAATAAACTAGTGTAGGCCAGGTCATTGGTGTACACGACAGCTGAGTGAGTCCATTATGGCGATGGACGAGTTCTAGTTCGGGTCAATTTGGGGGATTTCCTTATCTGTTGGTTGGTTGGCCGCCTTGTTGCCTACTGTCGAGGGCACCGATGATTATCGGGGAGATGGTGATTTGTGCTCGAGGGACCATGCACACACACTTTTCACATCATTATTACTCTACTAGGCAAAGTAATAATAAGCTATGGATCACAAGGTGGGCGTGGCGCGGTATTAAAATTTTCGCAGGCCCCAGCGCCGAGTAGACTTGGCAACCAAGCCCGCACGTAAAGTGGCGGATCGGCCGATGGAGCTCTCAGGAAATCTTTTGCTTTGAACATATATAGCACTTACTGTGTGCTCCTATGTCAAATAGGAAAAGTCAAAAAAGGAGACAAAGCTCGCCTGCCGCCACTGAGACACTGGTTCGTGGTAGTATGACGGTACACACATAGGTCGCCGGATCCATCCGAGAACAGACGTGTCAAAGCAAGCGGCAACAGTAAAACAAAACAAAAATCAAATCAGACCGGCCGGGCTCGACGTCAAAGCACAGGAGGAAGAGCCATCGGACATGCGCGCAAACTGTAGGCGTGCAGTGCAGGTTTGGAAAGATGTCGCCCTCGACAACGTTGCATCCGGAGGAGTCATGGACGATCGTTACAACAGCCCATGCCTCGTACGTCCACGAGCACGAGCACAGGCCGGACCGCAAAATCCTTTTCAAAAAAGATCGAAGCAGCACGGATAGCTAGTCGGCGCGCGAGGATGGACGGGTTAAATGGAACGGGATCAAAGAGTGTGGCGCCCTAATGGCTACAAGAGCGACGGGAGGACGCGGTGGGAGATAGTACAGGGTTTTCGCGTGGAGAGAAAAAGGCGGTGTGGATGGATGGATGGATGGATGGATTGTGGAGGGAGGAAAGCTACAGTTTGGCGTAGCCAGCAAGCAGGCAGGTTCCTTTGTCTGCTCAGGAGTAGTAGTAGGATTCGCACTCCTCGCTCGGTGAACGGGATAAGGAGGAGGGCCTTGCGATGCGAGGTGGGTGGACGTAGCTGTAGCCGAGCCGAGCGGAGCGTAGATGAGGTCGGCAGAAAGAACGCTAGCGTACTGCTAGGCGATAGGGCACCTTTTCCCACTGACCCAGCGGGGCCCGGCCAACAGCGGAGCTACCCCGGCCTAGCAGCCTAGCACGGACCGGACTGTAAGATTTGGCATAAGCGTTCCTACTCCTCGAGTGAGCCGCGTCATGTATATTTATATGGGGCAACAATGCCTTGCCTTGGCGTACAAGAGAAACCAGAAAGAAATCCAATCTGGTTCGGTATAGGAGATAGATAGGGATACGAGCGAGAAAGAGATAGAGATAGGTTTAAGATTACATGGAGTAAACTGCTCAAACTCTAACACCCTCCCTTAATCTAAACTATCCTATATTGAGATTTCTCTTGAACTCTTCGAAAGACTTGGCAGGCAAAGCTTTGGTGAATCCATCAGCTACTTGATCTTTAGATGGAATGAATCGTATATCCAACTTCTTCTCTGCAACCATTTCACGCACAAATGAAAATCAATCTCAATGTGTTTGGTTCTACCATGAAACACTGGATTAGCAGAAAGGTAGGTTGCTCCCAAGTTATCACACCATAGACAAGATATACGAAGTTGCTTGATTCCTAACTCATGAAGCAAGGATTCCACCCAAATAATTTCAGCAGTTGCATTTGCTAGTGATTTGTATTCAGCTTCTGTACTTGACCTTGACACAGTAGCTTGTTTTCTGGCACTCCAAGAAATAAGGTTTGAACCAAAAAATACTGCAAATCCTCCAGTTGACTTTCTGTCATCAACACATCCTGCCCAATCAGCATCAGAGAAAGCACTGACAAGTGTGGAATTAGAACGTCTGAACTGAAGTCCCAAACTCACAGTATGTTTAATGTATCGTACAATCCTTTTGACAGAGGTCCAATGAGTGGAGGTAGGAGCATGTAAATATTGACAAACCTTGTTCACAGCAAATGATATGTCTGGCCGTGTCAAAGTTAAATATTGTAGGGCTCCAACAACACTTCTATATTTTGTGCTCTCCTCTTCATTAAGAGGTTCTCCTTGATATGATGAAAGTTGTTCTGAAGAAGATAGTGGTGTAGGTGAGGGTTTGCAATCCTTCATTCCCATACGAGTTAAAAGTTCAGTGGCATATTTTTCTTTTCAACACTATGCCATCCTGAGTCTTCTTAACTTCAATGCCTAAGAAAAAATGTAAATCACCAAGATCCTTCAAAGCAAATTCTGAACTCAAATCACGCAAGAGAGCATTTGTGGCATCTTGTGAAGAGCTTGCAACTATAATATCATCCACATATATGAGCACAAAAACCATTGTGTTTGCCTTATTATAAATGAAGAGAGATGTATCTGCCTTGGATGGAATAAACCCAAGATGCTTCAACTGTGAGCTTAGCCTTGAGAACCATGCTTTAGGTGACTGTTTCAGACCATAAAGAGCTTTGTCAAGCTTGCAAACATAACGAGGTGTTTGTTTATTTTCATATCCTGGTGGTTGCCTCATATAGACCTCCTCTTCCAGAACACCATGTAGAAACGCGTTCTGAACATCTAGCTGGCGAAGGCTCCATCCTCTGGAAACAGCAATGGCTAGCACAAGTCTTATAGTAGCAGCTTTTACAACTGGACTAAAAGTATCCTCATAATCAATGCCATATCGTTGCTTAAATCCTTTTGCAACTAGACGTGCTTTATATCTATCAATGGAGCCATCTGCTTTTCTTTTAATTTTATAGACCCACTTGCAGTCAATAATATTTTTACCTCTCTGACTTGGCACCAAGTGCCATGTTTTATTTTTCATGAGTGCATCATACTCTTCACCATAGCCTTTCTCCATTTAGGATCTTCAAGTGCATCACTCAACCTTGCTGGTTCACCTGAAACACATAACATTCCATATGGTATAGTACCATCCCTTCTTATTTTAGGATTTCTAATACCTTTTTGTAGCCGGGTCATGATCCTTGAAGTAGTAGCAGGCTGTTCTTGCTGTTGCACAGGAGATTGCATAGACTGGCTGGTGGCAGAAGATCCTGGCGACCCATCCATGTGCGCAGACTGGGATGATGTACTGGATCCAGTAGACCCCGGTGTGGCTTGACCAGAACTAGCGACGACCGAGTCCACAGAGTAATCCGGAGTAGAGAATCCCGAGCCTGGCGCTCCTGTCCCCTGCATGTGCGCGCTGGACGAGGGAGATCCCGTGTCTTCTCCTGTCCCTTGCATGCGCGCTGACGTGGCAGATGCGGAGCGGGCAGGGGACGGCTGATTCCTCTGCCGGCTGACAGGCGCGTGGTCCCGCGCAGATCTCCTCCCGTGATCCAAGGCGGATCGGCGGACAGGCGCCGCAGGCGCCGCCGCATCCTCCTCGTGCTCCACGCCTGCTGCTTCTCCCTCATACACATCAAATATAGCATTGTTTTGTACCGGATTTTGATCATCTTGACCGTTTTGAACGCCGTTTTCTTCATGCACCTGCACAGGCATATTACCAGGAGTAGAACTAGAAGAAATATTAGCACATTGGTTAGAACAATTGTTATCACCCCCTTGATCAAACTCCGGAAGTAGTAGAATTTCTTTTCGAAGAAGGGCACCGGCATTTGGATGAAGAGACTTGAAAGGAAAAACAGATTCATCGAAGATAACATCCCTAGATATATAGACTCTGCCAGTAGAGACATCAAGACATTTGACTCCTTTGTGTATAGGACTATAACCCAAGAAAACACATTGTTTGGAACGAAATGCAAGTTTGCGTGTGTTGTATGGTCGAAGATTCGGCCAACATGCACAACCAAATATGCGTAGAGATGTGTAATCAGGAGTAATACCAAAAAGACGAGTGATAGGATTTTCAAATTTGATGACTCTACTAGGGCGAATATTGATGAGATATGTTGCAGCGAGAAAGGCTTCATCCCAAAATTTGAGAGGCATAGATGCATGAGCTAGCAATGCTAGTCCTACTTCTACAATGTGGCGATGTTTTCGCTCAGCGGAACCGTTCTGTTGGTGAGCATGGAGACAAGATACATGATGAGAAATTCCAATTTTTTGAAAAAAGGAATTAAGTTTCTCATACTCACCTCCCCAGTCTGTTTGCATGGCAAGAATTTTAGAGTTCAGTTGACGTTCAACAAGACTTTGAAAGTTACTAAAAACTTGAAAGACATCGGATCGCTTCTTGAGCAAATAAATCCAGGTAAACTTGCTATAGTCATCAATAAAGCTTACATAATAGAAAAATCTACCGACTGAAGTGGGGGCTGGTCCCCAAACATCTGAAAAAATAAGTTGTAACGGAGTAGTAGACACACTAGTAGAGATGGGATAGGGTAATTGATGACTTTTTGCTTGTTGACACGCATCACAAACTGACTCAATACTAGACACAAAAGGAAGTTTATTCTTGCTAATGACATGCTGAACTATAACTGAAGAAGGATGACCCAAGCGTCGATGCCACTTTTCTGAAGATGGTTTGGTGACACTCCAAGCTTGTTTATTTGACTCTGACGAAGAAGAAGATGATGTGATTGGATAGAGACCTCCCTCGCATCTTCCTCTAAGGATGACTCTCCTCGTTGCCAAGTCCTTAATCACAAAAGAGTAAGGGTAGAATATGATGAGAACATTATTGTCACGTGTAAAACGATGAACGGAGACAAGATTCTTTGATGCATGAGGGATATGTAAGACATTGTTGAGGTGAAAATTTTTCTGAGGGGTTTTAACAATCGAGTTACCAATGTGAGTAATATCCATACCAGCTCCGCTTGCCGTGTGAACTTGGTCACCTCCGTGGTATTTCTCCCGCATTGTTAACTTATCAAGCTCTCCTGTGATATGTTCGATGGCACCCGAATCTGCATACCAATTAGTGTCGATGCCATACGAGTTGGTGACGAGGTTAACCTTCTTCCTTTCCTAACGATCTTCCTTGTACCGATCCCAGCAGTCCCTAGCGCCACCAACATGGAATTTGTAACATATCTGGCACTCGGGGTAATCCTCCTCATGCTGCTGCTGATACTGCTGCTGCGATGGCTGGCGTTGACGCTGCTGGTAGCCGTTGTTCCCACCGGTGCGAACAGGAGAAGATGGAGCACGATCAGAGCGACCACGCCCTCTACGTCCGCGGCCTCCTCTGCCCCGAGACTGGCCGCGGCCCCTGTACATGGCATTGGCTGACGAACGAAAGCCTGGTCCGTCGCCAAGCATCTCCATCCTCTGATCGAAAGCGGAAATCTGCGAGAAAAGATCATCAACAGAGATTGAATTCTTGATGGCGCCAACTGCTGCAACGACGGGATCGTAATCCCGATCGAGTCCGGCGAGGATGTAGTCCACCATCTCTCCGTCTGTCACCGGACGACTTGCTGCTGCAAGCTCGTCTCCGAGGCTCTTCATCTTGGTGATGAAAGTGTTGCTGGACATGTTGCCCTTCTTGGTGTTGGAGATGGCGATCCTCAGGTTTGTTATTCGCGATTGCGACTGCGCAGCAAAGATCGTGGTAAGGGCAGTCCATAGATCAAGGGTACTTTCCTTACCAATAACTTGCGCGAGGATTTCTGGAGTGAGCGAATTTAGCAGATAACTTAGGACCTGCTGATCCTTGGCAATCCATGGGCCATACAGCGGATTCGGCTCGATGGCCGTGGTCTTGTCCGCCTTAGCGACCTCCACTGTTTTCGGCGGCGCTGCATCGCTGCCGTCGAGAAGACCGGTCACCTGCGCACCTCGCAGGGCCGGCAGAACTTGCGCCTTCCATAGGAGGTAGTTCCCCCTCGCGAGCTTCTCTGTTGGTGGGGCGCCGAGGTTGAGGCCGACGGCGCTGGAGCCCATGACGATGACGATGGAAGGGTGCTAGGGTTCTGAATTTTTTTGTGTTGCTAGATGATAGGGAAGAGGCTAGCTCTGTATACCATGTAAGATTTGGTATAAGCGTTCCTACTCCTCGAGGGAGCCGCGTCATGTATATTTATATGGGGCAACAATGCCTTGCCTTGGCGTACAAGAGAAACCAGAAAGAAATCCAATCTGGTTCGGTATAGGAGATAGATAGGGATACGAGAGAGAAAGAGATAGAGATAGGTTTAAGATTACATGGAGTAAACTGCTCAAACTCTAACACGGACGTCGCCGCGCGTGCGACCTCTCTGACTCTGACCTAGGGCGAGTGCGAGTGCGAGTCCAACCCCGACCCACCGGGCTGGCTGGCTAGATCTACTCTACCACTCCTACTAGAGAGACTGACAGACTAATAACTGACGAAGTGGTTCGGTTCCGGTCCGGTCCACCGCCAGCCAGCTCGAGCCAAGCCAAAGCCAAAGCCGAAGCCAGGCGCATAAATCCGACCCGCCATTCGCTCGCTAGCATGTCTGTCCCCTGTTACTCAAGAGGAAAGGAGAGGGAACGCGCAGCGCAGCACAAGAGGTTTCCACTGACTAGTACGGCCGCGGTTCTAACTAGCTGTTGCGTGGCGTCGCCTTCTTAAGCCAAGGCCAAGCAAGGGACCGCCGGGGCGCGAGCGCGCGGATGGCGGCCAGGCACTCGTACCCGCCCACGCGGGCCACGCGGAGCGCGCCGGCGCCTCGGCCGCCATTGTCCCGCCTCGGGGAGTCGGAGACGGCGGCGGCCCACCCCGGCGCCGACCCGGAGGCGCGCCGCAAGGCCAAGAAGCAGAACCAGGTGCTCCCTCGTTCGTTCCTTATATTTGTTGGACTGTGGATCATCGGTCGGGCGGTTTGAGGCTATTATTCAATTGGTTTTCTCTGACTGACTGTAACGTACTATTTGATCCGCTTCGGCTTGGATTCCGCAGCTGTGGCCCAAGACGGTGCTGCGCAAGTGGCTCAACATCCGGTCGCCGGACTCCGACTTCAGCGCCGACGAGGGCGACACCGCCGACGAGGCCGACAGCGACTCCGAGTACGAAGGTGCACGATCCCCTCCGCTCCCTTCCGCCCCCTCCGCCATGAACTGCCTACCTGCCCCCCGCCATCAAGCTATCATTCATTTGGCTTGGCCCCATCCCCAAATTAACAAATCCAAATTCGACGTCAAATTCAGTGAATGGGCCAATGCATCCGGGTCGGATTCATCCCAGTCCAGACTCCACACTGTTCGTCGCTGCTTCTGCTCTTCATCGTTAATTTTCCTCCCCGGCCCATTTCTTTCTGCCAGAAAGGAGCTGTTTGTGGCTGTGGGGGCGGGTTCATTCTTTTCAACCACCACCTGATCCATTTAGTTCGGCGGTACGTCCCTTGTCTTCCAGGCCAGAAAACAAATACTAGTGGGAGGGCGGTGGATTTCGAGGAATTTCCAAATGTCCCTTCCTTCTGTTTTGTCCATTCTGGTGTTGGCTTCGTAACTCCTAAGCCAATTCCCGTTCTCGGTATATTCCTTCGCTTTCTTGGAATACACTAAAATAAACGGACCCTCCGTTATCTAAGAGTAAAAAGCTACTCTAAAAATGAAGTTTGAGCAGATTCAATAGTTTTCCTAGTCAAGTTCGAATGACAAAAAAAAAAAGGAACAAGTAAGGAAATCAAGCTCTAATTGTATTGCAAGAACATAGTTGCAACGTGAGGCAGGTTGCAGAAAGCAAAATACTACTTTTAAAAGAGGATGCATGCAAATTCTGTTGTCCATGCCTCTTTGGTCGCTTTCTTTTCTCGACTTCAGGTTTGCATGTTGATATGGTCAACCAAAGTCTACAACAACAACAACAACAAAGCCTTTAGTCCCAAACAAGTTGGGGTAGGCTAGAGGTGAAACCCATAAGATCTCGCAACCAACTCATGGCTCTGGCACATGGATAGCAAGCTTTCACGCACCCCTGTCCATAGCTAGCTTCAACCAAAGTCTAATATTTTTTTTATATATAATTATATTGGCGCAGAGATGTGCGGATGGGAACGCCAGCGATATGATCAGGACCGGAGAATGCGTGGATTGGGTGCCCAGACTACTGGTAATCCAATGCTTTTTGTAAATTATTATCATGTTGTCTGCTAGCATATGTCTTAGTTTTCAAATGAACTATTTGAACTACAGAAGATGATTGTTGCACTGTTGGTTGTACCAAAGAAATATGCACATGAAAATTAGGCTTGGAATTAAATAGGCCACCTTAGTGACTAATAGCTGCATGCAAACTTAATTGATGTTGAATCTTCTTCCACTTGTGACTGTTTTCCCCTTGAATCATCGCCTTAGTATTTCCATAGTGTACATTTTGAATCTGCCTGTGAATATTTGCTTTGTTATTATGGACTCGGTGTGAATTAAAGTACTACTGCTGGCAAACAACACTGCAAATATATACTTGTACACCCTTTCACCAATTTTTTACAAGACCTATCTCTGGACCTCCGTTGGCACAACGCAGAGTCTTGTTCTCGAAAAGGCGCACATAGCTTTTCTTATGTGGTGACACAACTTATCAATACTGCAGATAGCCAAATGGAGGGTGTTCCATACGGTCTTAATAGAAGGCGCAAGTCAGAGACTCTTCGTGCTCAGTATATCGATGTCAAGGAACTGAGGTATGGATCTATGCTCCTTAAATTTCGCATTTTCTAGACCTCAAATTTTTAACTGTTTGTTTTTCTTATGTTATAGTATAAGTTAAGTTAAATAACTGCTCACTTTTCGTTCAGATATCTGTCTTGCCTTGTAGCAGGACTTCAAAGCAGTACCATCTACTCCCTCCGATCCAAATAAAGTGTCATGGCTTTACTTCAGCCACGACACTTTTTTTGGATCGGAGAGAGTACTATGTTTTTTCTGTTACTGTCTTTTCTTATAGTCTGTTGGGTTTAATATTCAGGGTCTGCATAGGAACTTGGAATGTTGCAGGCAAACTTCCACCTCAAGATTTGGATATTCAAGAATGGTTGGATATGAAGGAGCCGGCTGACATATATGTTCTTGGGTAACTTGTTGAACCTCCCGTTATATTTCTGAGAACTGAACCTCCCATGTTACTGAATACAAAGAATATCAAGCCATGAGCTATCACTTTAACTCCAAATGATATGTGCTCCTATGAGTTTGATCACCTGGTCTTAATTTTATTTTGAATGTACTAAGATTAGCACTACCTTGTTTCATATTATGAGATTCTTTTTACATTTCAGATTTCAAGAAGTTGTTCCATTAAATGCTGGGAATATATTTGGTGCGGAAGACAACCGTCCTGCTTCCATGTGGGAGCATATCATTCGTGAAACACTGAATAAGATTAGTCCAGATAAACCAAAATATAAAAGTCACAGTGATCCTCCATCTCCATCAAGGTTCAAGCCATCTGATGACGCTCTTGCAATGGAAGATGAACTTAATAGCGAGTCTGACAGCGAAAGTGGTGGGGAAGTGCACCCATGGAACGAACAAGATTTAGTTGTTGTTGATGATGATGATAGTCATAGCAACAGACTTGAACACTCCACTTCTGCTCCTGACGAATCTATTCTACAGGCTGATAACTTCAGCAAGTTGCCTTCAATGAAGACTTTCAATAGATCCCATAACATAGTAAGTTTTAAAGATTACACCTCTCTTTTGGAAGAGCCGATCAACCAAAAGATGTTAACCAAGACACTCAGTCACTCGGAGAGGCTTGGAATGATTTGGCCAGAACAACCATTGGATATGTTGGCTCAATGTCTTCCAGACAGCACACAACCGTTTGCTTCCGGGAAGGCACTAAAAACATATTTGTCTTTCAAATCAGTTAATGAAGATTCCTGTGCTTTTCCCGAGGATAGTGCACTTCATGGTTTAAACATTGAAAGTGTGGTAGCTAAAGGAAAAAGACCATACTTTGTTAGGATAATAAGCAAGCAGATGGTCGGAGTATTTCTCACAATATGGGTACGAAGGAGCCTGCGAAAGCGCATTCAGAATGTGAAAGTATCAACTGTAGGTGTAGGTGCTATGGGGTACATTGGTAACAAGGTAAGTTTCTATGGATGACATCACTCTCACTTACATTGTTGCATAAACTGAGTTCCAAAATGCATGTACTTATGGCATGCATTTTGAATTTATTAGACATTAGGACAATTTTATTCCTTCACTGATTCATATGTTTTTACCACCTACCCAAATACTGCAAGGAAAGGAGTGCATTCTTGTTTACACCGAATGCATTTTATCTTGACCAGTATCATATCATTTGTATTTACCTTACATCAGTATGTCTTGGTAAAGGCCGGGGGAGATCCTCCTTTTCTAAAAAAAAGTATGTTTTAGTATTGATTATGAAGTGTTCCCTGTAAAAAAAAGGATTATGAACTGCTGTCCTAATTTTTCTTACTTCAACATGCTCCAGGGATCAATAGCAGTAAGTATGTCGATATATCAGACACACTTCTGCTTTCTTTGTTGTCACCTGACCTCTGGAGAAAAGGAAGGAGATGAACAAAAAAGGAATGCGGATGTGCAAGAGATCCATCGAAGGACAGTATTTAATTCCAGAGTGAGCACGCCTAAGACAATATATGACCACGAGTAAGTAAAAAATATTTTTTTTTTCTTTCAAGAATTATATGCTACCCTCCAACTTCCTGAAGTTCCCATGTGACCTAAACTGGTTGTCATCATGGTGAGCTCTTGGATAATTTATTACATTCAGATCAAGATGTTCTTTTAGATATACTAGATGTACACCATGTGGATGGTTTGGCTAAAAAACTAAATATAGACTCCGGTGTAGACAAGGGATTGGTAATTTGATTGCTGAAGCATGCACACACTTAATTTGGATGCACCAAATTAGTTGGTTGGTCGAGTGAATGTACATTCCCACCACATTGGTTCAAGTCCTCACAAACGCGAATTTGGATTCCTATTTATGCTGTAGGGGTCTCCCTTACAGTTTTCCTTCAAATAAAATTTGGGCGTGCCAAGCTTTCATGGCCTCTTACCTGGATCATGCGGCGTTAAACACTAGTATAACGGAGGTTGTCAGAATCACTATTTTAAATCGGGCCGAAACCCCTATGGTATGATGGCAAATCATAGGAAAATAACCAATAGAATCTTAAAATCATAGATTCTGCTAACCAGGATCGTAGAATCGGTCCAATCAATATGGATAGTAAAGTCATAGAATCGCTTGATAGAATGGTGAATCTGAAAACCTTGACTATGACAGTCAAATAAATTAATTATAATCATAAAATTCGCAGAACACATAATACATAGTCGGAAGTAATTCAAGAAAACCATCGAAGTCCTTATATCCTTGGTGTTTACCATGGAGCAATCTAGTAAAACGCTGATACTGCCAAGTTGATTAGTTATTCCGCAATTAGTGTTGCAAATTTAAGAAGATATATTATGAGAGTTAGTGTGCATTTGAGGCCGAATTTCTAGGGTCCAATGAAAAACATGAGTCAGTAGATTGAAAGTAGATGGATGATTGAGGACGTTTGGTTCCAGCAAACTAGTGCTTTTTGTATTGGTATAGACTTAAATATTTGGAGGCGAAAGGAGCAAATCATGAAGTCATATCACTGTCACAGAAAATCATATGTTTGCACTTCATACACGCTGAAAATTTTACCTTTACCTGTAGGAAATTCTAGTTTATTGTTGTTAAGCACCGCATGAGTTTGCCTTGCGACATAAAACTTTATAGACATCTAATATTTAGTATTGTTTCAGAAGGATATTCTGGCTAGGGGATCTGAATTATAGGATCAACTTATCATACGAAAAAACACATGAGTTTATCTCCAACCACGACTGGAATGGATTGTTTGAGAAAGACCAGGTAAACTTTGGTAGCATATAGTGAAATACCTCTCCATATATTCCAGCTCACCTTTTTTCCCCCTGTATGATAGCTAAGAAGAGAACTGAGGAAAGGACGTTTATTTGATGGGTGGACTGAAGGAGTTATCAGCTTTTCTCCAACATACAAGTACCGGTTTAACTCGAAGAAGTACACAAGTGATGAGCCAAAATCTGGGAGAAGGACACCTTCATGGTATGCAATCTGATCACCACACATGAACTACTGCCACTAGAACATATTAACTTGGCCCGCATAAGTTGGTTGTGAAAGAACACTTCTTGTTTCTTTTACATGATTCACTACACTCTCCATGAAGATGTCGGAGATAATAAACCTCAAAGAAACCTCAAAGTTGTTGTGGTGTGTGCTAACAGAAATTTTTCTCCACTACCTCTGTAGGTGCGACCGAATTCTTTCGTACGGCAAGGGAATGAGGTTATTGTCCTATGAGACGGTTGACATGAGGCTATCCGATCACCGCCCCGTTAAAGCCGTGTACACGGTTGATACAGAGGTTTTCAGCCCCAAAAAGTTGCAGAGAGCTCTCACCTTCACCGACGCGGAGGTCGAGGACCGGCTGTCCTCTGAGGACGAGCGCATCGCTGGAATCTACAGCCTTGGGCTGTCGTAAGTCCAAGGTTAATATTTGGGCCATTTCTGTGGTGAGGTTGAGCCAAGTCACACCGACAGTGCCGCTTAACCCTGTCCAGCCATGGCATCTTGGCTGTCTGCTGAGACCAGCAGTAGATCAGCTTGGTCACGCAGTACAGTACGTTGCTTCCATGCTCTGACCATATTTTAAAACCAGGGCATGCTATGTATGCATCTCGTTGTTTGTTTCCCGCCGTTTGCTTGCTCTGTGCAGCTTCCTGAAATGATAATGCCATCTGTAATGATCTGATCTACTCCAGTTGTAATTATTAAGAGTTGAACACTGTAAATTTTGAGGCAGGCCGGTTGTGCAGTTCAAGTCCAAGTTCTCCTATGCGCGATTTTTATCTCGACCAGAGATTGTATTTCAGTTCCAGGAAGCGTATAGACCAGGCAAAGGCAAGTGGCGTTCAAGATAGACCGTCTGAATCCGGGAGTGGCTGGTCTAATACGAGCGAGCGAGCCCGGGTGGAAGGAACCCCAATGGCACTTAGGCTATCGACTCCAGGAAAAGAGGCAAGACTCCCACGCCAAAGGCGAGATCGCAGGCCGACGGCCGATCGCACTCGCACGGCGGGCCAAGGTGGAGGTCAGTGAGGGTTTCAGCGCACAACGCACTTGCCCGATCGCACTTGCACCGTTGCACGGAAGTTTGTAGGTGCCGTCTGCCGCCGGATGGTGGGTTTGTTCTCTTGAAAAAGGAAGGTCACACTGTAGGCGGAAGGTCCATATGATCGCCAATCGGTTTTGTCGGAAAAAAAGTGTGTCTACAGTCTCCGGTAGAATGACGGTGGAATTTAGGATCACACGTAGCCGACAGAGTACTCCTATATTACTCCTGCAAAATACTACTCTCTCCGATCCAAATTAAAGGACACAGCTTAATCTTAGTCCAAAGCTGCGACAGTTATTTTGGAGAGATAATTCCTTATTGAGAAAAGTATACTTTTCATCCCGCAACTCTTGGTGAAGTCTAGATTTAGTCCCTCAACTTCAAAACCGGACAACTTGCACCCCCAACTACTGAAACCGGACAAGGTTCGTCCCTAGACTCGGTTTTGACCGGTTTTTGGTGTTGACTCACCCCGGTTTTGATCGGTGCTCACTCATATTCCTGTATTTTTTGTATCGGTGAACTTTTTAAAATTCACATACACTTTTCAACTCCACGTAATTTTTTCAAGGTCGCTTATTTAAAAAAAATAAACATATTTTTTTTTCAAATTGGCGAACTATTATGAAATTCCCGTACTTTTTTCAAATCCGTGATATTTTAACATTTACGTACTTTTTCCAAATCCCCGTATTTTTCCCAAGTTTGTGTAATTTTATCAAATCCAAGTATTTTTCAAAGCCATGAACTGTTTTTGAAATTCACATACTTATTTCAAATCCACATGCTTTTCAAAGTCCACATTTTTTTCAAATCTGTGTTCCTTTTATAATCCATGAACTTTGTATGAAATTCACGTACTTATTTCAAGTTGAAATAATTTTTGAAATCCTCATATTTTTGCGCAAAAGAAGTCCATATCCGTGTATTTTTTTTCAAGTTCGCATAAAATTTCAAATTCATGAACTCATTCAAAAAATGTACTCAGATATGAAAGGTACATCAATTTAAAAAAATTAAATGAACTTTAAAAAATACGCATATTTGAAGAGGTACATGAACTTCGAAAAAAGTACGCATATTTAAAAAAAGTACACAAATTTTAAAAAGGTTCACGTATTTGAAAAAAGTAACTGAATTTGAAAACAGTACGTGGACTTGGAAAAGGTAGGCTTATTTGAGTTGGAACGGTCAAAACCGGGGTGGGACAGCACCAAAACCGGTCAAAACCGTGACCAGGGATGAATCTTGTCCGGTTTGAGAAGTTAAGGGTGCAAGTTGTCCGGTTTTGGAGTTGAGGGACCAAAACTAGACTCCGCCAAAAATTGAGGGACGAAAATTATACTTTTCTCTTCCTTATTTGACCCTTTCTTAAAATTTGCTTTCCTTTTTGGTTCAAAATTTTGTTTTCCACCTTTTTGACACTCAAACTTCATTTTGTTTTCTATGTGGCACTTTCGTCAGTTTTGGCTAGTAACGGTGCTAATGCCCTGTTTGGTTCATAAGTCTTAGGACATTTTTTAGTCCCAACTAAAAAGTTGCTAGTCCCTAAAAAGTCCCTATCTGTTTGGTTCCTGGGACTAAATATGGACTAAAAGACCATGTTACAACTAAAAGTTCCAAAAAGACTCTTCCTCATGGTCTTCTTTCATAAGTCTTGAAAGTGTGTTATATCGACTAGAGGGGGGTGAATAGGCGATTTTTATGAAATTCTTCACTGAGGAATTTGCCGGTGAGGAAATTCCTTAGCGAAGAACTACTAGCAGCGGAATAAGTACTCAAAAGTAAACATAACAGAATACAAGCATGGTCATCATGATGAAATGAAGACAGACACAGAGTACAGGTAGCGTAAGCACAGGATAACACAAGATGAAGACAAACAGACTGAAGAAATTGAACTGAGAAAATTGAGAAAGTTTTCAGTCAAAATCTTCAAACACAGATATGAACAAGCACACAACACATTTATGAGGAAATGAAAGAGTTGAGGAAATAGAACCAGTAAGCTTGGTGAAGACAATGATTTGGTAGACCAGTTCCAACTGCTGTCTCAGTTGTACGTCTGGTTGGAGCGGCTGAGTATTTAAACTCGAGGACACACAGTCCCGGACACCCAGTCCTGAACACGCAGCTCAGGACACCCAGTCCTCACCGTATTCTCCTTGAACTAAGGTCACACAGACCTCGTCCAATCACTCGTGGTAAGTCTTCAGGTGACTTCTGAACCTTCACAATCTTGGTCACTCGGCGATCCATAATTCCTCTTGGATGCTCTAGACCATGACGCCTAACCGTCTAGAAGAAGCACAGTCTTCAAAAGTAACAAGCGTCAGATCCACACATGATCAATCTCTTCAGTGATGCTCAATCACTTGGGGTTTGTAGGTGTTTGGGTTTGGATTTTTGGTTTTTCCTCACTTGATGATTTCCGCTCAAAGTCCTCGGAGGATGGGTTGCTCTCAAATGACAAGTGTCAGTTTCTCTCGGAGCAGCCAACCAGCTAGTGGTTGTAGGGGGCGGCTATTTATAGCCTAGGGAGAAGCCCGACATGATAAGACATAAATGCCTTTCAATGATATGACCGTTAGGTGGATAGATATTTTGGGACAGCTGGCGCATAGCACAACAACGGTCGGAATTTTGAGTAGCAAAATCCTCAGGGCTATCATGTTCCTCACTGTGTAGGCAATCCGCACTGGCGAATTCCTAACTCCTCAGTCAGAACAAATTCCTCAAAGACCAGAAGAACTTCGTCTCTGTCACTGAAGAAATTGACTGAACTGTATAAGATTTCCAATGGCTTCACTCGAAGGGATTGGTAGGTGTAGGATTTTGAGTTGAGCATCACGTGGAAATTTTTCCTTAGTATTTCCTCGACCCCCTTTAACAGTACGGTGTTTCCTATGACTCAAGAAAGAGAAAATGAAACTACGAAAACAAAAGTCTTCACGCTTCACGTTCCTTGAACGAATACCAAGTCTTCAAGGTCACACCAATTTCTTCACTTTCAAAGTCTTCAGAATACCAAAGTCTTCAGTCGAAGAACTTCATTTTAGGGGTCGACTTTCTCTGTAAATATCAAACTCCTCATAGACTAATAGACATGTGTACACTCACAAACGCATTAGTCCCTTAACCTATAAGTCTTCAATACACCAAAATCACTAAGGGGCACTAGATGCACTTACAATCTCCCCCTTTTTGGTGATTGATGACAATGTAGGTTGAGTTTTCAACGGGGAAAAACATATGAAGTGTAAGTACTGATATTGAGGAATTTGATTTTAAGATATAGAAGAACTCCCCCTGAAGATGTTGAAGGAAATATGCCCTAGAGGCAATAATAATGTTATTATTTTATTTCCTTATATCATGATAAATGTTTATTATTCATGCTAGAATTGTATTATCTGGAAACATAATACTTGTGTGAATACATAGACAAACTAAACGTCACTAGTATGCCTCTACTTGACTAGCTCGTTGATCAAAGATGGTTATGTTTCCTAACCATAGACATGAGTTGTCATTTGATTAACGAGATCACATCATTAGGAGAATGATGTGATTGACTTGACCCATTCCGTTAGCATAGCACTTGATCGTTTAGTTTGTTGCTATTGCTTTCTTCATGACTTATACATGTTCCTATGACTATGAGATTATGCAACTCCCGTTTACCGAAGGAACACTTTGTGTGCTACAAAACGTCACAACCTAACTGGGTGATTATAAAGGTGCTCTACAGATGTCTCCGAAGGTACTTGTTGGGTTGGCGTATTTCGAGATTAGGATTTGTCACTCCGATTGTCGGAGAGGTATCTCTGGGCCCTCTCGGTAATGCACATCACTTAAGCCTTGCAAGCATTGCAACTAATGAGTTAGTTGAAGGATGATGTATTACGGAATGAGTAAAGAGACTTACAGGTAACGAGATTGAACTAGGTATTGAGATACCGATGATCGAATCTCGGGCAAGTAACATACCGATGACAAAGGGAACAACATATGTTGTTATGCGGTCTGACCGATAAAGATCTTCGTAGAATATGTGGGAGCCAATATGAGCATCCAGGTTCTGCTATTGGTTATTGACCGGAGATGTGTCTCGGTCATGTCTACATTGTTCTCGAACCCGTAGGGTTCGCACGCTTAAGGTTTCGATGACAGTTATATTATGAGTTTATGAGTTTTGATGTACCGAAGTTAGTTTGGAGTCCCGGATGTGATCACGGGCATAACGAGGAGTCTTGAAATGGTCGAGACATAAAAATTGATATATTGGACGGCTATATTCGGACACCGGAAGTGTTCCGGGTGATTTCGGAGAAAACCGGAGAGCCGGAGGGTTACCGGAACCCCCCGGGAGAAGTAATGGGCCATATGGGCCTTAGTGGAGAGAGAGAGGGGCAGCCAGCATGGGCTGCGCGCCTCCTCCCCCTGGTCCGAATTGGACTAGGAGAGGGGGGACGGCGCCCCCCTTTCCTTCTCCCTCACCACTTCCTTCCCCCTCCTAGTAGGAGTCCTACTCCTCAAGAGGAGGACTCCTCCTTGACGCGCCATAGGGCCGGACGGCCTCCTCCCCCTGCTCCTTCATATACGGGGGTAGGGGGCACCCCTAGACACAAGTTGATCCATGTGATCGTTTTCTTAGCCGTGTGTGGTGCCCCCTTCCACCATAATCCTCGATAATATTGTAGTGGTGCTTAGGCGAAGCCCTGTGATAGTTGAACATCAAGATCGTCACCACGCCGTTGTGCTGACGGAACTCTTCCCCGACACTTTGCTGGATCGGAGTCCGGGGATCGTCATCGAGCTGAACGTGTGCTAGAACTCGGAGGTTCCGTACGTTCGGTGCTTGGATCGGTCGGATCGGGAAGACGTACGACTACTTCCTCTATGTTGTGTCAACACTTCCGTTGCCGGTCTATGAGGGTACGTAGACAACACTCTCCCCTCTCGTTGCTATGCATCACCATGATCTTGTGTGTGCGTAGGAATTTTTTTGAAATTACTACGTTCCCCAACAGTGGCATCAGAGCCTAGGTTTTATGTGTTGATGTTATATGCACGAGTAGAACACAAGTGAGTTGTGGGCGATATAAGTCATACTGCTTACCAGCATGTCATACTTTGGTTCGACGGTATTGTTGGACGAAGCGGCCCGGACCGACATTACGCGTACGCTTACGCGAGACCGGTTCTCCCGACGTGCTTTGCACAAAGGTGGCTAGCGGGTGTCAGTTTCTCCAACTTTAGTTGAACCGAGTGTGGCTACGCCTGGTCCTTGCGAAGGTTAAAACATCACCAACTTGACAAACTATCGTTGTGGTTTTGATGCGTAGGTAAGATTGGTTCTTGCTTAAGGCCGTAGCAGCCACGTAAAACTTGCAACAACAAAGTAGAGGACGTCTAACTTGTTTTTGCAGGGCATGTTGTGATGTGATATGGTCAAGACATGATGCTAAAATTTTATTGTATGAGATGATCATGTTTTGTAACCAAGTTATCGGCAACTGGCAGGAGCCATATGGTTGTCGCTTTATTGTATGCAATGCAATTGTGCTGTAATGCTTTACTTTATCACTAAACGGTAGCGATAGTCGTGGAAGCATAAGATAGGCGAGACGACAACGATGCTACGATGATGATCAAGGTGTTGCGCCGATGACGATGGTGATCACGACGGTGCTTCGAAGATGGAGATCACAAGCACAAGATGATGGCCATATCATATCACTTATATTGATTGCATGTGATGTTTATCTTTTATGCATCTTATCTTGCTTTGATTGACGGTAGCATTTTAAGATGATCTCTCACCAATTATCAAGAAGTGTTCTCGCTGAGTATGCACCGTTGCGAAAGTTCTTCGTGCTGAGACACCACGTGATGATCGGGTGTGATAGGCTCTACGTTCAAATACAACGGGTGCAAAACAGTTGCACACGCGGAATACTCAGGTTATACTTGACGAGCCAAGCATATACAGATATGGCCTCGGAACACGGAGACCGAAAGGTCGAGCGTGAATCATATAGTAGATATGATCAACATAGTGATGTTCACCAATGAAACTACTCCATCTCACGTGATGATCGGACATGGTTTAGTTGATTTGGATCACGTAATCACTTAGAGGATTAGAGGGATGTCTATCTAAGTGGGAGTTCTTTAGTAATATGATTAATTGAACCTAAATTTATCATGAACTTAGTACCTGATAGTATCTTGCTTGTTTATGTTTGATTGTAGATAGATGGCCCGTGCTGTTGTTCCGTTGAATTTTAATGCGTTCCTTGAGAAAGCAAAGTTGAAAGATGATGGTAGCAATTACACGGACTGGGTCCGTAACTTGAGGATTATCCTCATTACTGCACAGAAGAATTACGTCCTGGAAGCACCGCTGGGTGGTAGGCCTGCTGCTGGAGCAACACCAGATGTTATGAACGTCTGGCAGAGCAAAGCTGATGACTACTCGATAGTTCAGTGTGCCATGCTTTACGGCTTAGAATCAGGACTTCAACGACATTTTGAACGTCATGGAGCATATGAGATGTTCCAGGAGTTGAAGTTAATATTTCAAGCAAATGCCCGTATTGAGAGATATGAAGTCTCCAATAAGTTCTATAGCTGCAAGATGGAAGAGAACAGTTCTGTCAGTGAGCATATACTCAAAATGTCTGGGTATAATAATCACTTGATTCAATTGGGAGTTAATCTTCCAGATGATTGCGTCATTGATAGAATTCTCCAATCACTGCCACCAAGCTACAAGAGCTTCGTGATGAACTATAATATGCAAGGGATGAATAAGACTATTCCCGGGCTCTTCGCAATGCTGAAAGCTGCGGGGGTAGAAATCAAGAAGGAGCATCAAGTGTTGATGGCCAACAAGACCACTAGTTTCAAGACAAAGGGCAAAGGAAAGAAGAAGGAGAACTTCAAAAAGAATAGCAAGCAAGTTGCTACTCAAGAGAAGAAACCCAAACCTGGACCTAAGCCTGAAACTGAGTGCTTCTACTGGAAGCAGACTGGTCACTAGAAGCGGAACTGCCCCAAGTATTTGGCGGATAAGAAGGATGGCAAGGTGAACAAAGGTATATGTGATATACATGTTATTGATGTGTACCTTACTAATGCTCGCAGTAGCACCTGGGTATTTGATACTAGTTCTGTTGCTAACATTTGCAACTCGAAACAGGGACTACGGATTAAGCGAAGATTGGCTAAGGACGAGGTGATGATGCGCGTGGGAAATGGTTCCAAAGTCGATGTGACCGCGGTCGGCACGCTACCTCTACATCTACCTTCGGGATTAGTATTAGACCTAAATAATTGTTATTTGGTGCCAGCGTTGAGCATGAACATTATATCTGGATCTTGTTTGATGCGAGACGGTTATTCATTTAAATCAGAGAATAATGGTTATTCTATTTATATGAGTAATATCTTTTATGGTCATGCACCCTTAAAGAGTGGTCTATTCTTATTAAATCTCGATAGTAGTGACACACATATTCATAATGTTGAAACCAAAAGATGTAGAGTTGATAATGATAGTGCAACTTATTTGTGGCACTGCCATTTGGGTCATATCAATGTAAAGCGCATGAAGAAACTCCATACTGATGGACTTTTGGAACCACTTGATTATGAATCGCTTGGTACTTGCGAACCGTGCCTTATGGGTAAGATGACAAAAAACACCGTTCTCCGGTACTATGGAGATTTGTTGGAAATCATACATACAGATGTATGTGGTCCGATGAATGTTGAGGCTCGTGGCGGATATCATTATTTTCTCACCTTCACAGATGACTTAAGCAGATATGGGTATATCTACTTAATGAAACATAAGTCTGAAACATTTGAAAAGTTCAAAGAATTTCAGAGTGAAGTTGAAAATTATCGTAACAAGAAAATAAAATTCCTACGATCTGATCGTGGAGGAGAATATTTGAGTTACGAGTTTGGTGTACATTTGAAACAATGCGGAATAGTTTCGCAACTCACGCCACCCGGAACACCACAGCGTAATGGTGTGTCCGAACGCCGTAATCATACTTTACTTGATATGGTGCGATCTATGATGTCTCTTACTGATTTACCGCTATCGTTTTGGGGTTATGCTCTAGAGACAGACGCATTCACGTTGAAAGAACATGCGGTGCCCCCATGTTTGGTTTTGGAAATTGATGACAATCTCTATGGACTAATGGTTGCCTTGAGTTATATTTGAAGGTTTTGTCCATAGGCTTTTCTTGGAGTACATGTGTTGGTTTCAAGAAGAGTTTGGCAAAGGATAAGACAAAAGGATAAGGCAAAAGGATAAGACAATGGTGTGTTGGTTTCAAGAAGAGTTTTTCCAACACACAGTGCTTGGCAAAGGATAAAATGTAAAAAGGAAAGGTGAAGATCACCATGAATCTTGTATAAAGCATAAGACAAAAATAAAAGATAGGCCCTCCACAGAGGGAAGCAGAGGTTGTCATGTGTTTTTATGGTTGGATGTACGAAATCTTAATGCAAAAGAACGTCACTTTATATTGCCACTTGTGGTAGGGACCTTTATTATGCAGTTTGTCGCTTTTATTTCTTCCACATCACAAGATCGTATAAAGCTTATTTTCTCCACACTAATAGATCATACATATTTAGAGAGCAGTTTTTATTGCTTGTAACAATGACAACTTACTTAAAGGATCTTACTCAATCCATAAGTAGATATGGTTGACTCTCATGGCAAAACTGGGTTTAAGGATATTCGAAAGCACAAGTAGTATCTCTACTTGGTGCAAAGAATTTGCCTAGCATAAGGGGGAAGGCAAGCTCAACATGTTGGATGATTGTAACACCCTCGATGCGGCTATATCTCCCACGTGTCGAAGCACGACTTAGAGGCATAACCGCATTGAAAGCAATATCGTAAGTGAGGTAATCTTCACAACAACCCATGTAAATAAATAAAGGGGAAAGGTACATAGTTGGCTTACACTCTCCACGTCACACAAATACATAAATAAGTCATTACATTCATCCAATACACTCAAGGTCCGACTACGGAACCAAAATAAAGATCAACCCCAAATGCAACATAGTCCCCGATCGCCCCAACCGGGCACCACTATTGATCATCTGGGAAAGACACGTAGTAACGGCGAGAGTCTTCATTGAACTCCCACTTGAGCTCGGTCATATCATCTGGAGCGGTATCATCGGTCCCTGCATCTGGTTTGGAAGTAATCTGTGAGTCACGGGGACTCAACAATTTCACACCCTCGCGATCAAGACTATTTAAGCTTATAGGTAAGGGTAAACGTATGAGGTGGAGCTGCGGCAAGCGACTAGCATATATGGTGGCTAACATATTCGCAAAAGAGAGCGAGGAGAGAAGGAAAAGGCACGAGTGACAAACTATGATCAAGAAGTGATCCTAGAACAACCTACATCAATCATTACTCCAACACCGTGTTCACTTCCCGGACTCCGCCGAGAAGAGACCATCACGGTTACACACGCGGTTGGTGCATTTTAATTAAGTTAAGTTTTAGGTTATCTACAACCGGATATTAACAAATTCCCATCTGCCCATAACCGAGGGCACGACCTTTGAAAGTTCAAATCCCTACAGGGGAGTCCCAACTTAGCCCATCACAATCTCTCACGGTCAACGAAGGATATTCCTTCTCTCGAGACATTCCGATCAGACTCGGCATCCCGGTTACAAGACATCCTCGACAATGGTAAAACAAGTCCAGCAATACCGCCCGAATGTGCCGACAAATCCCGATAGGAGCTGCACATATCGCGTTCTCAGGGCACACTCAGATGAGACATCCTATGAGTAAAACCAACCCTCAAGTTGCCCCGAGGTGGCCCCGCAGTCTACTCGGTCGGACCAACACTCAGAGGAGCACTGGCCCAGGGGGGGGGTTTAATAAAGATGACCCTCGGGCTCCGGAAACCCAAGGGAAACAGAGGCTAGGTGGCGAATGGTAAAACCAAGGTTGGGCATTGCTGGAGGAGTTTTATTCAAGGTGAACTGTCAAGGGGTTCCCATTGTAACCCAACCGTGTAAGGAACGCAAAATCCGGTGAAAGAACATGTGGTGCCCCCATGTTTGGTTTTGGAAATTGATGACAATCTCTATGGACTAATGGTTGCCTTGAGTTATATTTGAAGGTTTTGTCCATAGGCTTTTCTTGGAGTACATGTTTGGTTTCAAGAAGAGTTTGTGTCGACCAAGGTGCTATTCAAGGAATTATCCAAAGATTTGTCATTTGAGAGTTGAGCTTATTGCAAGCATGTCTTGAAGAATAAGATTATGTGATCATTCATGTTTACCTTCAAGACATCATCCAAACGAAGAGAGTTGGAAAGATTCAAGGTTGATCAAGACTAAGTCAAGAGTGAATAAAGTTGAGCAACTCACAAAGCATAGAAGATGTACCGAGAGGGATCAAGTGATCCCATGGTTTGGTAAGCACTGTCCATTGTGCTTTGTGTACTAACCCATGGTCTATGTGAGAGTTCTACGTGGGGTTAGGTACATGTTCATGGGCTTGTGTCAAGAGGAAGATATCTCTCAACCCATGGAGAGGATGACATCAAGTGGTGATCATCATCAAGATTGCCGTGTGCAAGTTCAAGTGGATCATCGCGAAGAGATCAAGTGCTTGAAGCTTGCCGGCCATTGTGGTGACAATGGACTTGTGAAGATGTGCCAAAGAGTGGCTCACCCATAGTGGTCTATGGGGGAGCAATCATCTAGTTTTCATCGTGCCAACACAATCAAGAAAGGTGGTCCAACTTGAGGAATTCAAGATCGTCATCATCTAGCTCAAGTGGACCATGTGCAAGGCAAAGGTTTGCCCTTGATAGGTTTTCTATTTTACCGGTCTCATGATGGTAGATGGGAGACCGGGTTATAGGATCGATTGCCGTACTATCAAGGGGGGATCTCGATGAGTAGCTTGATCGTATCGTTCGTAGAGAGCTCAAACCATTGCATCCTTGCATCATCTTTCTTGGTTCTTGTTTGGTTCTCTTTGTGAGTCTTAGAGCTTTTGGTCATCTTGATGACAAGCTTGAGTTTGCTCAATTCGGAGCTCATATGCAGAAGTTATGGCATTCCTCCCCTGCCTCTTCTTACTATAACCAGTCGTTGTTTTGATGCTACTCGTCGTCTTGTTTTCAACAAGCTTGAGTTTGCTCAATTCGGAGCTCATATGCAGAAGTTATGGCAGTTCTGATTTTCTTGAGTGTGGTTTTTGTCCTGGACCCAGCGGTACTACCGCAGGCCACAGCGGTAGTACCGCTTGATGGCCTCAGCTGCAGTACCACTGCGGCTCCATGCTCCTACCGCCTCGACCCTAGTGCGCTCTTTCTCGTGTCTGGGCCTTACGGCACTAGCTGCAGTACTGCGGTAGTACGTCAGTAAGCGGTAGTACCGCTCCTCGGAGCGGTAGTACCGCTTGATGGCCTCAGCCGCAGTACCGCTGCGGCTCCATGCTCCTACCGCCTCGACTCGAGGGTGCATTTTCTCGTGTCGGGTTTTGCGGTACTAGCTGCGGTAGTAGTGGCGGTAGTGCCGCTTGTGAGCGGTAGTACCGCCCTGCCTCCGCGGTAGTACCGCTCTGGGTCCCAGCCCCAGCCCCTTCTCTTCTAGCGCGGTAGTACCGCTGAGGGGGAGCGGTAGTACTGCTTATGAGCGGTAGTACCACCCTGCCTCCGCGGTAGTACCGCTCTCTGCGGGGCTGAGTGGGGGCTAACGGCTAGATTGTTCCCCCCACTATAAAAGGGGGTCTTCTTCCCATTGAACCTTATCCTTTGAGCTCGTGTTCTTTCCCCATTGTTGACCTTCTTTGAGCTTGCTAAACTCTCAATCCCTCCATGGATTCTTGCTAGTTTTTGAGGGAAAAGAGAGAGGAGATCTAGATCCACATTTCCACCAATCACTTTCTCCTCTATGTGAGGGGAACCCCTTGGATCTAGATCTTGGAGTTCTTGGTGTTCTCTTTCTTATTCTTCCTCTCATTTTCCTCCCTAGCATTAGTTGCTTCGGTGGGATTTGAGAGAGAAGGACTTGGGCACTACGTGTGCCCTTGCCATTGCATTTGGTGCATCGGTTTGAGTTCTCCACGTGATACGTGGAAGTTACAAGTTGAGAAGCTTATTCCTCTTGGGTGCTTGGTACCCTTGAGCTTGTTCCTCTTGGGTGCTTGGGCTCCCTAGACGGTTGTTGGTGTTCAGAGCTCAATCATTGTGGTGCAAAGCTCCGGGCAAGCGTCGGGGTCTCCAATTAGGTTGTGGAGATCGCCCCAAGCAATTTGACAGGTATCGGTGACCGCCCCCAAGGGTTGCCAAAGTGTACGGGTTCGGTGACCGCCCCCAATGGTTGCCTTTTGTACGGGTTCGGTGACCACCCTCAAGGGTCCCTTAGTGGAATCACGGCATCTTGCATTGTGCGAGAGCGTGAGGAGATTACGGTGGCCCTAGTGGCTTCTTGGGGAGCATTGTGCCTCCACACCGCTCCAAACGGAGATTAGCATCCGCAAGGGTGTGAACTTCGGGATACATCGTCGTCTCCTCGTGCCTCGGTTATCTCTTACCCGAGCCCTTTACTTATGCACTTTACTTTGTGATAGCCATATTGTTTCTTGTCATATATCTTGATATCACATAGTTGCTTATCTTTCTTAGCATAAGTTGTTGGTGCACATAGGTGAGCCTAGTTGTTTTAGGCTTTGTGCTTGGCAAATTAACCGCTAGGTTTATTCCGCATTTGTTCAAGCCTAAACCGTAATTATTTTAAAACGCCTATTCACCCCCCCTCTAGGCGACATCCATGATCTTTCACACGTTAAATAGGGCACCATCAAAATCCGTTGAGACGACACCTTATGAACTGTGGTTTGGCAAGAAACCAAAGTTGTCGTTTCTAAAAGTTTGGGGTTGCGATGCTTATGTGAAAAAGCTTCAACCTAATAAGCTCGAACCCAAATCGGAGAAATGTGTCTTCGTAGGATATCCAAAGGAAACTATTGGATACACCTTCTATCACAGATCCGAAGGACTTTTTTGCTAAATTCGGAAACTTTCTAGAGAAGGAGTTTCTCTCAAAAGAAGTGAGTGGGAGGAAAGTAGAACTTGATGAGGTAACTGTACCTGCTCCCTTATTGGAAAGTAGTACATCACAGAAACTAGTTTCTGTGACACCTACACCAATTAGTGAGGAAGCTAATGATGATAATCATGAAACTTCAGAACAAGATACTACTGAACCTCATAGATCAACCAGAGTAAGATCCGCACCAGAGTGGTACGGTAATCCTGTTCTGGAAGTCATGCTACTAGATCATGATGAACCTACGAACTATGGAGAAGCGATGGTGAGCCCAGATTCCGCAAAATGGCTTGAAGCCATGAAATCTGAGATGGGATCCATGTATGAGAACAAAGTATGGACTTTGGTTGACTTGCCCAATGATCGGCAAGCAATTGAGAATAAATGGATCTTCAAGAAGAAGACTGACGCTGACGGTAATGTTACTGTCTATAAAGCTCGACTTGTCACAAAAGGTTTTCGACAAGTTCAAGGGATTGACTACGATGAGACCTTCTCACCCGTAGCGATGCTTAAGTCTGTCCGAATCATGTTAGCAATTGCCGCATTTTATGATTATGAAATTTGGCAGATGGATGTCAAAACTGCATTCCTGAATGGATTTCTGGAAGAAGAGTTGTATATGATGCAGCCAGAAGGTTTTGTTGATCCAAAGGGAGCTAACAAAGTGTGCAAGCTCCAGCGATCCATTTATAGACTGGTGCAAGCCTCTCGGAGTTGGAATAAACGCTTTGATAGTGTGATCAAAGCATTTGGTTTTGTACAGACTTTTGGAGAAGCCTGTATTTACAAGAAAGTGAGTGGGAGCTCTGTAGCATTTCTGATATTATATGTAGATGACATATTACTAATCGGAAATGATATAGAATTTCTGGATAGCATAAAGGGATACTTGAATAAGAGTTTTTCAATGAAAGACCTCGGTGAAGCTGCTTACATATTGGGCATTAAGATCTATAGAGATAGTTCAAGACGCTTAATTAGACTTTCACAAAGCACATACCTTGACAAAATTTTGAAGAAGTTCAAAATGGATCAAGCAAAGAAAGGATTCTTGCCTGTGTTACAAGGTGTGAAATTGGGTAAGACTCAATGCCCGACAAATGCAGAAGATAGAGAGAAAATGAAAGATGTTCCCTATGCTTCAGCCATAGGATCTATCATGTATGCAATGCTGTGTACCAGACCTGATGTGTGTCTTGCTATAAGTCTAACAGGGAGGTACCAAAGTAATCCAGGAGTGGATCACTGGATAGCAGTCAAGAACATCCTGAAATACCTGAAAAGGACTAAGGATATGTTTCTCGTATATGGAGGTGACAAAGAGCTCATCGTAAATGGTTACATTGATGAAAGCTTTGACACTGATCCGGACGATTCTAAATCGCAAACCGAATACGTGTTTACATTAAACGGTGGAGCTGTCAGTTGGTGCAGTTCTAAACAAAGCGTTGTGGCGGGATCTACATGTGAAGCGGAGTACATAGCTGCTTCGGAAGCAACAAACGAAGGAGTCTGGATGAAGGAGTTCATATCCGATCTAGGTGTCATACCTAGTGCATCGGGTCCAATGAAAATCTTTTGTGACAATACTGGTGCAATTGCCTTGGCAAAGGAATCCAGGTTTCACAAGAGAACCAAGCACATCAAGAGACGCTTCAATTCCATCCGGGATCTAGTCCAGGTGGGAGACATCGAGATTTGAAAGATACATACGGATATGAATGTTGCAGACCCGTTGACTAAGCCTCTTCCACGAGCAAAACATGATCAGCACCAAAGCTCCATGGGTGTTAGAATCATTAGTATGTAATCTAGATTATTGACTCTAGTGCAAGTGGGAGACTGAAGGAAATATGCCCTAGAGGCAATAATAATGTTATTATTTTATTTCCTTATATCATGATAAGTGTTTATTATTCATGCTAGAATTGTATTATCCGGAAACATAATACTTGTGTGAATACATAGACAAACTAAATGTCACTAGTATGCCTCTACTTGACTAGCTCGTTAATCAAAGATGGTTATGTTTCCTAACCATATACATGTGTTGTCATTTGATTAACGGGATCACATTATTAGGAGAATGATGTGATTGACATGACCCATTCCATTAGCTTAGCACCCGATCGTTTAGTATGTTGCTATTGCTTTCTTCATGACTTATACATGTTCCTATGACTATGAGATTATGCAACTCCCGTTTACCGGAGGAACACTTTGTGTGCTACCAAACGTCACAACATAATTGGGTGATTATAAAGGAGCTCTACAGGTGTCTCCAAAGGTAAATGTTGGGTTGGCGTATTTCAAGATTAGGATTTGTCACTCCGATTGTCGGAGAGGTATCTCTGGGCCCTCTCGGTAATGCACATCACATAAGCCTTGCAAGCATTGCAACTAATGAGTTAGTTGCGAGATGATGTATTACGAAACGAGTAAAGAGACTTGCCGGTAACGAGATTGAACTAGGTATTGAGATACCGACGATCGAATCTCGGGCAAGTAACATACCGATGACAAAGGGAACAACGTATGTTGTTATGTGGTCTGACTGATAAAGATCTTCATAGAATATGTGGGAGCCAATATGAGCATCTAGGTTCCGCTATTGGTTATTGACCAGAGACGTGTCCCGGTCATGTCTACATTGTTCTCGAACCCGTAGGGTCCGCACGCTTAAGGTTTCGATGACAGTTATATTATGAGTTTATGAGTTTTGATGTACCGAAGTTAGTTCGGAGTCCAGGATGTGATCACGGACATAACGAGGAGTCTCGAAATGGTCGAGACGTAAAGATTGATATATTGGACGGCTATATTCGGACACCGGAAGTGTTCCGGGTGATTTCGGAGAAAACCGGAGAGCCGGAGGGTTACCGGAACCCCCCCCCCCCGGGAGAAGTAATGGGCCATATGGGCCTTAGTGGAGAGAGAGGGGCAGCCAGGGTGGGCCGCGCGCCTCCTCCCCCCTGGTCCGAATTGGACTAGGAGAGGGGGGGGGCGCCCCCCTTTCCTTCTCCCTCACCACTTCCTTCCCCCTCCTAGTAGGAGTCCTACTCCTACTAGGAGGAGGACTCCTCCTTGGCGCGCCATAGGGCCGGACGGCCTCCTCCCCTTGCTCCTTTATATACGGGGGAAGGGGGCACCCCTAGACACAAGTTGATCCACGTGATCGTTTTCTTAGCCGTGTGCGGTGCCCCCTTCCACCATAATCCTCGATAATATTGTAGTGGTGCTTAGGCGAAGCCCTGCGACAGTTGAACATCAAGATCGTCACCACGCCGTCGTGCTAACGGAACTCTTCCCCGACACTTTGCTGGATCGGAGTCCGGGGATCGTCATCGAGCTGAACGTGTGCTAGAACTCGGAGGTGCCGTACGTTCGGTGCTTGGATCGGTCGGATCGGGAAGACGTACAACTACTTCGTCTATGTTGTGTCAACACTTCCGTTGCCGGTCTATGAGGGTACGTAGACACCACTCTCCCCTCTCGTTGCTATGCATCACCATGATCTTGTGTGTGCGTAGGAATTTTTTTGAAATTACTACGTTCCCCAACAGATGTGCATAGTAAGGAATTTGCTTTTGAAGCAATGCACACTTGAAGAGTTGAATCATGGAGATCTCCCCCTATATCTTGTAATTCATACACGCATTTGACATATAACAGTGAAGAATTTGAAATGCATGATGAAATATGGTGACTGATGTAATTCAGCATGCGTGCAATAATATTTAACGAGGAATAAGCATGCAGAAAAACGTCTCAAAAGTATCAGAGCACCATCGGGTTTAAGATTACAACTCGATCCAATAAAGTCTTAGAAGAAAGAGAGTTGTAACTTAACAAAAAAATGCCCATATAGAAAGACCCGCTTGAAGACTAACTCAAAATTCTCCCCCTTTGTCATCAAATGACCTGGCTTCAAAGGTTTCATCAGCACCTGCATGTAATGATGTGTGAGCTCAGGTTCACTGTAGATGTAGCGAGCTTCTTCAAGGGGAGGACTGAGTGGTAGAGCACGAAGCAATTCAGAGGCTGGTGCAGTGTAGTGAGTGTTTTCAGACATCCAGTCCAGCACCCATGAATTCACATCTTCAACATCTCCTGTGATGTGCAGCGTTGCATAGAATTGAAGAATTAGTTCTTCATTCCAATCGCAGATGTCAGAGCAAAAGTTTAGCAGTCCAGCGTCGTGAAGAACACTGAGGACTGGTGCGAAACACGGCAGAGATTCCATACCCATGTGAGGAATATGCTCATGGTAGAAGATTTTCTCCTTCTTGAACAGCACTGAGGAATAGAAATTGGCTTGACTAGCAGTTCAGAAACGCCTCTTCCTAATGCGAGCAGAGTTATATGGGTTGTAATCTTCGAAGAATACGTGCTCGCCGAAGAAATCATCAGCCTTGAACTTTGGCTTGCGTGAGAATGGATCCTTTGGCTTCGGCAGAGGAGTGTCAGTGAGTTGCATCACGACCTCAGGAATCTCAATCGCAGGATCTTCAGGCTGAGGAATTTCTGGTTCCTCCTCAGTGGCAGTCTGCGTCATTGGTTGTTCAGCAGCAGCAGTTTCTTTAGCGCTAGTGGCTGGAATTTCTTCATGGACAGATGCAGTGGGATGAGTTTCTTCAGAGCCCATTTGAACAGTTTGTGTGGGGGACTGAGGAATTTGCTGTAGAGGGGTGAAGAGTGGAGAATTGGGGTGCTGGCTTTCCCAAAAGTCATCAGTCATCACTGGTGTAGTACACCCAATATCCACATCTTCAGCTTCCATTTCTTCAACGCCAGCCTCTTCAGCTGTGAACTGAGGCATGGGCGAGGAGATGATATGTGTTGAAGGGATCGCATCCACTTCAATTTCTTCATCAATCCGCCGCAGCGAGGGCTGGCGCTGCCTCCCGCGCCTGTTGCCTCGCACGGCGGGCACACCACACCATATTTGTGTCGGCGGACGCCTATGCATTCACCTCCACCTTCAGCGTGCCAACAAAGTAGTTGTGCATCCAACAACATTTTCGGACGCTAGACGGACCGCACCGCCTCCGGTGAGGCAGCGGCAACACACCTTGCGTAGGATTCATTCGCCATTTGGGCGAACACAATGGATTCCCGACGGAAGGATTTCGAGCACTGCCGTCGAGCGGTCTCCTCCCGGGAGTGGTGGAGCGCAAGGCGGACAGTCATCTCCTCTTTGGGGCCATGTGGGATGAGCTTGAGGTCAATGGATCTGGAAGTGTAGGACTCGGATCCGCTGCCCGTCATATGACGAAGAGGGTATGAGATCGTCGGACGGGAGCTTATGGGCGGAGGGAGTGGACTGGAGGGGAGGGGAATGGAGTGGAATGCGGCTAGGGTTTCGTCCGGGGCGGATATGGTCCATTTTATGTAGGGTCGGGTCGGCCAGCGTGGGCCAGATCCGACGTGATGGGCATGCCCGTGTCTGAGCGTCCTCATACCGCCCCGAATTTGGGCTAGATATGAGGAGTGCCAGTCAGTCCGGACGTTTAGGCCGACTATGGGGTGGCCGGTTGGGTGGCGAGCCCGTCCAGACTTTGGGGCGGGTATTGGTCTGATTGTAGATTCTGTGAGGGTCCTGTGGTTGTAGCAGCGATACTTTTTGAGCTGCTCGTTGTTGCAGAGCTCTATTGTCAGGTATTTGTGTAGGTCGCTTTTGTTGCCCAAAGTGGGGGCGCCCGCAGGGGAGTTTGCAAGTACCATTAGCGAAAAAGGGTTTCCCCTCGCTTTATATTGTAGAGCAAACATCATCCCATACATCTGAGCGAGCCGAACAAACACACGCCACCACGACACACACTGAACACACCTAAGGCTAGATACAAAGGTGCCGAGCACCACACACCACTCGGACACAACCAAGCAAACATAATATGAGCTATGAAGAACCACTTGGAGCCATCGAGGGGGTGAGATGGACCATGACGAAGCAAGGACTCCAAGACGGTGCCTCGCAGAAGGGTACGACCACGGATAGCCGTCACCGTCCGATCCGCAGATCAAGTTTTCACCCGGAGCGACGCAGGGGGTGGGAGCACTGCGACAGAGCCTTCAAGAAGGATACGACGTCCATGAATGCCGCCATCGACAGCCAGAAACTGGGCAAGTGATGAACCCCGGGGCTCGCACCCCGCCGACACACCCCTGCTCCGCCAACCACCTGCAGCCATGTCCCCCGCGATACCATGGCTGCTCGCCTGCACTTGAGACGCAGGTTCCGCCCCCGAACGCCACACCTCCTGCTGCCAGGGCCGCCGCCCAACATCTAAACACCCCCAAGACCATCCAAAGAGATCAACTTTGCACCAAAGGGACACCACTGACCGATGAACCGCAACATACATCCCGCTTTGAACATCGCCGAAGCTGCGACAGCCAACACGCGGCCGGGGAAAGGAGGAGGTGGGGGAGCGGACGCATCCGGACCGGCACACCCCTGTGCCAGTGACGGGGGCCCGAGCACGTCGGCGCCACCCATCCCTCCAGCCAGCCTCCCCACCGGACACACCCCTTTGTCGCCCCACCTCGGCGACCGACGCAGCACGGCGCAAGGCCACCGATGCAGACCCGACCACCGGCAAGGGGGGCCCCAAGTACAGCCACCGAACACCAAGGATACTCACCGGGGAGCCCATCTGCCCTGTCGTCGTCGTCCAGCCGGCGGGACGACTGAATCCCGACCAGCACGCCCACCAGCCACCGCCAGTGCGCCTCCACCACCACCAGTCGTGGCAACATTAGGGGTGGACGCCCGCAGCCCACGCCGTCCACGGCCCTCGCCGGCAGGGCCTAGATCTGGCCGAACGCCGCCGCCGGAGCCCTCCGCGCACCACCTCCGCTGCAGCCTCTTTACGCCGCCGTCCACAACTAGCGTCACCGCCGCGCCCCGCGCGAACGCCGCGCCGCCGCCCGACCCGGAAGCCCGCGCCTGCCAGGCCGAGAGGGGGAAGGAGAGGTGTTGGGGAACGTAGTAATTTCAAAAAAAATCCTACGCACACGCAAGATCATGGTGATGTATAGCAACAAGAGGGGAGAGTGTGATTTACGTACCCTTGTAGACCGACAGCGGAAGCGTTATGACAACGCGGTTGATGTAGTCGTACGTCTCCACGGCCTGACCGATCAAGCACCGAAACTACGGCACCTCCGAGTTCTAGCACACGTTCAGCTCGATGACAATCCCCGGACTCCGATCCAGCAAAGTGTCGGGAAGAGTTCCGTCAGCACGACGGCGTGGTGACGATCTTTATGTTCTACCGTCGCAGGGCTTCGCCTAAGCACCGCTACAATATTATCGAGGATTATGGTGGAAGGGGGCACCGCACACGGCTAAGAAAACGATCACGTGGATCAACTTGTGTCTCTAGAGGTGCCCCCTGCCCCCGTATATAAAGGAGAAAGGGGGAGGAGGCCGGCCCTAGGAGGGGCGCGCCAGGGAGTAGGATTCCTACTCCTAGTTGGAGTAGGTTTCCTCCTTTCCTAGTCCAACTAGGAGAAGGGGGGAAGGGGGGAAGAGGGGAAGGAAGGGAGAGAGGGGCCGTGCCCCAAACACCTTGTCCAATTCGGACTGGGCTTGGGAGGGGCGCGCGCCACCTCCTGGTCCTTCCCACTAAGGCCCATTAAGGCCCATTGCTTCTTCCTCGTATTCCCGTAACTCCACGGTACCTCCGAAAATACCCGAATCACTCGGAACCTTTCCGATGTCCGAATATAGTCGTCCAATATATCGATCTTTACGTCTTGACCATTTGGAGACTCCTCGTCATGTCCCCAATCTCATCCGGGACTCCGAACTCCTTCGGTACATCAAAACTCATAAACTCATAATATAACTGTCATCGAAACCTTAAGCGTGCGGACCCTACGGGTTCGAGAACAATGTAGACATGACCGAGACATGTCTCCAGTCAATAACCAATAGCGGAACCTAGATGCTCATATTGGCTCTTACATATTCTACGAAGATCTTTATCGGTCAGACCGCATAAAAACATACGTTGTTCCCTTTGTCATCGGTATGTTACTTGCTCGAGATTCGATCGTCGGTATCTCAATACCTAGTTCAATCTCGTTACCGGCAAGTCTCTTTACTCATTCCGTAATACATCATCTCGCAACTAACTCATTAGTTGCAATGCTTGCAAGGCTTAAGTGATGTGCATTACCGAGAGGGCCCAGAGATACCTCTCCGACAATCGGAGTGACAAATCCTAATCTTGAAATACGCCAACCCAACATGTATCTTTGGAGACACCTGTAGAGCTCCTTTATAATCACCCAGTTACGTTGTGACATTTGGTACCACACAAAGTGTTCCTCCGGCAAACGGGAGTTGCATAATCTCATAGTCATAGGAACATGTATAAGTCATGAAGAAAGCAATAGCAACATACTAAACGATCGGGTGCTAAGCTAATGGACTGGGTCATGTCAATCACATCATTCTCCTAATGATGTGATCCCGTTAATCAAATGACAACACATGTCTATGGTTTTTTTTAGAACGAAGACGCCAGATGCGTCCGGCTTTAAATTAATAAAGCCCCAACAGCAGCATACCACATCAAGTCTAAGTACAAATCACCAAAAGCCTAGCGGCTTAGACACGAAAGTTCAGGTGAAGCTAACAAGACGCCAATCGAGATTACAGGGCTAAGCCCGTACAAAGCACGCAGGCTCGTCAGGCAGCAAAATGCACGAAAAATCATGGCTCCCTAGCCATCGCATACACTTGCATTAGTCGTTGGTGGGCAGTCTTGATCAGCTCAGCATCCTTGCGCCTCCCCAACGGACTCCACTGCTGCAATAGAAGGTTGCATTTGAAGATGATATTAGCAGGATGATTAGGAAAACATCCTTCTATAGTGAACTTGTTCCTAGTAAGGCATAAGGCCCAGAGAAGCGCCCCGACACAACTCCACATGAGCCGGAAAGCAGAGCCCTTGATCCCGGCAAGGAGGTTGAAGAGCTCCGGCGCCGAACGCGGGTCCCAAAGGGCCCCAGCCGCTGTCCGAACGGCACTCCATGCAAACCTTGCTAAAGGGCACCGAAAGAAAGCATGATTGGCGTCCTCCGGCTCCCCGCATAAGGCACACGGGCCCGTAGCCGGCCCATTGCGTTTGGCAACGTTCAAGGAAGTGGGAAGCCTATCGCGATACAGTTGCCAAATGAAAAGTTTGATCTTCAAATGCATCCGCGCTTTCCACAGGCCTACGATCACCGGCTGTGTCGACCCTTGACACAACTTGCGATATAAGGACTTTACCGAGAATTTCCCGGAGTTGGTGAGCGCCCAACTCACCGAATCAGGCTGATCCGAGAGGCCCATCGATTCAATTAAGTGCATCAAGGTCACGAGGCTAGCCTGCTCGGGTCCGTTGAGCTCTCGCTTGAACTGAATCGTCGGAGGCGTCGCATCAAGCACATCTGCCACCGATGCCGCAGTGTTAACAGCAATATCGTACAACTCCCGGAATTCAATCCAAAGGGGTTGAGTACCTATCCAAAGGTCAGTCCAGAAGCGCGCGGATCTGCCATTCCGGACCGCAAATTTTGTCCCCATGGCAAAGGCAGGTTTGAGCAGCTGAAGATCATTCCAAAACGGGGAGCCCCTCGCCCTTCCTTCGAAAAAGTTCCCGTTCGGGAAATACTTGGCTCTAAGTAGGTCGGCCCACAACCCTGCGCCCCCTGGGTGATTTTCCAAATCCATTTACACATCAGCGCGATGTTAAACCACCTGGAATTGGTGATCCCAAAGCCACCCAGGTCCTTGGGCCGGCACACCCAGGCCCATTTAACCATGTGGTATTTATGGTGCGGGCCAGTTCCTTCCCAAAAGAACTTGGCTCGCGGCGTGTCAAACTTGGCATGAACCCCTTCCGCCAGTAAAAACAGGCCCATTGCAAACATAGGCAACGAAGACAAGCTTGAGTTAGTAAGCACGAGCCTCGCCGCTTTTGACAGAAATTTACCCCGCCACGGGCAGACCCTAGTCCTCACTTTAGCGCATAGAGGATCCCAATCCTCTATCGTGGGTCGCTTGGTACCTACCGGAAGGCCTAGATACACAAACGGGAATTTGCCCACTTTGCAGTTGAGCAAATCCGCAACGCGGTTTCCTTCCTCGGCCTCGATCCCCATCGAGAGCACCTTACATTTGTGGAAGTTGATTTTGAGGCCCGACATAAGCTCAAAACTGAGCAAAATCGCCTTGACTGCCGCAATGTTGTGAAGGTCCGGGTGAAACATCAGAAGTGTGTCGTCCGCGTACTGCAGATGCGTCACTCCCCCTGGAATGAGATGGCCAACCAACCCTTTGATGTGGCCAGCCTCGGCCGCTTTCCTCAGCATTGAGGACAGCGCGTCCACAACGAAATTGAACAAGAGGGGGGAGAACGGGTCCCCTTGCCTGAGGCCACGCTTACTCCGGAAGAAGTGCCCTACTTCTCCGTTCACCGAGATAGCAGTTTGTCCTCCCGAGACCAACTGCATGACGCGGTGCACCCAAACCACAGAAAACCCCCGGCCAAGTAACACCTGGCGTAGGAAGTTCCAATTCACCCGGTCGTAGGCCTTTTCGAAGTCTAACTTTAACAACACCGCCGGTTCCTTAGTGCGTTTGAGCTTGTGTATAATCTCCTGTAAGGCCAAAGGGCCTTCCAGGATACTGCGGCCGCGAATGAACGCAAATTGGTTGCAGTGAATCACACGGTGAGCAATCGGGGCTAACCTAGTGGCAGACGCTTTGGCACAAATTTTAAACGGAACGTTGATAAGCGCAATGGGGCGGGACTGTCTGATATCGTCGGCCCCTTGTACCTTTGGGATGAGCGATAACACTCCAAAATTAAGGCGCGAGATGTCTACCGATCCGCGCATGAACCCGTTACAGATTTCGAAGATCGGTCCCCTAAGTAATGACCAAAACCTTTTAAACAAGGCCACCGGCCACCCATCCGGGCCAGGGGCCGTGTCCGTCTTCATACCCATAAGCGCGGCATCGATTTCCTCTGGAAGGAACGCTAGCCCCAGCCCCTCGTTCTCGCAGTCCAGCACCCGTTGCCCTGCATCCCACACATCCGGAGACAGGCCAGCCCTCTGGTCCTCACACGTCCCCATCAGCCTAATATAGAACTCGTAAATATGCCGAGAAATGTCCTCTTGACGCAACAGGAGCCCCTGCTCCGATTGCAGCCTAAGAATGGAGCATTTACGTCGTCGGCCATTAGCGTAAGCCTGAAAGTATTTGGTATTAGCATCCCCTTTGAGGACCCATTTCAAACCACTACGGCGACGCCAATATTCTTCCTCAGCACGAAACGAAGCTTCAACCTGACCCTCCAAGTTGTACCGATGGGCCCATTCCGTCTCCGAAAGGTCCCGAGTGTCAGCCTGGGCATCAATCGTAGCGATCTCTGCCAGGATGGCCGCTCGGTGTGCTTTGTCAGCCCTCCCCAGGTTAGCACCCCATCCCTTGAGACTAGCCCTGAGTCGACCTCCAACAGCATTCCAAAATTCCATCGGACCACGCTGAGGCCCCAGTTGACTCACACACACCCTCCACTTCTCCCTGAGGAGTTCCTCGAAACCTGGCACCTCCAACCAGGCCGTTTCGAAGAAAAAACGAGGGTTTCGACGCACTCTATCCTCCCCAGAGGAGTATACCAGGGGTACATGGTCTGACCCAATACGAGTCTCCGCGACCAGAGTGCAGAGGGGAAAACCCATTTCCCACTCCGGAGACATGAACACCCGATCTAGTGCTGAGTGTACCGGATCTAATTGCTTGTTTGTCCATGTGAAACGAGCGCCCGTTCTAGCCACCTCCCTGAGGGCCATCGAAGTGATCGCAACATTAAACATGGCCACCCGAGGCCAGTTAATATTATTGTTACTCTTATCCGCACGCGACCTTATCAGGTTGAAGTCTCCGCCAACCAGGACAGGGAGCCCCGCCCCAGTAACAGAGCAGACTTTGGCTTGGAGTTCTCCCAAGAACTCCACCGATCTCGCGTGATCGGCCGGCCCATAGACCTGAATGATAACCAACTCCCGTCGCGAGGCCCTAACCCTAAAATGCGCGGCAATAAAAAAACGAGCCAACGTCCCAGGCAATGATCTCGTATAGCGCGCGGTTTAAGCCCAGCAGCAGGCCACCGGAGTGCCCAGTCGCCGGAACGTGATGCCACTCGTAGCGCTCCAATGGATCGATAGTGAGCAACTCATGGAAACGGAAATCACCCTTGATTGTTTCCTGAAGCCCCACTATATCGACGTCCTCTCTATGCATGTATTCCTTAAGTTGCGTCCGACGCCCCGCGTGGCCAAATCCACGGATGTTCCCAAAAATGGCCCGCATCTAGATAATCCGATTGCGGAGCCGGACACCGCGCGAGGTGACCGCCTTAGCCACGCGCCTCACCTTGCCACGGCAAGGCGAGGGAGGGAGAGCAACCCCTGTTGCCTGATCCCCCTCTTCGGGCATGGAAAGAGCCGCAGTGACCCCTCCCTCGGGCTCACAGGGTCTCTGGGCAACGCGTGCTGCCGCAGCAGCCGCTAGCGCTGCCTAACACATGTCTATGGTTAGGAAACATAATCATCTTCGATCAACGAGCTAGTCAAGTAGAGGCATACTAGTGACATTTAGTTTGTCTATGTATTCACACAAGTATTATGTTTCCGGTTAATACAATTCTAGCATAAATAATAAACATTTATCATGATATAAGGAAATAAATAATAATTTTATTATTGCATCTAGGGCATATTTCCTTCAAGAGGGCCCTGCCGCCGCCAGCACTGGCCGGGCTCTGCCCGCCAGTACGTCGAGGCGGCGGCGAGGAGAAGAAGGCACGGGAAAGGAGGGCGCTGGAGGCGGCGCTAGAGTTTTCCCCCCGGGCGCTCGCGGGAGGGAGGTCTCGTGCCTCCCCACAGTCACACCGCAAGTACCATTCAGATGCAGTTTTCTGCCAGTACGTGCTTCATGCAGAACTGTAGTGCCCATAAAGAAGCACCGGCAGGAGCAGTGACCAAGGTGGTACCAGGGGTGGTGTTGTGATGTTTATGTTTGTTGGAGAGGCTAGAGGATCTTTGGCAGCAGATTGCACAGTTTGACAGTAGCGATAAACTGTGTGAGAGATGTTTGTAGCCCAGAGAGGGTTTCCTGCATGCAAACGAAATTTTGTTACAGATGTACTCCCTTCGTCCGTGAATAAGTGTACATCTAGTTTCTGTCTTTGGTCAAAGTTTTAAAAGTTTGATCAAATTTTCAGAAAAGACTAGTAGCATATACGACATCAAATTGGTATATTATGGAAGTACGTTTCAAAATGAATCTAACGATGCTAATTTGGTGTCATAAATGATGTTACTTTTTCCTAGAAAGTTAATCAAAATATTAAAACTTTGACTTAGAACAAAAGCTAGATGTACACTTATTTGCGGACGAAGGGAGTAATGCTGAAGTCAAGTCCTTGCGATCACCATTCCTATTTTGCTGCAAGGCCTCAATATCTAATTGTAGTGACTCCTCTCAGGATCAGCTGTGGCAGTGTAATCAGTGACTTCAACCATTAAATTCGGGAAGGGCTTATACAGGCAGGGTGCCTTGTGATCTTAAATGAACTGCTAGTTCAAGCGAGGAATTTCATAAGAGGTCTAAATGAACTGCTAGGCTCTGACGAATTAAATTTCATAAGAGGTCTAAATTTCAGAAACAAAGAGCAAAGTAGCAAACTTGGGACGAAAACTGACTAGGGTTTGCATCGATCTCAGATGTGCGTACTAGGCCAGCCAGAACACGACGTCTAGAGTTTCAACCCAGTTAAAACATACTTGATGCCTCCTCTTACAAGGGTCTGAGGCTTTATAGTCATTACACTTAGAGAGAAAATACAAAAAGTAGAGATGGAGCAGGTGAGAGCTAACAACCACCCGAGGACGAAACGAGGCTGTCCGATCGAAGATCCCCGTCGATGCGTGATCCACTTAGCACGATAAGTAGAGGTGGAATCCGTTGGATCGAGGAAGAATGTACCAATTTAAATCTTCAGCCAAGTGGTAAGGTAACAGTTAACTGAACTTTGCCTAAAAAAACAGTTAACTGAACTTAACAACAGTGTTGATTTCTTAAGTTCAGGACCTGAAAGTTTCAGTGATAACACCGTCTTATTATGGAGAACCGCAAAGACTGCCGTCTCCAAGCTAGTACACTCCAAGCACGGCTTAATCAGGATCTCATACATACTCATACTTCTTTCACGAGATGTCTTATAGTACATACTTTGTCCGTCAAGTATACATACATTACTAGCACAAAATCACACGAACACCACCAGCTGTGCTTAGGGAAACAACATACAAAATGCAACTCCAAGCTTTATCATCGTTGCGTCGAGCCGTCGAGGCTATACCTATAAACAATCAACCAAAGCCCCCATAGACAGCTTCCTTCCTGAAGCTGGACCTTGTCAAGGTTCGAAATGGGAACGTCTGACCCTGGAACGGGCTTATGCTTCCTTGTAATAGTATGCTTCTCTCATATCCTTCCTGTCATTATCCCAGCCAGGGGATATGTGTGTTAGTAACACTGCACAGTTTGTGTGCAGCAGCACAGGCCCTCAGGGAGTTCCTGAAGCCATAGGTACAGCTATTCATGAGGTTAGGACGGCAGGCTTCTTCTGCCAGTACTGCTCAAATCTCTGCCTTGCGTACTCCTGGTAATCGAAGTCGATGTCGTTGACACGATCCTGTAAAGAAAAGAATGAAAGTTAGAAGATAGCAGCGCATATAATTACTGTGATGACTAGGTTGGCGAACCGAATATGAACTCACCGATATTATTCCCCAGAGTCCCCAAACCAGATGACTCGCGAGCGTGTACTTCTCCACGCTCCGGAGCAGATTCTCCACCTCCTCCGCTTCAGGTTCCTCGCCTGCCCAACAAAGCTGTATTAGCACGAAAGGAATCGTCGGACAATCGAACCAAGATAATTGGGTTTTGTACTCACGAGAAGTGCTCAGGTAAGTCTTCACGAAACGCCTCTGCTCATCGATATCTGCCGCAGAATAGAAAGTTAACAATAGTAACAAGGTAGAGTGAAGGCTGAACGAAAACAAAAGCAGAGTTAAATGGGAAATGCAATACCTGGATATTTACTGTAGTCCAGTATATGAGGCTTTTCCGAATGGTAGTCTGCCGCCATCTCGCAGAAATGGTTAGCGATGTCATATGCAACTGGGTTGAAGCTTGCATACTCATAGTCCTGTAAGCACACGAGGGGGCAAATAATAAGATCAAACCAACTTGCCAACTATATTTAGGATGTCTGACAGTTTGTTAGAAGGTGGGATAGAACTTCAGATTTCCTTAAGAAACTGTCATGACTCATGGCAGGTCGGTACACAGCATATACAACAAGAAAAGAAAGCATCGGTTCTTCATGCTGCACGTACTCTCCAAGACTAAAACTCTGCTTTTAGTGGAGGCGTGACACCTTAGGATGTCGAGTCGTAAGGAACAAAACTGAAGACAAGGTTGCATGAGATGAGAAACTTGGAAGTTCAGCCTAACAAACGTGCAAGAGAATCCCCATTTGCATATTTTACATGATTTCCATACACCAAATAATTAAGACTATAAGGAATTGCTTTTGAATGCATAGAGACTCACAATGATGGTCAGCATGTTGGTCTCCTCATCCATCATGATGTTGCCATACTGTAGATCATTGTGGCAGAAACCAATCCAGTGGTGGTAATCCCCTGAGAATTCTTTCTCCAGCGAAGCGATCTCGTCCTCCAGGCAATCCAAGCGTAGTTCGTTGGCCTGATCGGTTGGGCACAGGTTCTTGGCAGTTTTGAGCCAGTTCCTTCATTAAAAAGATTCATCAGGTTCAGTTCCATGCTTGTGAGTTGTAAGCCTGACAAATAAATCATTTGTGCAAGAACTAAAGATTGTCCTTACTTCAGTCTGTCCCAGAGGAGCACATGCTTGGGACCAGGCATGTCAAGGTTGTGGAATTCCCTCAGTTTTGTAGCCACCAGAGCTGAAATTTCAGGATCGCGCATATCGGGAGCCGACAGCGTCTGAAAAAAACATTTGCATTAGTTTGTGTTTACAAACAGATGGATAGTTTGGCCACCTTGGTAGAAAATACTCCTATCATTTTCCAAGGACAGCTTTAGCAAAAAAGTTCTAATAGCAATGAACCGTATTCCATTCCCACCCCTTTTTGTTCGCCCCAGAAAACAGCACAAGATACTCCCTTTTATTTATGAGCGCGACGCAAATAATGAAGTGATCTGAAGAATCTAGAACGTGCTACGGCGCGCTCTCATCCTCTGGCTATAGCATGACTAACACTTCAAAGGGGCATAGACAGTGAGTTGGACCATGATGCATACTGCCTAAGCTACTTCCTTGTAAACGTACTTTGCCACCAGCTGTGCTGGTTTTGCCAACTTGGTCATCTGCCTACTTTCTCAAGTCAAATCAATTGCTTTCATGCCATGGCTTTTCTAAGAGATGTCCTCTGCAGTCGTATGTGCAGTTATAGATCATCGACTACTTGACAAATACAACATCGTAAGCTATTGACTTCACACCACAAATTTATCGATGTGACAAGAAATAATCTAAGGAAGAGAGATTTCATTTGATGACATAGCCTTGCAAAGAAAAAGATCGTCCACGTAACACACATTTCTGGGAGATGTCGCTAGTGCAGAAACAAAAGGTAGCTTTCGACTAAGTCACATGGGGCATAAATAATTCTGGTTAAATGGGAGTTCATTGACTAATTGGCTTGAAGAAGCGTTTTCTTTCTGAACTGATGGATAAGACTAGATGTAAGGTATTATCTAAAATTTTACAATGCTAGATTCCCACGGCAGAACATTCAACGGACGAGAACCACAGTTCAATAAATTAGTCGGCTGCATGCTATTGCTAGTAGAATCTCCTAAAGTACATCAAGAAAGCAGTAGTTAACTTTAGCACTAAATTTTCTAAAATCCAACCGAACACAAGCGCACTAAAAATAACTGAATCATTCGTGCAAAGAAACAAAGTGGCATGAAAAACTCTTAGAGAAAACAGAGTGATTTGGCAGTTCGAGAAAGAAATTCTCCAAGAAACAGAGGAGACCAGTTCTGAAATGGCCTTTAAACCAAGAAAAAACTGAAAGGAAGAAACAATTCGGTAGTTATTTTGTTTAGACGCGTTATTATGGGTTCGCATGTGCACGTACCCGTGCGTGGATGAACTCCTCGATGCGGCCGTTGGGGAAGCGGCCGAGGAGGCGGGGGCCCTGGCCGTGGCGGGACATGCACTCGAAGGTGCGCAGCTCGTCGTCGCGGTCGAAGAAGAGGTCGACGCCGTCGCCGTAAATCCGCACGAGCACCTTCCTCACCTCCCTCTCCTTGAGCGCCCCCGCGCCCGCCTCGCCGCCGGCCGGGGCGGTGAGCCAGCGCACCTGGTACACCTCGTTGGTCATGGCGCCCTTGAGCGGCACCACCTCCAGCGCGCGGCAGTCCGCCACGTTCGGCCACGCCGCCGCCAGGTCGTGCAGGAGCCGCCGCGCCTCCTTGGGGATCCTCGCGGACTCCGCCGGCCTCTGGGCCTGGCTCTGGTTCTCGATCGCCACCATTCTCGCTAATCACGCCTTCTGCTCTCTTCTGGAGCGGAAATGGACAATCCGGCGCTTACGGTTGATCTTTCTGTTTCTTTTTCTGATTTGGGTATTCTTTCTTGTTCTTGGTGAAGCGAGATTGGATATAAAGAACTAGGCAAAGCGTTGCAGCTGCAAGTAACAGGGAGGGAGGTTTTGCTCTGTCCGGCGTGTTTTGGGATGGTTTATGTGGTTCGGCCGCGCATAAATAGAGGAGAGTCTGTTGCCGGGGGTTTTCCAGATGCCCCCTCCATGGTTTCTGTCCGTTCTATGTGAGGACATATCCTGGTTACGACAACGCGTTGAGTCGTTGTTTTCCTTTTTCTTTTCTTTTTCTGGAAAAACGTATGATATATTTATCAACGGTCAAGGTTGTATACAAAGAACACTAGAATTGAAAGTTACATTTAGGTCCATAGAGCACTTGACGATGGCTATAAACAATGAAGCAAGCCGAAGACGTGCCGCCGTCATCACCCATCATTCACCGGAGCCGGCTAAACCAACAAACACAGTCGAGAAGTCGTCATGCTAAGTCCCTACAGGACCAGCGCACAAAAACAACAACAGCCGCCGATGAAAAGAACCCGCAGACACACAAACACCGACAAACGAAGATCGGATCTACGTGGATCCACCGAAGACAAACAACGATCGTATCCCCCAAGATCCGACGGAGACAACCTCCACGCGCCCTCCGACAACGCTGAAATCACCATGGGGAAGGTGGCTAGGCGGAGAGAACCTTATTCTTGCTTGGTAGGGAAGGTTTCGTGAGGTCAAACAAAATGGACAAAATCATACTCTCCTCCGTAGTTTCATAATATAAAACATAGTTTGACCCTATAAAATTGTAACCGTAAATCTCACATACAATTTTTAGGTAACGGTTACAATACAAAAGGTACTTTTAAATATGAATCCAATGGTGTATATTTGTGTAACAGAAATCACATATTATTTCACTAATTGTTGGTCAAAGTATTTTTGAAAGCCAAACTACGCTTTATATTTTGGAACGAAGGTAGTATGACTTCTTATCTACTTTGAGATTGCAGATACGCCAAAGTAGTAGAAAGAAACATACATAGGCTTTGCGAGTATAATTGAACTCCTATCAACCACACATGTGTAAAGTTGTCGGAATCTCAATTTTATCAAACGATTCTACAATCTTAGAATCTAAGCACACATGGAAAGTTGGTAGAATCTCAATTCTATCATAGGATGATGTGTTTTTGACAATCCAAATTGATTGGATTGGCTCTACATTATTGTCAGTACAATATATGATTTTATGATTCTAGGAAATTACTGCCAGTATATTAATGGGTTAATTTCATAAATGCCACTCGAATTCTAGCGACTCTGAGAAACGCCACTGCAATTTCCAGTGGCATTTTTCAAAGTCTGCAGTGGCGTTTTTTGAAGTTTGCAAAATTTGTAGTGGTATTTTTAAAGTTTGAAAATTGCAGTGGCGTTTCTCGTAATCACCAGAATTCAAGTGGCATTTATCCAATTAACCCATAATATGTGATTTTATGATTCTGGCAACTACCGTGAGACTATCAATCTTATATGCAGAGTAAAAAAGAATTCTTATATTAATAAAGTTTGACCAGCCTTGTACAAGAGTAAGTTCTATCTTACTTTATAAAGTTTGACTAGCCTTGTATTAATAATTATAAACATTTACAGTAGTAAAGATATAGAATATGAAAAATAGTTCCATGATTCATATAATGATATTGATTTGGTATTGTGGTTGTCCATTTTTTCACATATATATATATATTTGGTCAAATTTTATGAAGTTTGATTTATGATAAATTGTATATGCAGAGTAAAAAAGAAATGAAAGGAGTGCTACGACTACCGGGAAGTCAACTCCAACATTTAACATTGGCAAGTGAAGCAAAATGAAGCAGATTTTTTCTCTGATGAAGTATTTCTCAATATGAGTACAATTTTTACTCTCTTCAATTTGCCAAGTACTCCAACAATCAACATATGCCCACACACCAAGGGACGACTTTACGACATCCAGCTATGCCACGGAACTTAGGTGGTGTTTGGTTCTCTAGTCCTAAGACTTTTTCTAGTCCTAATTAAAAAGTCTCTAATCCCTAAAAAGTCCTCCTATGTTTGTTTTCAGAGACTAAAAAGTCCCTAGTCCCTTTCTAGAGGTTATTAAATGACCATGTTGCCCCTAGTATATAGAAAAATAACAATCAAACGACACCATGGGATGGCGGGCCAATGGGTGCATGGAGGGGCATTATTGGAAAAGTCCCAAAAAGTCCCAAAAAGACTCTCCTTGAGAGTCTTCTTCATTTAGTCCCAAATGCCTAGTTTAGTCCCTAAAAAGTCCCTCCCGTTTGGTAAAAAAGTCTCTAAAAGGGACTTTTTTTAATCCCTACACAAAAAAGTCCCTGAAAACAAACACCCCTTTACATTCTTGCACCGTAAACAAGGTCTTAATGTTAATTTTTACAGTGGCACATAGGGGTGGGCACACTCACACCGAAAACCGAAAAACCGAACTGAACCGAACCGATTTAACCAATTTATGTGTTTATTCGGTGTATGGTTTTTTGGTTCGGTGGCAATTTTATTTCCTATTCGGTGTTCGGTGCAACTTCGGTTTCATGCAGTCACAAACCGACATCACCGAAGAAACCGTTGTTTTCTATGATGGCCAGCCCACCCGTACGTGGTTGTGGCTGTGACCTGTGAGCGGCTGAGCGCAGCCCATTTGTCCTTCGGCCCAACAGCCTCTGATTTGCCTAATGTATAGATATAAATCATCCGACGTCCACATGTACGTGAAACCCTAGTCACCGCCCATCGCTCGATCCTTTCGTCAGGCGGCGCCCTCTCCTCTCCAACCCTAGACGCCAGATCAGCTACTCATCGAGTCGGCTCCGGCGAGTCAGCGTTCGGCGGTCAGCAACAAATCCTATGGTTGAGACGGACGTAAGCCATCCGCTTGCTTCTCCAAGTTCTAATCTCTCAAATCTCAGTACAAGTACCTAGTAAACTACGAACGTAGCTCCATGCAAGTGATCAGTTTGATCTACTACTAGTAGGAATATTTTAGTATTGTTTTGCATGAAACAATTGCCATGAGAGCTAGTGTATCAGCAAGTACTTGTACGATTTCTATCCATAGATCTTCTCGTACATGTGCAGTGTGCGTGCGTAATATAACAAATTATTTATTAGTCTATGGTTTAGTGCATGTGCTTATTCTGATCCATATGTTCTTAGACATAAGCCAAAATGCTTCTAGAAACGTGAGTACGTACCAGCTAGATGCGGCGTAAGGCGGCTGGAAAATCAATTAAGGTGCCTGTGTGCTAGCTTCCTTAGGCTAGCTTGCAATTGTAGGTATATAGCTCCTGGGGTGAATCCATCTAGCAGTTAAAACAAACATATAATACGTATCAAATTCCTTAAAAATGGTACAAAATGAAAGCTGCACACTTAGAGGTATCACATGTATTCTCCCTTATATAATACTTTTCATGTTCCACATGATCTTATGTTTTATACACAGTACAGTTGTTTGCTTAACCGAATTGAACAGTGACTAATCATATTCTTGTCTAATTTGTAGATGTCAGAACCAAATGAAGACATCGCCAATCAAGAATCTGAGAGCTTAGCGGTGGTCACAGAGGGAGAGCAGAATGAGAATAATGGGCAGCAACCGGATGCATCGGAGAATGCTAAGAAGGAAGTGGTGATGCCCAAGAAAAGGAAAGAGATGGAACCAAGATCAGAGGTCTGGGATAGTTTCACCAAGATCGTAGAGGGAGATGTTTTGAAGAGGGGCAAGTGCAACTACTGTAAACGTGAGCTTAAATGTGAAACAAAAATCAATGGTACATCTGCCCTAAATTCTCATTTAAAGATATGCAAGAAGAATCCTAATAGGAACAAAGATGATAAGCAGCCTACTTTGCAAGCTACACGAAATGAAGGGGATGGTAGCAAGTGTACACTTACTGCTTGGAGGTTTGATCCTGAAATGCTTAGGAAAGCTTTTGCTGAAATGATTATTACAGATGAGCTCCCTTTTGCATTTTCTGAGAAAGAAGGGTTTAGAAAGTTTATGTCCAAGGCATGCCCACGTTTCAATGTGCCGTCTAGGAGAACAACTACTAGGGAAGTTGTTAGCATGTTCAATGTGCAGAAACAGAAGCTGAAAAAAATCTGTAAGGAATCATGCGAAAGAGTATGCCTCACCACTGACACATGGACTTCTGCCCAGAAGCAGAACTATATGTGTGTTACAGCACATTTCATTGATGGTGACTGGAAGCTACAAAAGAAGATAATTGGGTTTTTCTTAGTGAAGGGACATAGGGGGGAGGACATTGGGAAGGACTTGGAGAGATGCTTAGTAGATTGGGGGCTTGATAAAGTTTTCACAATAACTGTTGACAATGCTTCTGCTAATGACGGTGCTATAAATTATATCAGGAGGGTTATGAATAAAGCCAAAAGTAGTATTGCTGAAGGGAAGTATTTTCACATGAGATGTGCTGCGCATATTATAAACTTGGTGGTTACTGATGGACTAAAGGAAATCGACCTTTCAGTGGCACGTGTGCGAGCTGCTGTAAAGTTTGTGAAGAACTCCCCTGCTAGAATTACAAGGTTTAAGAAATGTGTTGAACTAGAGAAAGTTAAAAGTAAAGCCTTTTTGTCATTGGATGTGCCTACTAGATGGAACTCAATATACCTTATGTTGAGAGCTGCAGCAACGTATGAGCAAGTTTTTTATAGGTATGCTGATGAGGACCCGTACTATGCACTTGATTTAAATGGTGAGAAAGGTCCGGGAGTTCCAGAAGCCGCAGATTGGGATAATGCAAGAAAGATGACAGAATTTTTGGAACACTTCTACAAGCTTACTGTCCGTGTTTCCGCGTCAGCTCACATATTTTTTCATGAGATAGCCGATGTTATCATCTTGTTGCGGCAATGGTGTGAAAGCGAAGATTCTTTGCGTAAGGACATGGCTAAGAGGATGATAGCTAAGTACAATAAATATTGGGGGGATCATAAAAGCTTCAACATCCTTATTTTTATTGCGGTTTCTCTTGATCCAAGGTACAAGTTGTCAAATTACATAAAGATAGCTATTCTGGAGATGTTTGGTGAGACCCAAGGGCAGGTAGTTTGGACTGAAATAAGTAAGACGCTTCACGAGTTATTTGAAGAATATGGAAAGATATATGCTCCAAGTGATAAAGTGCAGCCGTCCAATGTAGCACAAGAACCTGAAGCCCGTGGCACAAGTTTAATGAAGTCCTTGATTGCTCAAAAGATGAGGACGAGCACTTTTGGAATTACTGCTAGTAAATCTGAACTTGAGAAGTACCTTTCCGAGGAGAATGAAGAAGATGGCAGCAAGTTTGACATTCGTGAGTGGTGGAAGGTCAATTCTTCTAGATTTCCAGTATTGTCACATTTGGCCCTTGATATTTTAGCAATTCCTATATCTACGGTTGCATCGGAGTCGGCCTTCAGCACTGGTGGTCGTATTTTAGATCCATTCAGGAGCTCCTTAACTCCATTTATGGTCCAAGCACTTGTCTGCACACAAGATTGGTTGAGGGGATCTATTGCTGTAAATGACGAAGAGGACACTGCAGAATTAACTAAGCTAGAGGAAGGTAAGTCAATAATTTACTTGAGTTATTTTTGTTAGACTTCTCCTATGTCACTCATGAATTAAATATCATTTACTCATATTTTCAGCATTGCTTGAAGAAATAAATGGGCTCAATATTTCGAAGAACAACTCCAATAAGGATAATTCGGTCATCATGGATGATCGTACTTCCTAAACATGGTGCGGTTTCTTGATAACTTTACTACCTATTAGTTACAGCCTATCAGGTTCAAAAATGTACATCTTTTTCATGCAGTTGCTATTGAGGCATGCTAATAAATTTATTGTACAAAATCCTCAGATGTTTGCATCCCGCAAGGTTGCCGTATGGAGCCATGGAAGTAGTACTGCAGATCTGAGATCTTGAAGCCTTGCTCCTGTGATGAAGTCCCATTTATTCATGTTTCTGTCACCAGTCAGCTATTTGATAGCCTTTTGTTTGATTTCCCTCCACTTGTGTGTGAGAAAATAAGAATTATGCTATTTGCTTTTGCTGCTAGATAAGTGAGACTATTTGATATATTTATGTACGTGAGACTTTATTCACTATCCATTTATATATATAGCAAAGTTGTGTCTTTCATTACAGCCAACGATGTGACATTTTAACTATCATATATTCATATTTTCTGTTAAGGTTGCTAGCTCTTGTGATTATTATTTGTATATTTTGTGCAATGCAAATAGCTACTCATATAAGTGGTGGCTCTGATTGGTGCACGTACTTCGGTTTTCCGGTTAACCGAATAAACCGAACCGATATATTTAGGTTAATATGGTTCGGTTGCTAATTTTTGTTTGATTATTTCGGTTGCCATTTCTCTAAAACCGAAATTATAAAAAACCGAATAAACCGAACCATAATAACCATATTAACCGAACGCCCAGCCCTAGTGGCACATGCGGGTGTGAGATTGGACGTCTCATTGTATTTATTTATTTTGTGGGGGGAGAGATTGGACGTCTCATGTAGCAAATGTAGTATACTTCCTCTGTCTCAAAACAAGAAACGTTTTTTTGACACTATAAGAATACATCTAAGGAGATGGAGAACACGTGGTGAGAAATACGCGCTATTTCGTGCTTGAGAATGGGTGACACACAGTTGCCATCGTTTTCTTACCGGGGCGAGCAAGCTCTCTGTAAATACACAGTAAAGGCGTGTTTGGTTGCAGTAGTGAATAGTAGCTGCATTCTATACACATCTCAATCCAGTTTGGTTGAGCAAAAACAGCCCCAAATGCGTCATCTATAAGTTGTTTGGTTGCCTGCATATAGGGTCTCTGCATTAGGTAATACGCAAGTGTACTTTGTTTGATTGCCTACATTGGCCCAAGCGGCACATGAACACGGTATTTGGTTACATGCATGAGGTATGATTAAGAGCTAGCACTTGCACTTAGCACACAAGGTTAAGAGCTAGCAGAGGGAGGGGGAGAAGAAATGCAGTGTGCGCCGGACAATGGCTACTACGGTGGATAGTGGCCGTGGTGCCGTGTCCGACATGACGAGCATGAAGTCGTGGACGAGCAACCCCGTCGGCGGCACGGCGGGCGACACCATTGGCAAACTAATTGCGGTGCTCACACAAACAGCCGAAGAGGAGAAAAATGCAGTGCTCGCGCCATGGTATTGTCAGTGCAGTGGACGAGATAGGAGGCTGATATGATCGATGCCAGAAACAACTCCAGTGTAGTAGGGCGAGAGAGAGAGGAGGCTAAGATGATCGACCCCGTCGGCGGCGTGGTGAACTGCAGTGTGCATGGAGGCGAGGACACAACAAAGCAGTGTGCGTGCCATTGCAGTGTCAGTGCAGTAGGAGGACGATAGAGAGTAGGCCGAGATGAACAGCACCGAAAACGACTCTAGTGTAGTAGGATGTGGGTAAGGAGATCAAGAAGAATGGCGTCGGCGTCGAGAGGGACGAATAGGAGGGCTCTGAGCAGAGGACAGAGAAGCTCGACATGGCGGCTACAATGCAGTAGGATGCTGTTCAAAGAAAGATGAAGCTACGGTCGTCGAAACCAAAAATTTACAACACGAATGGTGTGCGGAACTGTGAGATTAGGCTGCTGGTCAAAGAAAATTTCAAACAATCAATCATGTGCGACGAATCTGACAAATTTCATCCAAAATAGCTTCAAACGGGAAGACGAAACTAAAAATTTACAGCCGACGAAACTACGAACCGATCGCCTGAATGAAACCATAGCATCAAGGTGCATTTTTTGATGTAGAACTTACTCAAATCGAAATATCATTGTATAGATCGGAAGAGGATATGAAGAACATAATTAAAGGATGGTTAATGAAGATAAAAAAACACAGGTAGGCGCTTTGTCAAATCCACGTCACAGCATATCTGCCAATCTTATCGCATCCGCGCGCATGCAAGGGATGGCCCATGGCTGCCTCGCATTGACGTGCGTGTCCTGCGTGGTGCAACATTAATTTGCCTCTCGGTCAGCAACATTCGGACCGACCACAACAAGCACGCGCAGTCTCAGCTTGATTTCCACCACAAGCATGACTATTATTAAGGGGCTGTTTGGTTTTAGGACTAGCATTGCCATACTTTATCACACATTTTTGGCAAGCTTGCCTAAGATTAGTTCATTAAAATGAGAGCTACAAGTTGGCAAGACTAAAGAAATCTTGTCACACTTTTTGTGTGTATGCCATGTGAGGCACAAGTGTGGCTTGTCTAAGGTGTGACTTGAACCAAACATCCATGTTGGTCAAATTTACCTAATATTAATTGTGACAATCTTTGGCTAAGTTAATCACAAACCAAACAGTTTCTAAGACCGCGTGTAAACGAGGTGGCACTACCGTCAAGTTCAGTGAGATGTCCTGCCCCAGTATTTCACGCAGTGAGAAGCACGCGTGAGTGGCGCGTCAAATTTGGAGCGAGCTTTGCTGACCAGTTACTCGGATTGGCACGAACCGGTGGTACGTTTTCCTCGTGTTTGTCGGCATGGAACTGGATTAAGCCACGGTATCGATTTTATATTTTGCGGTGGATCGCATGGAGTACGTCCTCTAGTGCGGTGTGGAGACTTGGGAGCCACGTGTTTCAGGAAAAAGATCAGCGCGTGGCGAAATAAATAAGGCCAAAGTTCACGTCACAGGTCACACTACGGCCCACCGCGGGCCGCAGTTGTCCGCGTCAACGGTCGAGCGTCTTCTTTATCTTGTCCTGCTATCCGAAACGAAACTAAACCAAGCAGGGTGTCCGTTGGTCCGGTTTGCAGATGGATTTCTCCCCGCCGATTGCTACGGAAAAGAAATCTGCTCCCTACGAAACACGAAACACCCACCTCTGATGATTGACATCCCGACGCATGTGTTCACTAGTCTCAGGGCAAGGACACGTAGTAATAAGCAACTTTAACCGGCCGACCCAAATAAAAAATAATTTGTCTGTTTTTTGTCTGTTTAGGTCGCCCGACAGATATTCATATTTGTTTTCGTGTTTCGGTTGGCGCTTACACCTAACGCCGGCCCTGTCCATCTTTGAGGTCGTGTGAAAAAAAAATACCGCAAATATTTTGAAAATAAAAAATATTAATTAAACATTAGTGTCGGCCATAAAGGCCAGTGGGAGTCCACGAGTCAACTTTACATTAAATAAAAGCATTTCCCTACTTTTATAAAAACCGAGTTGGTGATGATGGTGTGCGTGCCATTTTATAATATAGACCGTCTGATCTACATCTGACGGATAGAGAGCAAACTATGATAAATTTTTTTTAAACCGCACATCTTTCCACATTGACAGATAAGGCCTTGCCTCGTTCATCTTATCTCCCACAAGCTCATTGCTGAGCAATTAAAAAAGAAAATATCTGAAACAATCTAGCATGGTGGCCGCTACCGGCGCCGTCCATCCTCATGCCTCCGCCTAGTCTGACCACCAGTCACCATCACGCCCCACTCCTCCTCATCTTATCTCTCATCTTTCTCGAGATATCATTTTTTTAATGAAATTCTCGAGATACCATTTTTTTGTTAAACTTCTTGAGATATTATTAGTTTTTACACATGGGATTACTCTTGCATGGGTCAATCACAATATGTGTTTTGTAAAAAAAATGCATCTTGATGTTCCGTGCAATGCACGGGCATCTTGCTAGTAATAAAACTAAAAACTAGGAGGAGGCGCATTGTGCTAGGCGTCCTCATCGTCGTTGTCGGGGCCGGTGAGGTCAATGAGCGTTAGAGTCGGGCCAGCCCCGGGGAACGTCGTCTCCCAGGCTGTGGCGACGCCCTCCGCCACTGGATGTACCGCTGCTGGCTGGGCTACCCCACCGCGGGCACAACGCTCCTCTTCCTCCGCGTCGCACTCCAACTGCTCGAGCCGCTCGCCCTCGCGGTGCTCCTCCGCCAGCCTACGCTATCGTCATATTGTGCCGGCGTCGCTCCAAGCCAGACGGGTGGTGCGTTGACCCACTCGCGCACACACCCATTCCATGTGTAGCGCTCGGGCATGACGGGGGTCGGCGCCGGCTCAGCCTTGGCGGGGGACGGCGACATCAGACCTCCCAATCAGGAGAGTCTGATGCGTAGGCGGGGTTGAGGCGTTGCTTCGGCGTTAGCTGCTACCGCCGGCGCCACACCTCCTTAGCGTGCGCCCGCGCCGACCGCGGCACTGGGATCCTCTACGTATCCAAGTGCCAATCATGTGGTAGTGTGACATCGGGGTACGTTAGGGAGATGCGGTGATCCTAGTGCCACATCGCCTGGTGCACTGAGACGCTTATCCGCTGCCTAGGCGGGCGGGAAGACGCCGACGGAGGTGGGGAGAGCGCACGCGAAGGGCCGGCGGGGGCCTTGCCCTTGTTCTTGCCGGTGAAGAATCCCATGGTGGCTAGGGTTGTCGCCGACAGGGGAGCAGAGGGGTGGTTAGACGGGGACGGGCGTCTGGAAGACGATGAGGACGCCCCCCACAAGTATAGGCGATCCATCGTGGTCCTTTTGATAAATAAGAGTGTCAAACCCAATAAGGAGCAGAAGAAAAATGACACACGGTTTTCAGTAAGGTATTCTCTGCAAGCACTGAAATTATCAGTAACAAATAGTTTTATGATAAGGTAATTCGTAACGGGTAGCAAGTAATAAAAGTAAACAAGGTACAACAAGATGACCCAATCCTTTTTGTAGCAAAGGACAATTCTGGACAAACTCTTATATAAAGGAAAGCGCTCCTGAGGACACATGAGAATTATTGTCAAGCTAGTTTTCATCATGCTCATATGATTCGCGTTCGTTACTTTGATAATTTGATATGTGGGTGGACCGGTGCTTGGGTACTGCCCTTACTTGGACAAGTATCTCACTTATGATTAACCCCCTTCGCAAGCATCCGCAACTACGAAAGAAGAATTAAGGTAAACCTAACCATAGCATGAAACATATAGATCCAAATCAGCCCCTTACGAAACAACGCATAAAATAGGGTTTAAGCTTATGTCACTCTAGCAACCCATCATCTACTTATTACTTCCCAATGCCTTCCACTAGGCCCAAACAATGGTGAAGTGTCATGTAGTCGACGTTTACATAACACCACTAGAGGAAAGACAACATACATCTCATCAAAATATCGAACTAATACCAAATTCACATGACTACTTATAGCAAGACTTCTCCCATGTCCTCAGAAACAAACGTAACTACTCACAAATCATATTTACATTCATAATCAGAGGGGTATTAATATGCATAAAGGATCTCAACATATAATCTTCCACCGAATAAACCAACTAGCATCAACTATAAGGAGTAATCAACACTACTAGCAACCCACAGGTACCAATCTGATGTTTTGAGACAAAGATCGGATACAAGAGATGAACTAGGGTTTGAGAGGAGATGGTGCTGCTGAAGATGTTGATGGAGATTGACCCCCTCTCGATGATAGGATCGATGGTGATGTCGATGGTGATGATTTCCCCCTGCCGGAGGGATGTTTCCCTAGCAGAACGGCTCCGCCGGAGCCCTAGATTGGTTCCGCTAAGGTTCCGCCTCGAGACGGCGGCGCTTCGTCCCGAAATCTTCATGGTTATTTTTTCCAGGGCAAAAGACCACCTTATACTAAAAGATGGGCATCGGGGGCCTGCCAGGTGGTCCACGAGGCAGGGGGCACGCCCAGGGGGTAGGGCGCGCCCCCCACCCTCGTGGACGGTGGCTGGCTCCCCTTTGGTGCTTTCTTCGCCCAATATTTTTTATATATTCCAAAACTGACTTTTGTGGAGTTTCAGGACTTTTGGAGTTGTGCAGAATAGGTCTCTAATATTTGCTCCTTTTCCAACCCAGGATTCCAGCTGCCGGCATTCTCCCTTTTCATGTAAACCTTGTAAAATAAGAGAGAAAAGGCATAAGTATTGTGACATAATGTGTAATAACAGCCCATAATGCAATAAATATCGATATAAATGCATGATGCAAAATGGATGTATCAACTCCCCCAAGCTTAGACCTCGCTTGTCCTCAAGCGGAAGCCGATATTGAAAAATATGTCCACATGTTTAGAGATAGAGGTGTCGATAAAATAAAATACGGACATGAGGGCATCGTGATCATTCTTTGTACAGCAACACACACACACACATATTTATATATATTGTCATGTGATTTCTTATGCTAAAGTAACAATCTATTCACAATGTAAAGTATGAATCGGAAACTTCATTGAAAACTAACAACTCTCAGTCATTGAAGCAATTGTAATTTATCATAACATCGGAGAGAGTCAATATAAGAGCTTTTCAGCAAGTCCACATACTCAACTACTCCCTCCATTCTACAATGTAGTGCTTCCTCTATCCACATGCTTCAACTTTGACCGTAAATTTAACTACCAAGACCGATTGCGGCGGGAGCAAAAATTATATCAGTGAATTCGTATTTGAAAGAAGTTTTTAATTATATAATTTTTTCTCGCGCCGCAGTTGGTCTCGTTGGTTAAATTTATGGTCAAAGTTGGACCTCAGAAAGCGCGGGCGCACTATATTATGGAATGGAGGGAGTATCATTTAGTCTTTCACAATTGCTAACACTCACGCAATACTTATGGGTATGAAGTTTTAATGGGACACAGAGAAAGATAGGGGCTTATAGTTTTGCCTCCCAACCTTTTATCTCAAGGGTAATGTCAACAATAATGGTTTATGAAAACCCACATCCAAGTAGCTATATATATCAGGATTTTTCCAACACACAGTGCTTGGCAAAGGATAAAATGTAAAAAGGGAAGGTGAAGATCACCATGAATCTTGTATAAAGCATAAGACAAAAATAAAAGATAGGCCCTTCACAGAGGGAAGCAGAGGTTGTCATGTGTTTTTATGGTTGGATGTACGAAATCTTAATGCAAAAGAACGTCACTTTATATTGCCACTTGTGGTAGGGAGCTTTATTATGCAGTTTGTCGCTTTTATTTCTTCCACATCACAAGATTGTATAAAGCTTATTTTCTCCACACTAATAGATCATACATATTTAGAGAGCAATTTTTATTGCTTGTAACAATGACAACTTACTTGAAGGATCTTACTCAATCCATAAGTAGATATGATTGACTCTCATGGCAAAACTGGGTTTAAGGATATTCGAAAGCACAAGTAGTATCTCTACTTGGTGCAAAGAATTTGCCTAGCATAAGGGGGAAGGCAAGCTCAACATGTTGGATGATTGTAACGCCCTCGATGCAGCTATATCTCCCACGTGTCGAAGCACGACTTAGAGGCATAACCGCATTGAAAGCAATATCGTAAGTGAGGTAATCTTCACAACAACCCATGTAAATAAATAAAGGGGAAAGGTACATAGTTGGCTTACACTCTCCACGTCACACAAATACATAAATAAGTCATTACATTCATCCAATACACTCAAGGTCCGACTACGGAACCAAAATAAAGATCAACCCCAAATGCAACATAGTCCCCGATCGCCCCAACCGGGCACCACTATTGATCATCTGGGAAAGACACGTAGTAACGGCGAGAGTCTTCATTGAACTCCCACTTGAGCTCGGTCATATCATCTGGAGCGGTATCATCGGTCCCTGCATCTGGTTTGGAAGTAATCTGTGAGTCATGGGGACTCAACAATTTCACACCCTCGCGATCAAGACTATTTAAGCTTATAGGTAAGGGTAAACGTATGAGGTGGAGCTGCGGCAAGCGACTAGCATATATGGTGGCTAACATATTCGCAAAAGAGAGCGAGGAGAGAAGGAAAAGGCACGAGTGACAAACTATGATCAAGAAGTGATCCTAGAACAACCTACATCAATCATTACTCCAACACCGTGTTCACTTCCCGGACTCCGCCGAGAAGAGACCATCACGGTTACACACGCGGTTGGTGCATTTTAATTAAGTTAAGTTTCAGGTTATCTACAACCGAATATTAACAAATTTCCATCTGCCCATAACCGAGGGCACGACCTTTGAAAGTTCAAATCCCTACAGGGGAGTCCCAACTTAGCCCATCACAATCTCTCACGGTCCACGAAGGATATTCCTTCTCTCGAGACATTCCGATCAGACTCGGCATCCCGGTTACAAGACATCCTCGACAATGGTAAAACAAGTCCAGCAATACCGCCCGAATGTGCCGACAAATCCCGATAGGAGCTGCACATATCGCGTTCTCAGGGCACACTCAGATGAGACATCCTATGAGTAAAACCAACCCTCAAGTTGCCCCGAGGTGGCCCCACAGTCTACTCGGTCGGACCAACACTCAGAGGAGCACTGGCCCAGGGGGGGGGTTAATAAAGATGACCCTCGGGCTCCGGAAACCCAAGGGAAAAAGAGGCTAGGTGGCGAATGGTAAAACCAAGGTTGGGCATTGCTGGAGGAGTTTTATTCAAGGTGAACTGTCAAGGGGTTCCCATTGTAACCCAACCATGTAAGGAACGCAAAATCCGGTGAAAGAACATGCGGTGCCCCCATGTTTGGTTTTGGAAATTGATGAAAATCTCTATGGACTAATGGTTGCCTTGAGTTATATTTGAAGGTTTTGTCCATAGGCTTTTCTTGGAGTACATGTGTTGGTTTCAAGAAAAGTTTGTGTTGACCAAGGTGCTATTCAAGGAATTATCCAAAGATTGGTCATTTGAGAGTTGAGCTTATTGCAAGCATGTCTTGAAGAATAAGATTGTGTGACCATTCATGTTTACGTTCAAGACATCATCCAAACGAAGAGATTTAGAAAGATTCAAGGTTGATCAAGACTAAGTCAAGAGTGAATAAAGTTGAGCAACTCACAAAGCATAGAAGATGTACCGAGAGGGATCAAGTGATCCCATGGTTTGGTAAGCACTGTCCATTGTGCTTTGTGTACTAACCCATGGTCTATGTGAGAGTTCTACGTGGGGTTACGTACATGTTCATGTGCTTGTGTCAAGAGGAAGATATCTCTCAACCCATGGAGAGGATGACATCAAGTGGTGATCGTCATCAAGATTGCCGTGTGCAAGTTCAAGTGGATCATCGCGAAGAGATCAAGTGCTTGAAGCTTGCCGGCCATTGTGGTGACAATGGACTTGTGAAGATGTGCCGAAGAGTGGCTCACCCATAGTGGTCTATGGGGGAGCAATCATCTAGTCTTCATCGTGCCAACACAATCAAGAAAGGTGGTCCAACTTGAGGAATTCAAGATCGTCATCATCTAGCTCAAGTGGACCATGTGCAAGGCAAAGGTTTGCCCTTGATAGGTTTTCTATTTTACCGGTCTCATGATGGTAGTTGGGAGACCGGGTTATAGGATCGATTGCCGTACTATCAAGGGGGGCTCTCGATGAGTAGCTTGATCGTATCATTCGTAGAGAGCTCAAACCATTGCATCCTTGCATCATCTTTCTTGGTTCTTGTTTGGTTCTCTTTGTGAGTCTTAGAGCTTTTGGTCATCTTGATGACAAGCTTGAGTTCATCGAAAACGGAGTTCGCATGCATCTTCTATGATGTTGGAGGTTTTGCCGGTTCTTCTCGGTTGGAGGTTTCACTCCTCTATTTGTCGGCATTCCTCCCCTGCCTCTTCTTACTATAACCGGTCGCTGTTTTGATGCTACTCGTCGTCTTGTTTTCAACAAGCTTGAGTTTGCTCAATTCGGAGCTCATATGCAGAAGTTATGGCAGTTCTGATTTGCTTGAGTGTGGTTTTTGTCCTGGACCCAGCGGTACTACCGCAGGCCACAGCGGTAGTACCGTTGAGGAGTCACAAGCGGCAGTACCGATCCGCAGCGGTAGTACCGCGGGCCACAGCGGTAGTACCACTCCTCGGAGTGGTAGTACCGCTTGATGGTCTCAGCAGTACTACCGTTGCGGCTCCGTGCTCCTACCGCCTCGACTCGAGTGCGCTTTTTCTCGTGTCGGGTTTTGCGGCACTTGCTGTGGTAGTAGTGGCAGTAGTACCGCTTATTAGCGGTAGTACCGCCCTGCCTCCACGGTAGTATCGCTCTGGGTCCCAGCCCCAGCCCCTTTTCTTCTGGCGCGGCAGTACCGCTGAAGGGGAGCGGTAGTACCGCTTATGAGCGGTAGTACCGCCCTGCCGCGGTAGTACCGCTCTCTGCGGGGCTGAGTGGGGGATAACGGTTGGATTTCCCCCCTCCTATAAAAGGGGGTCTTCTTCCCCATTGAACCTAATCCTTGGAGCTCGTGTTCTTTCCCATTGTTGACCTTCTTCGAGCTTGCTAACTCTCAATCCCTCCATGGATTCTTGCTAGTGTTTGAGGGAAAAGAGAGAGGAGATCTAGATCCACATCTTCACCAATCACTTTCTCCTCTATGTGAGGGGAACCCCTTGGATCTAGATCTTGGAGTTCTTGGTGTTCTCTTTCTTGTTCTTCCTCTCATTTTCCTCCCTAGCATTAGTTGCTTCGGTGGGATTTGAGAGAGAAGGACTTGGGCACTCCGTGTGCCCTTGCCATTGCATTTGGTGCATCGGTTTGAGTTCTCCACGTGATACGTGGAAGTTGCAAGTTGAGAAGCTTATTACTCTTGGGTTCTTGGTACCCTTGAGCTTGTTCCTCTTGGGTGCTTGGGCGCCCTAGACGGTTGTTGGTGTTCGGAGCTTAATCATTGTGGTGCAAAGCTCCGGGCAAGCGTCGGGGTCTCCAATTAGGTTGTGGAGATCGCCCCGAGCAATTTGACGGGTTCGGTGACCGCCCCAAGGGTTGCCAAAGTGTACGGGTTCGGTGACCGCCCCCAAGGGTTTCCGTTTGTACGGGTTCGGTGACCGCCCTCAAGGGTCCCTTAGTGGAATCACGGCATCTTGCATTGTGCGAGAGCGTGAGGAGATTACGGTGGCCCTAGTGGCTTCTTGGGGAGCATTGTGCCTCCACACCGTTCCAAACGGAGATTAGCATCCGCAAGGGTGTGAACTTCGGGATACATCATCGTCTCCTCGTGCCTCGGTTATCTCTTACCCGAGCCCTTTACTTATGCACTTTACTTTGTGATAGCCATATTGTTTCTTGTCATATATCTTGCTATCACATAGTTGCTTATCCTTTTTAGCATAAGTTGTTGGTGCACATAGGTGAGCCTAGTTGTTTTAGGTTTTGTGCTTGGCAAATTAACCGCTAGGTTTATTCCGCATTTGTTCAAGCCTAAACCGTAATTATTTTAAAACGCCTATTCACCCCCCCCCCTCTAGGCGACATCCACGATCTTTCATCCGGGAACATAACACCGATATGACGGAAACTAGGGCGGCAAGAGTGGAACAAAACACCAGGCATAAGGCCGAGCCTTCCACCCTTTACCAAATATATAGGTGCATTAATATAAACAAGATAATATTATGATATCCCAACAATAAACATGTTCCAACAAGGAACGGTCTCCAATCTTCACCTGCAACTAGCAACGCTATAAGAGGGGCTGAGCAAAGCGGTAACATAGCCAAACAATGGTTTGCTAGGAAAAGGTGGGTTAGAGGTTGACATGGCAATATGGGAGGCATGATAAGCAAGTGGTAGGTATCGTAGCATAGGCACAACAAAAGAGTGAGCATCTAGCAAGCAAAGATAGAAGTGATTTCGAGGGTATGGTCATCTTGCCTGCAAAGTTCTCAGAGTTGCCTTGATCCTCGTAAGCGTACTCAACGGACTCCTTGTTCATGTACTCGTCTCCCGGCTCTACCCAAGCAAGAATAACAAGCAAAAGGAACACAATCAACCACGTGCAAAGCTCAAACAACATGATGCAAACATGGTATGATATGCGGGATGCGATATGTGATGCATATGCAAGATTTGGAAAAGTAAAGATTGAACCTGGCCTCAAATTGGAAATCCAAGAGTGCCACTAGAAAGGTGAGGTGATTTCGGTCGAAATCAATATAAAGGTCACTGGAATCGGATGCACGGTTTGGAAATGGCAAGCAAAACAAATATGACACCGGTCTGCGATAAACAGCAAGTAGCCTACTAAATGCAATAAGAACAACATGCTACAACACTCCAACATGACAAAAAAATACATGACAGGGATCCACTCATAATGCTTGACAAAAGATGAACACTAAGGTATGGCTAATTCACTAAATAGCAAGCTCAAACAAGCATGGCAAAAGTGCAAAAGATAACAGGTTCGAGACTTAGTGAAATTAACAACTGAGTAATAGAGAGATTAAATTAATTTTGCAAAAGTCTGTTAATAGATCTAGAAAGAATTGGTCCAAGAAACTTGATGATGCATTATGGGCCTATAGGACCGCATATAAAAATCCTATGGTATGTCTCCGTATAAAATGGTTCATGGAAAAGCATGTCACTTACCTCTCAAACTAGAACATAAGGCATATTGGGCCATTGAAGAGCTCAATTATGATTTCAAACTTGCCGGTGAGAAGAGACTATTTGACATTAGCTCACTTGATGAGTGGAGAACCCAGGCCTATGAGAATGCCAAACTGTTTAAAAAAAGTTAAAAGATGGCATGACAAAAGGATACAAAAGTGTTAGTTTAATGTAGGCGATTATGTTTTGTTATACAACTCTCGTTTAAGATTTTTTTGCAGGAAAACTCATCTCTAAATGGGAAAGTCCTTACGTTATCGAGGAGGTCTATTGTTCTGGTGCCATAAAAATCAACAACTTCGAAGGCACAAATCCGAAGGTGGTGAACGGTCAAAGAATCAAACATTATATCTCAAGTAATCCTATAAATGTTGAAACCAATGTCATTGATACCGTAACCCCGGAGGAGTACATAAGGGATACTTTCCAGAACGTTTCAGACTCCGAAAAAGAATATGTATGTGGTACGGTAAGTAAACCGACTCCAAAACAGTTCTAATAGCAATTTTTCTCCGTTTTGGAATATTTAAGAAAATAGGAAAATAAGAAGTAGTCCGAAAGGGACACGAGGAATCCATGAGGGTGGAGGGTGCGCCCCCTGCCTCGTGGGCACCTCGTGTGCACTCCGGACTCCGTTTTCTTACACGATACTTCTTTTGGTCGGTAAAAATTCATTATATTATCTCCCGAAGGTTTTGACCACCGTACCACGGCAAAATCCCTTGTTTTCGTTTTGAGCTATTTTCTGCCAAAGTTTCCAAGGCCAAGCACTATGTCGTCCTCCTCCTTCAACAACGCGGACGGCGATGCTTGGTTGATGCAGATGGAACTTAGAAGGGAGGATGCCGAGGGAGCCATGATGGAGGAGGACGAAGGAGATTCGCTTGAGGAACAACCTCCGGCTTCGGAGAGGGGTACTTTGGCGGGCATCTCCACTATTCTGAATCCCCATCAAACAATAGAAGCTACAAACAATCATGAAGGCCGAGAGGTTCGAGAAGGGCTTCCCCCTAGGAGGCCCTTACACAGGTTACATCGGAACAACTTTCATAATTTGAATCATAATTACGAAGTAGAGAACACCCCTCATATACATATACCCTCCAATTGGGACATATCCCATCCAAGTGAAAGAAATGCAGGGAAGAGTTCTTGGGGGGCCTTAAAATAAGCATCTCATGGAGGAAATTCAGAAGAATGCAAATATGCTCCAACGTGTGCTCCAAGAACTGCAAGTTCTGAAGGGTGCATTATTGAAGCTGACTACATCATCAACAACTCCATCATCACCACCTCCGAAGAAAGAGACATAAACACATGGGTATGGGCACTCCCCTTGGAAACTGCCAAGCTTGGGGGAGTGCCCCGGTATCGTATCACCATCACACTTCTATCTTTACCGTTTTCCTTAGTTCGAACCTTTTGGTTATATCTTGATCTAGTAGAATAAAGTTTAGTATGATCTAGCTTTGAGTTTTTGTGTTGATCCTTATCTATGTAATCGAGTCCGTGAGCTATATAATAAAGATTATTCTTGAGTCGAGGGCTTGGTTATCTTGCTATGATCTTGAGGGAATAAAATAAAAAGGGAAAAAATAAAAAGAAATAAAGAGATCATATTGATCTTATGGAGAGTAATGACTTCACATATAATGAGTATGATGAATAAAGGTTGTTGAGAGTTGGCAAACATAGTTTTGGTCATCATTGCAATTAATAGGAAGTAATACAGAAAAAGAGAGGTTTTCACATATAAATATACTATCTTGGACATCTTTTAGGATTGTGAGCACTCATTAAAAAATGACATGCTAAAAAGTTGATGTTGGACAAGGAAGACAACGTAATGGGTTATGTTTTCCTCTATCTGAAATAAATTATATTGTCATGGATCATCCAACATGTTGAGCTTGCCTTTCCCCCTTATGCTAGCCAAATTCTGTGAATCAAGTAGAGATACTACTTATGCTTCCAAATATCCTTAAACCCAGTTTTGCCATGAGAGTCCACCATATCAACCTATGGATTGAATAAGATCCTTCAAGTAAGTTGTCAATGTTGCAAGCAATAAAGATTGCTCTCTAAATATGTATGATCTATTTGTGTGGAGAAAATAAGCTTTATACGAGCTTGTGATATGGAAGAAATAAAAGCGATGGACTACATAATAAAGGTCCCTATCACAAGTGGCAATATAAAGTGATGTTCTTTTGCATTAAGATTTTGTGCATCCAACCATAAAAGCACGTGACAACCTCTGCTTCCCTCTGCGAAGGGCCTATCTTTTATTTTTTGTCCTATACCTTATACAAGAGTCATGGTGATCTTCACATTTCCTTTTTACACTTTATCCTTTGGCAAGCACTATGCGCTGGAAAGATCCTGATATACATATCCAATTGGATGTGGGTTTTCATAAAGCATTATTGTTGACGTTACCCTTGAGGTAAAAAGGTTGGGAGGCGAAACTATAAGCCCCTACCTTTCTCTGTGTCCGATTAAAACTTCATACCCATAAGTATTGCGTGAGTGTTAGCAATTGTGAAAGACTAAATGATAGTTGAGTGTGTGGACTTGCTGAAAAGCTCTTATATTGACTCTTTCCGATGTTATGATAAATTGCAATTGCTTCAATGACTAAGACAATAGTTTGCTAGTTTCAATGAAGTTTCTGATCCATACTTTACATTGTGAATGGATTGTTACTTTAGCATAAGAAATCATATGACAGTATATATATGTTGCTATTCTAATACTGATCATGATGCCCTCATGTCCGTATTTTATTTTATCAACACCTTTATCTCTAAACATGTGGACATATTTTCGATATTGGCTTCCGCTTGAGGACAAGCGAGGTCTAAGCTTGGGGGAGTTGATACGTCCATTTTGCATCATGCTTTTATATCGATATTTATTGCATTATGGGCTGTTATTACACATTATGTCACAATACTTATGCCTTCTCTCTCTTATTTTACAAGGTTTACATGAAGAGGGAGAATGCTGGCAACTGGAATTCTGTGCTGGAAAGGAGAAAATATTAGAGACCTATTCTGCACAACTCCAAAAGTCCTGAAACTCCACGAAAGTCAGTTTTGGAATATATAAAAAATATTGGGCGAAAGAAGTACCAGAGGGGGCCACCCACCGTCCATGAGGGTGGGGGCGCGCCCTACCCCCTGGGCGTGCCCCTTGCCTCGTGGGCCACCTGGCAGGCCCCCGATGCCCATCTTCTGGCATAAGGTGTATTTTGACCTGGAAAAATAAGAAGAAAGCTTTCGGGACGAAGCGCCGCCGTCTCGAGGCGGAACCTTGGCGGAACCAATCTAGGGCTCTGGTGGAGCTATTCTGCTGGGGAAACATCCCTTCGGGAGGGGGAAATCGTCACCATCGATCCTCTCATCGGGAGGGGATCAATATCCATCAACATCTTCACCAGCACCATGTCCTCTCAAACCCTAGTTCATCTCTTGTATCCGATCTTTGTCTCAGGACCTCAGATTGCTACCTGTGGGTTGCTAGTAGTGTTGATTACTCCTTGTAGTTGATGCTAGTTGGTTTATTCGGTGGAAGATTATATGTTCAGATCCTTTATGCATATTAATACCCCTCTGATTATGAACATGAATATTATTTGTGAGTAGTTACATTTGTTCTTGAGGACATGGGAGAAGTCATGTTATAAGTAGTCATGTGAATTTGGTATTCGTTCGATATTTTGATGAGATGTATGTTGTCTTTCCTCTAATGGTGTTATGTGAACGTCGACTACATGACACTTCACCATTATTTGGGCCTAGGGGAAGGCATTGGGAAGTAATAAGTAGATGATGGGTTGCTAGAGTGACAGAAGCTTAAACCCTAGTTTATGCGTTGCTCGGAAGGGGCTAATTTGGATCCATATGTTTCATGCTATGGTTAGGTTTACCTTAATTCTTCTTTAGTAGTTGTGGATGCTTGCGAAGGGGGTTAATCATAAGTGGCATGCTTTTCCAAGGAAGAGCAGTACCCAAGCATCGGTCCACCCACATATCAAATTATCAAAGTAACGAACGTGAATCATATGAGCATGATGAAAACTAGCTTGACGATAATTCCCATGTGTCCTCGGGAGCGCTTTCCTTTATGTAAGAGTTTGTCCAGGCTTGTCCTTTGCTACAAAAAGGATTGGGCTACCTTGCTGCACCTTGTTTACTTTTGTTACTTGTTAGTCATTATGAATTACCTTATCACAAAACTATTTGCCGATAATTGCAGTGCTTGCAGAGAATACCATACTGAAAAACCGCTTGTCATTTCCTTCTGCTCCTCATTGGGTTCGACACTCTTTCTTATCGAAAGGACTACGATATATCCCCTATACTTGTGGGTCATCAGCCGGACTCCTCCTCCCTCCCCCCTTATATACATGGGAGGGGGGCACCCCAAAGGCACACCAAAGTTTCTCTTAGCCGTGTGCAGTGCCCCCCTCCACAGTTACACACCTCGGTCATATCGTCATAGTGCTTAGGCAAAGCCCTACGCCGGTGTTTCATCATCTTCGTCACCACACCGTCGTGCTGACGAAACTCTGCCTCGGCCTCAACTGGATCAAGAGTTCGAGGGACGTCACCGAGCTGAACGTGTGCAGATAGCGGAGGTGTCGTATGTTCGATACTTGGATCGGTTGGAACGCGAGGACGTTCGACTACATCAACCGTGTTACTAAACGCTTCCGTTTTCGGCCTACGAGGGTACGTGGACACACTCTCCCCGCTCGTTGCTATGCTTCCCCTAGATAGATCTTGCGTGATCGTAGGAATTTTTTTGAAATACTACGTTCCCCAACAGTGGCATCCGAGCCAGGTCTATGCGTAGATGTTATATGCACGAGTAGAACACAAAGAGTTGTGGGCGATAATAGTCATACTGCTTACCAGCATGTCATACTTTGATTCGGCAGTATTGTTGGATGAAGCGGCCCAGACCGACATTACATGACGACATTCATGAGACTGGTTCTACCGATGTGTTTCGCACACAGGTGGCTAGTGGGTGTCTGTTTCTCCAACTTTAGTTGAATCGAGTTTGACTATGCCCGGTCCTTGTTGAAGGTTAAAACAGCACACTTGACAAAAAATCGTTGTAGTTTTTGATGCATAGGTAAGAACGGTTCTTGCTAGAAGCCCGTATCAGCCACGTAAAACTTGCAACAACAAAGTAGAGGATGTCTAACTTGTTTTTGCAGGGCATGTTGTGATGTGTTATGGTCAAGACGTGATGAGATATAAATTGTTGTATGAGATGATCATGTTTTGTAACCGTTATTGGCAACTAGAAGGAGCCTTATGGTTGTCGCTTTATTGTATGAAATGCAATCGCCATGTAATTGATTTACTTTATCACTAAGCGGTAGCGATAGTCATAGAAGCAATAGTTGGCGAGACGACAACGATGCTACGATGGAGATCAAGGTGTCAAGACGGTGACGATGGTGATCATGACGGTGCTTTGGATATGGAGATCAAAGGCACAAGATGATGATGGCCATATCATATCACTTATTTTGATTGCATGTGATGTTTATCATTTATGCATCTTACTTTGCTTAGTACGACGGTGGCATTAGAAGATGATCCCCCACTAAATTTCAATGTATAAGTGGTCTCACTGAGTATGCACCGTTGCTACAGTTCGTCATGCCGAGACACCACGTGATGATCGGGTGTGATAGGCTCTATGTTCACATACACCGAGTGCAAGCCAGTTTTGCACATGCAGAATACTCGGGTTAAACTTGACAGGCCTAGCATATGCAGATATGGCCTCGGAACACCGAGACCGAAAGGTCGAGCGTGAATCATATAGTAGATATGATCAACATAGTGGTGTTCACCATTGAAAACTACTCCATCTCACGTGATGATCGGACATGGTTTAGTTGATTTGGATCACATGATCACTTAGATGATTAGAGGGATGTCTATCTAAGTGGGATTTCTTTAGTAATATGATTAGTTGAACTTTAATTTATCATGAACTTAGTACCTGATAGTATTTTGCATGTCTATGTTGTTGTAGATAAATGGCCCATGCTACTGTTCCTTTGAATTTTAATACGTTCCTAGATAAAGCTAAGTTGAAAGATGATGGTAGCAACTATACGGACTGGGTCCATAACTTGAGGATTATCCTCATTGCTGCACAGAAGAATTACGTCTTGGAAGCACCGCTAGGTGCAAAGCCCGCTGCAGGAGCAACACCAGATGTTATGAACGTCTAGCAGAGCAAAGCTGATGATTACTCGATAGTTCAGTGTGCCATGCTTTACGACTTAGAATCGGGACTTCAACGACGTTTTGAACATCATGGAGCATATGGGATGTTCTAGGAGTTGAAGTTAATATTTCAAACAAATGCCCGAATTGAGAGATATGAAGTCTCCAATAAGTTATATAGCTGCAAGATGGAGGAGAATAGTTCTGTCAGTGAACATATACTCAGAATGTCTGGGTACTACAACCACTTGACTCAACTGGGAGTTAATCTTCCTGATGATAGTGTCATTGACAGAGTTCTTTAATCACTGCCACCAAGCTACAAGAGTTTCGCGATGAACTAATATGCAAGGGATGGATAAGACAATTCCCGAGCTCTTCGCAATGCTAAAGGCCGCGGAGGTAGAAATCAAGAAGGAGCATCAAGTGTTGATGGTCAACAAGACCACTAGTTTCAAGAAGAAGGGTAAAGGGAAAAAGGGAAACTTCAAGAAGAATGGTAAGCAAGTTACTGCTCAAGTGAAGAAGCCCAAGTATGGACCTAAGCCTGAGACTGAGTGCTTCTACTGCAAAGGGACTGGTCGCTGGAAGCAGAACTGCCCCAATTATTTGGTGGATAAGAAGGATGGCAAAGTGAAAGGTATATTTGATATACATGTTATGATGTGTACCTTACTAATGCGCGTAGTAGCACCTGGATATTTGATACTGGTTCTGTTGCTCATATTTGCAACTCGAAACAGGGGCTACGGATTAAGCGAAGATTGGCTAAGGATGAGGTGACGATGCGCGTGGGAAATTGTTCCAAAGTCGATGTGATCGCGGTCGGCACGCTACCTCTACATCTACCTTCGGGATTAGTTTTAGACCTGAATAATTGTTATTTGGTGCCAACGTTAAGCATGAACATTATATCTGGATCTTGTTCGATGCGAGACGGTTATTCATTTAAATTAGAGAATAATGGTTGTTCTATTTATATGAGTAATATATTTTATGGTCATGCACCCTTAATGAGTGGTCTATTTTTATTGAATCTCGATAGTAGTGATTATACCTGGCCATACCTCGGGCCAGGCCTAGCCAAGCCCGACGCAAAAAAACCCAGGCCCGGGCCCGACCCGGCCATTGGGCCTGTTTTCTGGGCCCGAGCCCAGCCCAAACACGTAAAAGCCCGTCGGGCTCCGGGACGGCTCGGTCCGACCTTCAGAAAAGTGCAAAAATGACGGGCACGTCCCGGCCCGGCCCGGCCATCGGGCTCACAATCTAGGCTCGAGCCCGGCCCGGGAGCAGCGTCGGGCCGGGCCGGGTCGGGCCGGGCTGGCCGGGCCGGGCTTCCCATGGCCAGGTATAGTAGTGATACACATATTCATAGTATTGAAGCCAAAAGATATAAGTTTAATAATGATAGTGCAACTTATTTGTGGCACTGCCGTTTAGGTCATATTGGTGTAAAGCGCATGAAAAAACTCCATGCTGATGGGCTTTTGGAATCACTTGATGCTTGCGAACCCAGCCTCATGGGCAAGATGACTAAGACTCCGTTCTCCGAAACAATGGAACGAGCAACAGACTTATTGGAAATAATACATACTGATGTATGCGGTCCAATGAGTGTTGATGCTCGCGGCGGGTATCGTTATTTTCTGACCTTCACAGATGATTTGAGCAGATATGGGTATATCTACTTAATGAAACATAAGTCTGAAATATTTGAAAAGTTCAAAGAATTTCAGAGTGAAGTGGAAAATCATCCTAACAAGAAAATTAAGTTTCTACGATCTGATCGTGGAGGTGAATATTTGAGTTATGAGTTTGATCTTCATTTGAAACAATGCGGAATAGTTTCGCAACTCACGCCACCTGGAACACCACAACGTAATGGTGTGTCCGAACATTGTAACCACACTTTATTAGATATGGTGCGATCTATGATGTCTCTTACTGATTTACCGCTATCGTTTTGGGGTTATGCTTTAGAGAGGCTGCATTCATGTTAAATAGGGCACCATCGAAATATGTTGAGACGACACCATATGAACTGTGGTTTGGCAAGAAACCCAAGTTGTCATTTCTTAAAGTTTGGGGCTGCGATGCTTATGTGAAAAAGCTTCAACTTGATAAGCTTAAACCCAAATCAGAGAAATGTGTCTTCATAGGATACCCAAAGGAGACTGTTGGGTACACCTTCTATCACAGATCCGAAGGCAAGATATTCGTTGCTAAGAATGGATCCTTTCTAGAGATGGAGTTTGTCTCGAAAGAAGTGTGTGGGAGGAAAGTAGAACTTGATGAGGTAATTGTACCTGCTCCCTTATTGGTAACTAGTTCATCACAGAAATCCGTTCCATTGATTCCTACACCAATTAGTGAGGAAGCTAATGATGATGATCATGAAACTTCTGATCAAGTTACTACCGAACCTCGTAGGTCAACTAGAGTAAGATCCGCACCAGGAGTGGTACGGTAATCCTGTTCTGTAGGTCATGTTACTTGACCATGGCAAACCTACGAACTATGAGGAAGCGATGATGAGCCCAGATTCTGTAAAATGGCTTGAGGCCATGAAATCTGAGATGGGATCCATGTATGAGAACAAAGTGTGGACTTTGGTTGACTTGCCCGATGATCGGCAAGCCATAGAGAATAAATGGATCTTTAAGAAGAAGACTGACGCTGACGGTAATGTTACTGTCTACAAAGCTCGACTTGTTGCGAAAAGTTTTCGACAAGTTCAAGGAGTTGACTATGATGAGACCTTCTCACCCGTAGCGATGCTTAAGTCCACCTGAATCATGTTAGCAATTGCCGCATTTTATGATTATGAAATTTGGCAAATGGATGTCAAAACTGCATTCCTTAATGTATATCTTAGAAAAGAGTTGTATATGATGCAAGCAGAAGGTTTTGTCGATCCAAAAGGTGCTAACAAAGTGTGCAAGCTCCAGCGCTCCATTTATGGACTGGTGCAAGCATCTCGGAGTTGGAATATACGATTTGATAGTGTGATCAAAGCATATGGTTTCATATAGACTTTTGGAGAAGGCTGTATTTACAAGAAAGTGAGTGGGAGCTCTGTAGCATTTCTGATATTATATGTGGATGACATATTGTTGATCGGAAATGATAATAAATTTCTGAATAACATAAAAGGATACTTGAATAAGAATTTTTCAATGAAAGACCTCGGTGAAGTTGCTTATATATTGGGCATCAAGATCTATAGAGATAGATCAAGATGCTTAACTGGATTTTCACAAAGCACATACCTTGATAAAGTTTTGAAGAAGTTTAAAATGGATCAATCAAAGAAAGGGTTCTTGCCTATGTTACAAGGTGTGAAGTTGAGTCAGACTCAATGCCCGACCACTGTAGAAGATAGAGAGAAAATGAAAGTCATTCCCTATGCCTCAGCCATAGGTTCTATCATGTATGCAATGTTGTGTACCAGACTTGATGTGTGCCTTGCTATTAGTTTAGCAGGGAGGTACCAAAGTAATCCAGGAGTAGATCACTGGACAGCGGTCAAGAACATCTTGAAATACCTGAAAAGGACTAATAATATGTTTCTCGTTTATGGAGGTGACAAAGAGCTCGTCGTAAACGGTTACGTCGATGCAAGCTTTGACACTGATCTGGATGACTCTAAGTCACAAACCGGATACATATTTTTATTGAATGGTGGAGCTGTCAGTTGGTGCAGTTCTAAGCAGAGTGTCGCGGCGGAATCTACGCGTGAAGCGGAGTACATAGCTGCTTCGGAAGCAACAAATGAAGGAGTGTGGATGAAGGAGTTCATATCCGATCTTGGTGCAATACCTAGTGCTTCGGGTCCAATGAAAATCTTTTGTGACAATACTGGTGCAATTGCCATGGCAAAGGAATTCAGATTTCACAAGAGAACCAAGCGCATCAAGAGATGCTTCAATTCCATCCATGATCAAGTCAAGGAGGGAGACATAGAGATTTGCAAGATACATACGGATCTAAATGTTGTAGACACGTTGACTAAGCCTCTCGCACGAGCAAAATATGATCAACACCAAGACTCCATGGATGATAGAATCATTACAATGTAATCTAGATTATTGACTCTAGTGCGAGTGGGAGACTGAAGGAAGTATGCCCTAAAGGCAATAATAAAGTTGTTATTTATATTTCCTTATATCATGATAAATGTTTATTATTCATGCTAGAATTGTATTAACCGCAAACTTAGTACATATGTGGATACATAGACAAACAGAGTGTCCCTAGTATGCCTCTACTTGACTAGCTCGTTAACCAAAGATGGTTAGGTTTCCTAGCCATAGACATGTGTTGTCATTTGATGAATGGGATCACATCATTAGAGAATGATGTGATGAACAAGACCCATCTGTTAGCTTAGCATATTGATTATTTAGTTTTTCTGCTATTGTTTTCTTCATGACTTATACATGTTCCTCAGACTATGAGATTATGCAACTCCCGAATACCGGAGGAACACCTTGTGTGCTATCAAATGTCACAACTTAACTGGGTGATTATAAAGATGCTCTACATGTGTCTCCGATGGTGTTTGTTGAGTTGGCATAGATCGAGATTAGTATTTGTCACTCTGTGTATCGGAGAGGTGTCTCTGGGCCCTCTCGGTAATGCACATCACTATGAGCCTTGCAAGCAATGTGACTAATGAGTTAGTTACGGGATGATGCATTACGGAACGAGTAAAAAGACTTGCCGGTGATGAGATTGAACTAGGTATGATGATACCGACGATCAAATCTCGGGCAAGTAACATACCGATGACAAAGGAAATAACGTATGTTGTTATGCGGTTTTGACCGATAAATATCTTCGTAGAATATGTGGGAACCAATATGAGCATCCAGGTTCCTCTACTGGTTATTGACCGGAGATGTGTCTCGGTCATGTCTACATAGTTCTCGAACCCGTAGGGTCCGCACGCTTAACGTTTGATGATGATTTGTATTATGAGTTATGTGATTTGATATACCAAAGTTTGTTCGGAGTCCCGGATGAGATCACGAACATGACGAGAAGTCTCGAAATGGTCGAGACATAAAAATCCATATATTGAAATGTTACATTCGGACACCGGAATGGTTCGGGTCGTTTCGGATGAGTTTCGGAGTACCGAGAGTTACCGGAACCCCCCCTCCCCCTCGGCAAGTTATTGGGCCTCATGGGCCTATGTAACACCCCGGATGTAACTTTCCCAATTTGTACTCCAACTCTTGCCGTTTCGGCGTTAAGTTATTTATTTTTGGGTTCGGGTCTTTGTCTCCGTGTGTTGTTATCGTTGTCATGCATCCCATATCTTGTCATCATGTGCATTGCATTTGCATACGTGTTCATCTCATGCATTCGAGCATTTTCCCCGTTGTCCGTTTTGCATTCCGGCGCTTCGTTCTCCTCCAGTGGTCATTTCTACCTTTCTTTCGTATGTGGGGATTAAACATTTCCGGATTGGACCGAGACTTGCCAAGCGGCCTTATTTCACTACCGGTAGACCGCCTGTCAAGTTTCATACCATTTGGACTTCGTTTGATACTCCGACGGTTAACCGAGGGACCGAAAAGGCCTCGTGTGTGTTGCAGCCCAACACCCCTCCAATTTGGCCCAAAACCCACCTAAGCCTTCTCCATCTTCTAGATCGTTCGATCACGATCGCGTGGCCAAAAACCGCACCTTGTTTGGACTCTCCTAGCTCCCTCTATGCCTATATATACACCCCCTCCCGAAAATCCGGATCCCGCTCGTCTGAAACCCTAAAAATCCCCTCGCCGCCGCCGTCGGACAAAAATCCCACCGACGGACGTGTCCGCCCCGCTCCCCCCGGCCTATCTCCGCCCGCCACGTGGCACCCGGCCACCGCCGCCGCCGCGGCCCGCACGGGCCCGAGGCCGGCCCTCCCGCGCCGCCTCCTGGGCCGCCGCTCCCGCGCCCACCGCCGCCTTCTCCTCCCGAGC
>NC_041384.1:467985899-467995349 GCF_002162155.2 Triticum dicoccoides
GTCGACGGCCGCCACCGCCGCCCTTGCCTCCACCGCCCTGCGCGCCACCACCCGGCGCCGCGCCCGACCCTCACCGGCCGCCGCCTCCCCGCCTCTTCGGCGACCCCGCCGCCCTCCGCCGTCCTCCTCGTCGCCTCCGGCCGCCGCGGCCATCTCCGGTGAGCTTCGGATCCGCCGCCGCTACAGTAGATCGCGCCAGGTGAACAGTAAACCCTAGATCCGCGCGGGGTAAATTTCTTCTAAGTCCCGAAATCTCCGATCCAAGTAACCATGTTCACAGCCTCGTAACTTTGCATCCGTAGCTCCGATTCATGCATATAGCATATCAAAATGTTCATCTCAAAGAGTACATCATTTCATTCCATTGCATCATTTTCATTTGAGTTCATCTTGATGCCCGAAATGCTGTTAGAAAAGGGCTACTTGAGATAATTGTCAGATCTGCTGCTCCATTTAGGTTTTTGTCATTTTTGCCATGGTTAATGTGTGCATGATATGCCCTGATGCTCTACATATGTTCTGTTAAGGGTTTTGTCATCTTTCCAGAGGTGCAACCCATATATTTTTGTGATGTGTGTGGTGATTAGCACAAGATTGCAAAGTGGTGCACTTGGTAATTCTGTTTTCAGGGTCTTAGCTATCCCACTAAGTCCTTGAGCTGTTTATCTCATATGCTCATATGTTCATGTTGTTTCCTAGTGATCCGTTCCTCTTTTGAGGATGATCAGTAAGGATGTTTTGTTAATCTTGTAGTGCTCTATCCATCCATGTCTTTGTTTGCAATTATGGAGCAGCCTAGCTTGAGTTAATCAAGCTCTACTTTTGCTACTTTGTGAATCTGGGCAGATTGTCAACTTGTTTGCAATTTTGCCGATGATGTTGTAGTTGATCCGTGCATGCTATGCTATTGTTCTTGCCATGTCTAGCTTACTTTTTGTGCCTTCTTGATGGGAGTATTCTTAACTTGTCATGATTTGCATCGTAGTGAGTGCATCGAGCTCGTAAACATGCCTACTTGATATCTGTTTTCAGCATGCTCCAGTTTTCAGTAAGTCTGAGAACTGATTATGTTTTTTCCATGTTCATATGCTTGCAATTGTATTTTCTGATCCCTTTTGGCTCAAGGTCACTAAGGGACTTTTGTTAAGCTCTTTGAGTAGCTCCATGCCATGCTTTACTTTGCCATGTTCAGGTCCTGTAGCATGTATTTTTGTTGCTCCGAAGTGTGCTACCTGATCTGAAATTCCAGACAAGTGTTAATTTCACTAAGTGTGAGATCTGTTTCTCATATGCATTTTTGCCATGCTTGTTTGAACCTGTTAATGGATGAATTGGCCATAGATCAGTGCTAGACTTTTGTTAAGAATCATGAATGCTTCCCTTCCATGTATTTTGTTGTCATGGATGAGTGTTGTAGCATGTTCATCTCATTGCATTTAGATGCCTACTTGCTGTAAATCGCAGACCGGTGTCATATTTGAATCGCTTGCCATTTCCAAACCGTAACTCCGATTCCGGCGTTCTTTATATCGTTTTTAAGCGATTTCATCTCATCTTTCCAGTGGCATACTTCTATTTCCAAGTTGAGGCCAGGTTCTTGCATTTCCTGTCATATCTTGCATTTTGCATCCCGCATCGCATCCCGCATAGCATATCATCATTGCATCATATTGTTTGATCCTTGCACGTGGTTGATTGTGTCTTTGTTGCTTGTTTGTATTGTTTAGGTAGAGCCAGGAGACGAGTTCGCTAACGAGGAGCCTGTTGAGTTTGCTTTCGAGGATCCAGTCAACTCTGACAACTGTGCAGGCAAGATGATCATACCCTCGAAATCACTACTATCTTTGCTATGCTAGATTGCTCGCTCTTTTCCTATGCCAATGCTATGATGCCTACCATTTGCTTTCAAGCCTCCCAAATTGCCATGTCAAAACCTCTAACCCACCATGTTCCGAGCAAACCGTTGATTGGCTATGTACCGCTTTGCTCAGCCCCTCTTATAGCATTGCTAGTTGCAGGTGAAGATTGAAGGCCTTTCCTTGTTGGAACATTTATTTACTTGTTGGGATATCATCATATTACCTTGTTATCTTAATGCATCTATATACTTGGTAAAGGGTGGAAGGCTCGGCCTCTCGCCTAGTGTTTTGTTCCACTCTTGCCGCCCTAGTTTCCGTCATATTGGTGTTATGTTCCTGGATTTTGCGTTCCTTACGCGGTTGGGTTATAATGGGAACCCCTTGATAGTTCGCCTTGATTAAAGCTTTTCCAGCAATACCCAACCTTGGTTTTACCATTTTCCACCTAGCCTCTTTTTTCCCTTGGGTTTCCGGAGCCCGAGGGTCATCTTATTTTAAACCCCCCGGGCCAGTGCTCCTCTGAGTGTTGGTCCACCTGTCAGCTGCCTGTGGCCACCAGGGGCAACTCTGGGCTGGCCTACCCGTACCTAGGACAATCTGAGTGTGCCCTGAGAAAGAGATATGTGCAGCTCCTATCAGGATTTGTCGGCACATTCGGGCGGTGTTGCTGGTCTTGTTTTAACCCGTCGAAGTGTCTTGAATAACCGAGATACCGAGTCTGATCGGAACGTCTTGGGAGGAGGTCTATTCCTTCGTTGACCGTGAGAGCTTGTCATGGGCTAAGTTGGGACTCCCCTGCAGGGATTTGAACTTTCGAAAGTCGTGCCCGCGGTAATGGGCAGATGGGAATTTGTTAATGTCTGGTTGTAGATAACTTGAACCTTAACTTATTTAAAATGAATCAACTGAGTGTGTTACCGTGATGGCCTCTTCTCGGCGGAGTCCGGGAAGTGGACACGGTGTTGGAGTAATGTTTGCGCAGGTTGCTCTCTAGTTTCTCGCTCGCGCTTTGCCTCCTCTTCTCGCTCTCTTTTGCGAATAAGTTAGCCACCATATTTTGCTAGTCGCTTGCTGCAGCTCCACATATATTTACCTTGCCATACCTATAAGCTTAAATAGTCTTCATTGCGAGGGTGCGAGATTGCTGAGTCCCTGTGGCTCACAGATTACTATTACACCAGATGCAGGGCCCGATGATTCCGCTCCAAGAGACGCGCTTGAGCTCAAGTGGGAGTTCGACGAGGACTCTCAATGATACTATGTTTCCTTTCCCGATGATCAGTAGTGGTGCCCAGTTGGGGGTGATCGGGACTGTGTCGCATGTTGGGTTATCTTTTATTTTGACGCCGTAGTCGGGCCATGAGTGTTTGGATGATGTAATATTATTTATGTACTTGATTGACGTGGCGAGTGTAAGCCAACTATGTTATCTCCCCTTTATTATTCATATTACATGGGATGTTGTGAAGATTGCCTAACTTGTGACATAAGCCTTCAATGCGATTATGTCTCTAAGTCGTGCCTCGACACGTGGGAGCTATAGTCGCATCGAGGGTGTTACAAGTTGGTAATCAGAGCCTTCCCTGACCTTAGGAGCCCCATTGCTTGATCGTTTTTAGCAGCCGAGTTGTGTCTAGAAAAATGTTTTGAGTCATTAGGAATTATATATCGGAGATTTTAGGAATTCTTTTTACTTCCCAGTCTCCTCATCGCTCTGGTAAGGCATCCTGACGTAGAGTTTTGACTCTTCTCTTCTCAAATTTCACTAAAAAAATTTTTAGGATCACGCGGGTATCTTGGAATCGTTCCGATGGTTTTATGATGAGAACATTGTGTTGGTGCCTCCTGTCAGGGGTTTAGTGGAAGTGTCCCGGGGGGTTGAGCTCTGAGTTGTTGTCATCATAATTTTATCATTGCAGTTCTGGAATACCTGAGTTTAGTACGTCGACATCGAAAATCTCTTTTATGCAGTTCGTTGGTGAGATAACCTCGACGCCACCCAGTACTGGGGCGGGAGTTCGGGAGTATCGCCATAACTTGTATAATGGATGCTTTTCGAAGGATGAGGTAGATGGTTTCCGAAGGTTTCTTGGTTATGTGTTGAAGGATGGATACAGCTGGATGTAGGATTTGCTAGATTTAGGTGAGATATTATGCTTCCCCTGTATCCCCAACACCTGATTGCATAACCGGAAAGGTTCGGGAGTTTCATAGGTGGGAATTCTTGTAGCTTTAGTTCTTCTTCCACGGATATTGGTTTGAGATTGGGATTTCTTACCGATTATTCGTTCTTGATCCGTACCTTGTTGATTTATTTCTCTACCTTAATTCTACGTGGCTTCTCAATTTATGGATATGTGACCATTTCAAGAGGAATGCATTTGTTCATTTGGTTCGGATGTGAAGACTATATGTTGCAATTTTTCATTCCGTTGGATTCAGCTTCAATATTTGTCTATCAATGTGCTAATGGATGTCAACCTCTTCAGGATGGCACCTCCAACGCGCACGACTCTGAATCCTAATCCGCCACCACCTCCACCTCCTCCGGAGGCATGGCAAGCTGTGATGGCCGCAACCAATGCAAACACACAATTGATCATGCAAATTCTCCAAGAGCGCAATCAAGGCAACCAAGGGAACCAAGGCAACAATCAGAATCACTTTGCTTCACTCAACTAGTTCCTTGCTAACGGGCCAAAGACTTTCAGCAATTGTGTTGAGGCAACCGATGATGAAGATTGGCTAGTGGATCTGTGCAAGCATTTCGAGTGCAGTAACGTCAGGCCTGAGGACTTTGTTAAGTTCGCTTCCTTCCAACTCAAAGATCAAGCTGCAGAATGGTTCCAGCAGTACAAGGATTCCCGAGGTGGACGTGTTATCACTTGGGATGATTTCCGTCGAGATTTCCGAGCTCATCATATTCCCCAGAGCGTGGTTGAAAGCAAGCGTGAGGAATTCCGTAACCTGAAGCAAGGCTCTTTGTCTGTCTATGACTACAACAAGTTGTTCCAGAAGCTCGCCCGCTTTGCCAAGCAGGACGTACCTGATGAGAAGAGCATGATATACCAGTTCAGTGGTGGTCTCAGAGAAGAAATTCAGCTAGCTCTTGTTCTCTTTGAGCCCTTGAGATACGATGAGTTCTACAACATGGCACTGAAGCAAGAGGCTGCTCAGTTGAGGTGTGATGCTTCCAAGAAGCGAGTCAGAGATGTTACTCCTTCTTCCTCTACTCAAGTGGCCAAGCAGCAGAAGTATTGGCTTCCTCCTCCTCCGTTCCGTCAGCCATATCAGCACAAGAGCAAAGGTGGCAGTGGTTCTTCCCACCCACCCAACCCTGGATTTCAGAACAAGACTTCGTCTCAAGCCCCAAGATCGAGTGCTCTGTATCACCGTCCGCTTTCAGAGGTCACGTGCAACAAGTGCCAATAGAAGGGTCACTATGCCAACAAGTGTTTCAACCAGAGGTGTCTTCCTCCTCCTCCTCCTGTCAGATCGGCAAGTACAGCTGTGGTCAAGCATAACCCCAAGCATGCCAAGGTCAATTTGATGAATGCAGCTCAGGCAGAGGACTCGTCAGATGTGATCATGGGTAACCTTCTTGTTAACGATATTCCTGCAAAAGTTCTTTTTGACACTGGTGCATCACATTGTTTCATCTCGAGACCGTTTACATCTAGGCATGAATTGGTTTCGCAAGTTTTGTCTAGTCCTTTAGCAGTTGTCTCTCCCGGTAAGCGCATGCATGCTAACTCCATCGTTCCGGATGTTACTATCACCTTGGGCGACTACAAGTTTCTGGCTTCTCCAACGGTTCTTGGCGACTCGGATATTGATCTTATTCTCGGAATGGATTGGCTTTCTAAGCACAAGGCTCAGCTTGATTGTGCAACAAGGCAGATTAAATTTACTCATTCGTCTAAGGATGTAATTGTCTTTGCCGCTCGTGATGATACCATCCGTCTGTTTTCTCTCAATGAGAAGGGTGAATTGGATGCCATCTCTCAAATTCCAGTCGTTTGCGAATATCAAGACGTCTTTCCAGAAGAGCTTCCAGGAATGCCTCCGCACCGGCCAGTTGAATTCGTTATTGATCTTGAGCCTGGTACGGAACCTGTGTGCAAACGTCCTTACAAGCTCGGACCTGAAGAGTTGAAGGAGCTGAAGAAGCAACTCGATATTCAAGAGAAAATGGGTCTCATCCGGCCTAGTTCTTCTCCGTGGGGTTGTGGTGTTCTTTTTGTGAAGAAGAAGGATGGAACGGACCGACTTTGTGTTGATTACCGTCCAGTGAACAAGAAGACCATCAAGAACAAATACCCACTTCCCAACATCAACGAGCTGTTCGAACAACTCAAAGGTGCCCAAGTATTCTCCAAGCTTGATCTCCGTATGGGTTATCATCAGATTCGAATCCGTGAGCAAGATATTCCCAAGACGGCTTTCAGAATAAGTTTTGGTTCATATGAATACACTATCATGTCTTTTGGTCTCATCAACGCTCCTCCGACATTCTCTCGCATGATGAACTTCATCTTCAACGCCTACACCAATGACTTCATTTTGGTCTATCTCGACGACATTCTGGTTTTCTCGAAGAACAAGGAAGATCATGCCAAGCATTTGCGTTTGGTGCTCGATAAGCTGAGAGCACATCAGTTCTACGCCAAGTTCTCCAAGTGTGAATTTTGGCTCAATGAGGTTCTTTATCTTGGTCATATTATCTCTGCCAAGGGCATTGCCGTGAATCCTGAGAAGGTGTCTGCAATTGTGAATTGGGAACCTCCTCAGAACGTGAAGCAACTCCGTAGCTTCCTCGGTCTCGCAAGCTATTGCGGAAGATTCGTTGAAAACTTTTCTAAGATCGCGAAGTCTCTCTCTAATCTTCTCCAGAAGCACGTCAAGTACGTTTGGTCTCCGGAGTGTGACATTGCTTTCAACACTTTGAAAGAGAAATTGATCACTGCTCCAGTTCTGACTCCGCCTGATGAATCCAAGCCGTACGAGGTCTTTTGTGATGCCTCTCTCCAAGGTCTTGGCTCAGTATTGATGCAAGAGAAGAAAGTTGTTGCTTATACCTCTCGCCAGTTGAAGCCTAATGAGAAGAACTACCCCACTCATGATCTCGAGTTGGCGGCAGTTGTGCATGCTCTTTTGACTTGGAGACATCTTCTATTGGGAAGAAAAGTGGACATTTTCACTGATCACAAGAGTCTCAAGTACATCTTCACTCAGCCTAATCTCAACCTCAGGCAAACTCGATGGGTCGAAATGATTCAAAAGTATAATTCGAGTATCGAGTATACTCCAGGCAAGCCCAATATGATTGCTGACGCTTTGAGCAGGAAAGCTTACTGCAACAGTCTGATCCTCAAACCTTATCAACTCGAGCTTTGTGAAGCTTTCCGCAAACTTAATCTACAAGTTGTTCCTCAAGGTTTCCTCGCCAACCTTCAAGTCTCTCCTACCTTGGAAGACCAGATTCTCCAAGCCCAGCTTCTTGATGCTATGGTGAAAAAGGTGAAGATTGGGATTGCCAAGAGTCAACCCAAGTACAAGTGCTACCGCCTTGATGACAAGGACACTCTCTTCTTCGAGGATCGTATTGTTGTACCCAAAGGTGAACTTCGTAAAGTGATCATGAACGAGGCTCATAATTCTCTCCTCTCCATCCACCCTGGGAGCACAAAGATGTATCATGACCTTAAGCAGGCTTATTGGTGGACTCGAATGAAGCGCGAGATTGCTCAATTCGTAAATGAATGTGATGTCTGCAGAAGAGTGAAGGCAGAACACCAAAGGCCAGCAGGTCTCCTCCAACCTCTTGCCATTCCAGAATGGAAGTTTGACCACATTGAGATGGACTTCATGACTGGGTTTCCAAAATCCAAACGTGGCAATGATGTTATATTCGTTGTCATCGACAAACTCACCAAAGTGGCTCACTTTCTGCCTATCAAAGAGTCGATCATTGCAGCTCAATTGGCGGAACTCTATACCTCTCGGATTGTCTCTCTACACGGTATTCCACAAGTGATCTCTTCAGACCGTGGCAGCATCTTTACCTCAAAGTTTTGGGATTCTTTTCAGAAGTCCATGGGCACGAACATCCGCTTCAGCACAGCTTTCCATCCTCAAACTAGTGGTCAAGTCGAGCGTGTCAACCAGATTCTTGAAGATATGCTCAGGGCTTGTGTGATCTCCTTCGGCATGAAGTGGGAGGATTGTCTTCCTTATGCTGAATTCTCCTACAACAACAGTTTTCAAGCAAGTTCGGGTAAGGCCCCATTTGAAATTCTGTATGGCAGGAAGTGTCGTACCCCTCTCAACTGGTCTGATACCGGTGAACGTCAGCTTTTGGGTAATGACTTAATCACAGAGGCAGAAGAAATGTGCAAAGTCATTCGTGATAACCTCAAAGCAGCACAATCCCGCCAGAAGAGCTACTATGATAGTAAGCACCGTGATTTGGCTTTCGAGATTGGAGATCATGTTTACCTCCGCGTCTCTCCTATGAAAGGTACTCGTCGCTTCGGTATCAAAGGGAAGCTTGCCCCTAGATACATGGGACCTTTCAAGATTGTCAGCAAGAGAGGCGACCTCGCCTATCAACTTGAGCTTCCTTCAAACTTTGCAAATGTTCATGACGTGTTCCATGTCTCTCAGCTTCGAAAGTGCTTCAAGACTCCTGACCGCACCGTCAACTTCGAGGACATTGAGCTCCAAGAAGATCTCTCCTATCGTAAGCACCCAGTTGCTATTCTTGAAGAGACTGAACGCAAGACTCGCAACAAGTCAATCAAATTTCTCAAAGTCAAGTGGTCACACCATTCCGACCGTGAAGCTACCTAGGAATGCGAGGATCACCTCCGTTCTGAGTACCCGGCGTTCTTTCAGTTCTAGATCTCGGGACGAGATCCTTTCGTAGTGGTGGAGTGTTGTAACATCCCGGATGTAACTTTCCCAATTTGTACTCCAATTCTTGCCGTTTCGGCGTTAAGTTATTTTTTTTCGGGTTCGGGTCTTTGTCTCCGTGTGTTGTTATCGTTGTCATACATCCCATATCTTGTCATCATGTGCATTGCATTTGCATACGTGTTCGTCTCATGCATTCGAGCATTTTTCCCGTTGTCCGTTTTGCATTCCGGCGCTTCGTTCTCCTCTCGTGGTCATTTCTACCTTTCTTTCATGTGTGGGGATTAAACATTTCCGGATTGGATCGAGACTTGCCAAGCGGCCTTGTTTCACTACCGGTAGACTGCCTGTCAAGTTTCGTACCATTTGAACTTCGTTTGATACTCCAACGGTTAACCGAGGGACCGAAAAGGCCTCATGTGTGTTGCAGCCCAACACCCCTCCAATTTGGCCCAAAACCTACCTAAGCCTTCTCATCTTCTAGATAGTTCGATCACGATCGTGTCGCCGAAAACCGCACCTCATTTGGACTTTCCTAGCTCCCTCTATGCCTATATATACACCCCCTCCCGAAAATCCGGACCCCCCTCGTCTGAAACCCTAAAAATCCCCTCGCCGCCGCCGCCGGACAAAAATCCCACCGACGGACGTGTCCGCCCCGTTCCCCCCGGCCTGT
>NC_041384.1:467995778-468004658 GCF_002162155.2 Triticum dicoccoides
CCTCGCCGCCGTTCCTCGTCGGCGTCGACGGCCGCCACCGCCGCCCTTGCCTCCGCCGCCCTGCGCGCCAGCACCCGGCGCCGCGCCCGGCCCTCACCGGCCGCCGCCTCCCCGCCTCTCCGGCGACCCCGCCGCCCTCCGCCGTCCTCCTCGTCGCCTCCGGCCGCCGCGACCATCTCCGGCAAGCTTCGGATCCGCCACCGCTACAGTAGATCACGCCGGGTGAACAGTAAACCCTAGATCCGTGCGGGGTAAATTTCTTCTAAGTCCCGAAATCTTCGATCCAAGTGACCATGTTCATAGCCTCATAACTTTGTATTCGTAGCTCCGATTCATGCATATAGCATATCAAAATGTTCATCTCAGAGAGTACATCATTTCATTCCATTGCATCATTTTCATTTGAGTTCATCTTGATGCCCGAAATGATGTTAGAAGAGGGTTACTTGAGATAATTGTCAGATCTGCTGCTCCATTTAGGTTTTTGTCATTTTTGCCATGGTTAATGTGTGCATGATATGCCCTGATGCTCTACATATGTTTTGTTAAGGATTTTGTCATCTTTCCAGAGGTGCAATCCATGTATTTTTGTGATGTGCGTGGTGACTAGCACAATCTTGCAAAGTGGTGCACTTGGTAATTCTGTTTTCAGGGTCTTAGCTATTCCACTAAGTCCTTGAGCTGTTTATCTCATATGCTCATATGTTCATGTTGTTTCCTAGTGATCCGTGCCTCTTTTGAGGATGATCAGTAAGGATGTTTTGTTAATCTTGTAGTGCTCTATTCATCCATGTCTTTGTTTGCAATTATGGAGCACCCTAGCTTGAGTCAATCGAGCTCTACTTTTGCTACTTTGTGAATCTGGGCAGATTGTCGACTTGTTTGCAATTTTGCCAATTATGTTGTAGTTGATCCGTGCATGTTATGCTATTGTTCTTGCCATGTATAGCTTGCTTTTTGTGCCTTCTTGATGGGAGTATGCTTAACTTGTCATGATTTGCACCGTAGTGAGTGCATCGAGCTCGTAAACATGCCTACTTGATATCTGTTTTCAGCATGCTCCAGTTTTCACAAAGTCTGAGAACTGATTATGTTTTTGCCATGTTCACATGCTTGCAATTGTATTTTCTGATCCCTTTTGGCTCAAGGTCACTAAGGGACTTTTGTTAAGCTCTTTGAGTAGCTCCATGCCATGTTTTACTTTGCCATGTTCAGGTCCTCTAGCATGTATTTTTGTTGCTCTGAAGTGTGCTACCTGATCTGAAATTCCAGACAAGTGTTAATTTCACTAAGTCTGAGATCTGTTTGTCATATGCATTTTTGCCATGCTTGTTTGAACCTGTTAATGGATGAATTGGCCATAGCTCAGTGCTAGACTTTTGTTAAGCATCATGAATGCTTCCCTGCCATGTATTTTGTTGTCATGGTTGAGTGTTGTAGCATGTTCATCTCATTGCATTTAGATGCCTACTTGTTGTAAATCGCAGACCGGTGTCATATTTGAATCGCTTGCCATTTCCAAACCGTAACTCCGATTCCGGCGTTCTTTATATCGTTTTCAAGCGATTTCATCTCATCTTTCCAGTGGCATACTTGGATTTCCAAGTTGAGGCCAGGTTCTTGCATTTCCTGTCATATCTTGCATTTTGCATCCCGCATCGCATCCCACATAGCATATCATCATTGCATCATATTGTTTGATCCTTGCACGTGGTTGATTGTGTATTTTTTGCTTGTTTGTCTTGTTTGGGTAGAGCCGGGAGACGAGTTCGCTAACGAGGAGCCCGTTGAGTTTGCTTTCGAGGATCCAGTCAACTCTGACAACTGTGCAGGCAAGATGATCATACCCTCGAAATCACTACTATCTTTGCTATGCTAGATTGCTCGCTCTTTTCCTATGCCAATGCTACGACGCCTACCATTTGCTTTAAAGCCTCCAAATTGCCATGTCAAAACCTCTAACCCACCATGTTCCTAGCAAACCGTTGATTGGCTATGTACCGCTTTGCTCAGCCCCTCTTATAGTGTTGCTAGTTGCAGGTGAAGATTGAAGGTCGTTCCTTGTTGGAACATTTATTTACTTGTTGGGATATCATCATATTACCTTATTATCTTAATGCATCTATATACTTGGTAAAGGGTGGAAGGCTCGGCCTCTCGCCTAGTGTTTTGTTCCACTCTTGCCGCCCTAGTTTCCGTCATATCGATGTTATGTTCCCGGATTTTGCGTTCCTTACGTGGTTGGGTTATAATGGGAACCCCTTGATAGTTCGCCTTGATTAAAGCTTTTCTAGCAATGCCCAACCTTGGTTTTACCATTTGCCACCTAGCCTCTTTTTTCCCTTGGGTTTCCGGAGCCCGAGGGTCATCTTATTTTAAACCCCCCGGGCCAGTGCTCCTCTGAGTGTTGGTCCACCTGTCAGCTGCCTGTGGCCACCAGGGGCAACTCTGGGCTGGCCTACCCGTACCTAGGACAATCTGAGTGTGCCCTGAGAAAGAGATATGTGCAGCTCCTATCGGGATTTGTCGGCACATTCGGGCGGTGTTGCTGGTCTTGTTTTAACCCGTCGAAGTGTCTTGAATAACCGAGATACCGAGTCTGATCGGAACGTCTTGGGAGGAGGTCTATTCCTTCGTTGACCGTGAGAGCTTGTCATGGGCTAAGTTGGGACTCCCCTGCAGGGATTTGAACTTTCGAAAGCCGTGCCCGCGGTAATGGGCAGATGGGAATTTGTTAATGTTTGGTTGTAGATAATTTGAACCTTAACTTATTTAAAATGAATCAACTGAGTGTGTTACCGTGATGGCCTCTTCTCGGTGGAGTCCGAGAAGTGGACACGGTGTTGGTGTAATGTTTGCGCAGGTTGCTCTCTAGTTTCTCGCTCGTGCTTTGCCTCCTCTTCTCGCTCTCTTTTGCGAATAAGTTAGCCACCATATTTTGCTAGTCGCTTGCTGCAGCTCCACATATATTTACCTTGCCATACATATAAGCTTAAATAGTCTTGATCGCGAGGGTGCGAGATTGCTGAGTCCCTGTGGCTCACAGATTACTATTACACCAGATGCAGGGCCTGATGATTCCGCTCCAGGAGACGCGCTTGAGCTCAAGTGGGAGTTCGACGAGGACTCTCAACGATACTATATTTCCTTTCCCGATGATCAGTAGTGGTGCCCAGTTGGGGGTGATCGGGACCGTGTCGCATGTTGGGTTATCTTTTATTTTGGCGCCATAGTCGGGCCATGAGTGTTTGGATGATGTAATGTTATTTATGTACTTGATTGATGTGGCGAGTGTAAGCCAACTATGTTATCTCCCCTTTATTATTCATATTACATGGGATGTTGTGAAGATTGCCTAAATTGCGACATATGCCTTCAATGCGATTATGTCTCTAAGTCGTGCCCCGAGACGTGGGAGTTATAGTCGCATCGAGGGTGTTACAGCCTAGTGGTGGAAAAGAGGAGGCAGGCCAAGGAGTGGCGCCCCCCCCCCCAGCCCAAACCGAATTGGACTAGGGTTGGGGGCCGCCCTCCTTTCCTTCTCTTCTCCTCCTCCCCCCCCCCCTTCTCCTTGTGGGAATAGGAAAGGGGGGAGGCGGGTCCTACTTGGAGTAGGACTCCCCCCTTGGCCTGCCACACCTTGGCCGTCCTCCTCCTCCCTCCCCCCTTTACATACATGGGAGGGGGGCACCCCAAAGACACCTCAAAGTTTCTCTTAGCCATGTGCGGTGCCCCCTCCACAGTTACACACCTCGGTCATATTGTCGTAGTGCTTAGGCGAAGCCCTGCACCAGTGAACTTTATCATCTCCGTCACCATGCCGTCGTGCTGACAAAACTCTTCCTCGGCCTTAACTGGATCAAGAGTTCGAGGGACGTCACCGAGCTGAACGTGTGCAGATCGTGGAGGTGTCATACATTCGGTATTTGGATCGGTTGGATCGCGAAGACGTTCGACTACATTAACCGCGTTACTAAACGCTTCCGCTTTCAGTCTACGAGGGTATGTGAACACACTCTCCCCGCTCGTTGCTATGCTTCTCCTAGATAGATCTTATGTGATCATGGGCAAAATTTTAAAATACTACGTTCCCAACAAGCGGATACCAAGAGGACGTGCGGCGCGTCGACCTCACATCCGCTCGGACGCATTTCGAGCTTAATTTTGGGTCGAAAATGGGTCCACGCGGACGTAAAGCTAACGTGTTTTGAGAATGGATCAATGTGTCGAGTCATCATTTTTGTTCATAATGACCTAAACGGATGGCGGTGGACAAATGGGTGAGAGTTGCTCTTACGCCCGTTAGGCGACGGTGCACAAGGCGCAAAATTCATAGTGTGACTCACACGAGCCGGCAAGCGACGCACGAGGCTGAGCGCCAACCAAAGGACAAATATACGTACCTAGCCAGGTATAACCATACGCTCGGTGATATAACCGGTATATTGGCGGGGACAAGGACATGCTATAGTAAATTCGTTTAAGAAAAACTACTACTAGTAGTGATTATTAAGATCGGATACGTCGAGTTCTTGCTTCTTTCTGGCATGGGCATGGCACTCTATGATCGTTCTCGGAAGAAAGCAATGGACCATCCGCATGGCGCATGGAGGCCATCTGCCATCTACATGAGCAGCGGTGATTAGATCGATGAAGTGAAGGTGTAAGAGCATCTCCAGCCATTGGCTCCTCAGGGGGCGTCTAAAATCGTCGTCTGGGATGAGCCAGCGTAAAAAATCGGACTGGAGCGAGTTGGTCCCCAGCCGCCGGCCCTAAGGCCGCCTCAGACGCGTTTAAAAAATAAAAGTATATAGCAAATTTCGGCAAAGTTCGGCACGACTGGGCCGTTTTTTCGGCGCCGGCGCGAAAAAATCGCCTGGGGAGACCTCCCTGGAGGCGCGGCTGGAGATGCTCTTAGTCTCCGACGAGGAAGAGTAGAAAGGAGACGGACCGGCCTACATGGGACAACAGGACCTGCCACCTCTTGTGGCCTATTCATCTTCGGAGGAGTCCGCGATCTGTCCGTCGCCGGTGGACGTGAGATCCACGATGGAAATGATGACGCCCGACGCTGTCGTCGTCCCAACGAGCCGCCTTATGGCTCGTCAGCGGCACATAGGAGGGGCAGCTGACGTTGTTCTCCTCCGCGATCGCTTGGAGCTGCACCTCGGCGGTGGCCGCTTCCTGACGAGCGACGGCTTGAGCACGGACGGCATCATAGATGGCATGCTGCTCCGCAACGAAGTTGGGGTTCGCCGTGGCCATGGACGCCACGGCCTCCTCGCTCGCCCGCTCGCCGTAGATCTGTTCCTTAGCCGGCCAGTGCTTCTCTAGAAAAAATAGGTTGTACCGCCGTTCGTCCTGCGCCTGCTGGAACGTCGACTAAGACGCCGACACAGGCTGCACTTCCGCCATGGCGGTGTTGTACTGCGCCTACTCCTTAGTGAAGTCGGCGTTCACATGAGGCGTGGGAGCTGGGGCTGTGTCATCGAAGCCCGTCTCCATCGTGGTCTCGTCCTCGTCGTCCAAGACCTCGGACGAGCTGGCCGGCAAGCCGGCCTTGATCCGCCTGGCACGGGCGTGCTAGATATCCGTCTTGTCCAGTCACGCATTTTCGGCATTGACCAAGCGTGGACACCAGAGACGCGTCGCGTGTCGCGCCCTCGGCAGGCGCGCCGCTTCAATGATAGATGCAGTGAGAGATCGCGCCCGTCCTAAGCCGTCTTCAATGTCGAGCGACGCGCTCTACAGCGACATGAATACGGGAGGATGGCGCCATGTGGGAACGCACGCGGGCGAGGGTGGAGAGGTTTTAGTCGGCCAGGGCGGTCAAAAAAGGACGTGGGATCGGTCCGGACTCTCACAAAACTCCCCAGGTTTGTGTCCAGCTTGCGGGAGAAAGCGAGCACGGACCATGCCGTGAACCATTACAAGCCCGCGCTGGATGGCTTAAGTTGTCCGGACAGCTTGGTCCAGACGCATGCGAGTGGTTTGCCAAGCGCGGTCCAGACGCGTGTGAGAGGTTTACAGATCGGTGTTGAAGATACACTTAAACACTTCTGCCTGTTTTTAACCTTAGGCCCTTTTTATCTGAATTTTTCCTATCTTAACTGAATTCGATTTATTAAAAATTGATTCAATTTGTTCTTGGGTTAAGTAGAAGAAATTAATTACCTAAGTTTCAAACTCTAATTTTTATCAATAATCAGTTTAATCTTTTTTCCCACCTTCAGAAGAATGAAGCATATATAGATATAGAGCCTTCGTTTAAATTTTCTGAAAGGTAACTATCCCGGATTCATATATGAAATCTCTATGATCGTTGGGAGACGAAAGCGGTGGACTATATGCATGGCGCATTGAGGCCATCAGCCCAAGACCTAACTCTTTTTGCGGGGTCGTCAGCCCAAGACCTAACTAACATGCATCTAGATGGCTAAAAAGCCTATAGATATTGTGGCCGTCGCCTTTCTCTCCACCGGTCCTCAACAGGAGAGCTTTTTGCGAAATCTCTTGCACCATCCTTTTTGAAGATCGAGGCAGAAGAATCCGATCCGTTCCTCCATTGGTGACGTACCAAACAGCATACTGGCATAGGCGCATAGCTCAACATTTGACCGTTTCTGGCCATCCATGTCGCCCGGCTGGATTCTCTCGCAGCCATAGCGGTGCTTTGGACCCCGCAAAAATAAAAAAGGTGGTGCTTTGGACCTCTGCTTTTTTAGCAGTTCAAGCAGAGACATGACAATGGGAGGAACTAGTGTATAGGGTTCTCAAATTATGCCCACCTTTTTGGTCAATTTATTTCCAAGCAACCAGCAGAAACTTCTCCTGTTTATTAAGAAAGAACATGAATCGACCTGCCAATAAGAAAATCAACCAAAAACTCGCGCTGCTGCAAGAATTTATTGCGACATGGTATTTCGATAAGATTTGATTGTGAACATTATTATTATTTGGACTAATAATATGTGGCAAAATTCAGAATACACATGACTTATTATTTATTTGATTATGTATCCTTACAAAATATTATTATATATAAACATCATAATAAATGAACGGAGCCGCTAAATCTCAGTCGAGTGAGACTTCGCGAAGTCTCAGTCGACAAGTCAGCCGTTGGGTCTTTTGTTCGCTTCAAGATTTGCGCTGGTGTGCCTGTCCTTGTTTAGGCCTGTGTAACGTGCGGACCAGCGCATTTCTTTTTTTTCTTCCATCGGCCTTCCAACTGAATCATTGTTGGGCTGGGGGTGTCGAGTGTTTTGCTTTGTGGGCTCTGCAGGTTGTTTGGGCGGGCCATTTTTTTGTTTGTTTTTTGTCGTTGTTTTCGTTTTCCAAGGCTGCAATTATTTACATTAGCATTTGTCTAAAAAAATTACATTAGCATGCCAGTTTTCTACTGAATTATTAGCTACTATGCTAAATTGAGTTTTATATTTTTGTTCTTGTACTTTTTTTGCATTTTGCGACTGAGTAAAATGTGCTTTTTGTTGTTTATTTTATCTTTTGTTTTCTGCTATTTTCGTGCAGCATCCCGGGACTCGCATGCACAGTTTGCAAGTATCAAAAAATGGTTGTTTTGGGTTGCAGATTTATTGAACACTTATTTTTATTTAGAAGCAAGTCTGCTGTATTCATGCCTGTCCGTTTCTAGCACATACGCCATGTTTCAAAAATATATAGTGTGGGCATTTTTGACCCATGAACAGTGGACATCTTTTTGCTCGCCGACATCTAAACTCCTGTTAAATTCATATTTATATTTGTAGTAGATGTAGACTGCTTTTTTCAGGTCAGTGAAATGTTAGCCTACATTTTTTTACTTTGTTAAATTACGTATATGTTACCTCCAGACATTCTATTTGAAATCATTTTCTAAATATTTTCTTTTTTTTTAAATTCATTTTACTTGTAGTGTGTTGGTACTGAAGATGTTGGATTTTCATATTTGATCTACTTACCAACCCATTTTTTGACGCTTTTTTAATATGCATAGGAGTTGGTTTTGTGGAGTTTGTTTGAGCCGTTGTAACCACGAGAGAGCCAAGAAGCGGTTTAAGCATGTGGAGTTTGTCTCAGCCATTTTAACTCAGCAGCCTCTGTTCTATTTTTTTATTCTTGTTTTCTTATTACTTTTTGTCACGACACCACCCTATGTTTATTAACCTTGTTTTCTTATTACTTTTTTCACGATACCACCATTTGCCCGACATTATGCTTGCAACTGCAAGTGTCATCCTCGGTTGCAATTGCCTGCCTGCACACCCAATTGCAACTGATTTATTGCTTTTGTCGGTGGTCTGGGGATGGTCTGGGGAGACGCAGGGGGCAGGTAGTCGCATGTATGACAATAGGCATGCAATTGTAAGTGTCTCCTTGTACGCAATTGCATTTGAACACGCCAGATTGCAACTGACGTTTTGTTTTGTCGGCTGGTAGCGGTAGAGGGAGGGGGTTGCATGCCTGACACTAGGCTTGCAATTGCAAGTGTCGCCCTCGACTGCAATTGGCCTTGTGTTTTTGTCCGATGCCGGCGGGAATAAGGGGGGCAGTTGCATACCCAACACTAGGCTTGCAACTACAAGTTTCGCCCTTGACTGCAACTGCATGCCTACAGACCAACCGCAACTGACCTTTTGTGTTTGCTGGTGGGCGGCAGGAGAGGGGGCTAGTTGCATGTCCAACACTAGGGTTGTAACTGTAGGTATCGCCCCTAGACTGCAACTGCATGCCTAAACACTCAACTGCAACTAACATTTTTGTGGTCGGTGATCTGTGGGAAAGGGGCAGTTGCAAGCCCGACACTAGGATTGCAACTGCAAGTGTCGCCCTCGACTGCAATCGCATGCCTACACACCCAATTGCAATTGATCTTTT
>NC_041384.1:468005116-468010847 GCF_002162155.2 Triticum dicoccoides
CGTGTCTGCAATTGCATGTCGACACACCCCAATGCAACTGACGTTTTGTTTTGTCGATGGGCAGTGGGAGGGGGGCGGTTACATGCCCGACACTAGGCTTGCAACTGCAAGTGTCGCCCTCAAGTGCAATTCCTTGTCTCCCTCGCGACTTCAACTGACCTTGTGTTTTTGTTGGAGGCCGGTAGGAGAGGAGGGGGCAGTTGCATGGCCGACACTAGGCTTGCAATTGCAAGTGTCGCCCCCGACTACAACTTAGTGGTGTTTGTTGGGGCGGTGGAGGCGCCTAGACACGCAACTGCAAGTGTCATTTTAGACTGCAACTGCATATCTTCAACACGACTACAATTTAGTGGTCTTTTGTCGGGTTTTATCAAGAAAAAAATTAATGCACACGCCATATCTCAATTGTAACCGCACGGTGTAACATGAAACGCGACTATAAGGTGTACAAATGCCTGTGACTAGCCACTCCCTAAACTTCCAATTTTTTGCAAATATAAATTTTTTTTATTTTTATTTTACATTTTAAAATATATGGCAAATATTTTTAAGTCTTACTGAACATTTTTTGCAATTGCACATTTTTTCAATGCACAATGAAGATTTTGAAATACAGGAACACCTTTTGTGAAATATCACAACTAAACAAGTGCTTACTTTTATTTTTTTAGTGAACATGGAACTGAAAAAGAAAAAAATGAACAAACAAAAGGAAAAAATAAAACAGGAAACCCAGGAAAAACTAACAAAAAACTAGACATGGGAAAATCACACAAAGACCTAACAATATGCTAGTGGCCCTTCTAGCGCGCTACATATACAAAATCATATCCTCAAAAAATTTACAAAATTGTTGGCAGAAAACACTTGTCCTGCACTTTTGTGTCTCTATCCTGGGCCTATACTTTTTCTTCATCACCTTTTCCTTTTTTATTTGAGAAACTTCAACACATTTTCCTTGCATGAGAAAACAAGCGAGGGAACATCCTAGCCCAAACACACAAACAAATAAAGAAACCCAGCTGAAATAAACAAACAAATAAGCAAGAAAACCCAGAAGTTACATACGTGGATACAGGCATACAGCCCATCAGACGCCAAGTCAAAAAACGGGCCTATTCTACTGTTGATGGCGTCAGTCGACTTAGACTTCGCGAAGTCTAAGTCGACTGAGACCTAGACGGACCCATAAATGAAAGCAGCTGAGCATTTCTCATGCATGGTTGGATGTTGAGGCAGATATTTGCTCTTATATTTAATTGCATATCGAGGTGACATATTTGCATGTTAAAAGAAATATATTAGTGAATGTCATCTATTTTGTCATATAAATTAGGTTTACTGTCATGCATACCGCCAAATGTAGAGTTAGACGTAGCAAAAAGGTTGTGGCCACCAAAAACAACCAAAAGTACAATAGGGCAAGAAGAAAAAGATAGATTGGTAGAAATACTAGCCCCCTATAACAATTAGATCATATCCGGTAGTTCTTTTGCAATTATACGTAACAAATCCCAACCACCAGATCTTTAAATTTGTATTAAACTGGACATAACCATTGTATTTTAACAATTGTGTCTAAACATATCACAACCATTAGATCCTAATATTTATCCATAAATAGATCACAACAATTAGATTTCAGTGTTTTAAAATTTTGTTATTTTTTCTTTATTTATGTTTATATTTCGTTTCTTTCATATTCTCTTGTTCTCTTTGTTTGCATTTTTTTTCTCTGATGGTTTTCTCTTTTTACTAACTAATACTACTATTTTTTGTTGTTTTCCCGGTCAGCTGAGAATTAGTTAAATCTTATTAGATTTTGTAGCGGTTGAATCTGGACGTAAGGATTCGTGTGAGCTTGACACATGTGTCTTTGCAATTTTTGTAATCACATGTAACTTTATTGAAACTGCAAAATGATTACATGTATAGTTCTTTGGATCTTAGAACCAAGAAATTACAAAATAATTAACTCCTCACTAAGAATTACAATATTTTTTGGGGGGAACTTGTAATCTTTGCAATATGAAAATCACCAATGCTTCAATGAGGAAATTGCAATTAGGCTGAAGTACGAGCACCGCCACCTTTATACACGAACCAACTTGACTATCTTCAAAGATTTTTTGAAAGCCACATGAGTTCTCAAAATAGGCTTGCGCCCCGCTATATTAATATAGCAAACACCTAATACGTCCAATGATAGATGCTAGGACGAAAGCAGCACAATCACACCCAAAAGAAAAGAAAGAGAAAATACAAAAGGAACAAATGCCGACAACGGCAGATCAACAAAAATGAAAAAGCCTCACGACCGTTGCACCCACCGGAGATCTCCCACCAAGCTCCTGGACATCAATGCGCCGGTACCAATCAACACCTCCAAGAAGGGATGCGACAATGACGAAGCTGATGCCAAGGGTTTCCCCCAGTACGCGGCGAGGAGAAATGAAGGGTAGCACCCGATGCCCTCCAGGAAATCCGGCGGTACCCTCATGCGCCACCGCGTCGGTGTCAGACAGGACGACAGGGATTTCTCTCGATCCCAACCATCACCCTAGGCGCTTGTGACGCCCCCGATTCAATCATACATTAATCATACACGCAAACGTGTATGATCAAGATCAGGGACTCACGGGAAGATATCACAACACAACTTTTCAAATAAAATAAGTCATACACGCATCATATTACAAGCCAGGGGCCTCAAGGGCTCGAATATAAGAGCTCGATCATAGACGAGTCAACAGAAGCAACAATATCTGAGTACAGACATAAGTTAAACAAGTTTGCCTTAAGAAGGCTTGCACAAATTGGGATACAGATCGAAAGAGGCGCAAGCCTCCTGCCTGGGATCCTCCTAAACTACTCCTGGTCGTCGTCAGCGGGCTGCACGTAGTAGTAGGCACCTCCCGAGTAGTAGTAGTCGTCGTCGACGGTGGCGTTTGGCTCCTGGGCTCCAACATCTGGTCGCAGCAACCGAGTATAGAAAGGGGGAAAAGAGAGAGCAAAGCAACCGTGAGTACTCATCCAAAGTACTCGCAAGCAAGGAGCTACACTACATATGTATGCATTGGTATCAAATGGAATAAGGGTATCATATGTGGGCTGAACTGTAGAATGCCGAAATAAGAGAGGGATAGCTAGTCATGTCGAAGACTACGCTTCTGGCCACCTCCATCTTGCAGCATGTGGAAGGGAGTAGATGGTAAGTTCACCAAGTAACATCGCATAGCATAATCCTAACCGATGATCCTCCCCTCATCGCCCTGTGAGAGAGCAATCATCGGTTGTATCTGGCACTTGGAAGGGTGTATTTTATTAAGTATCCGGTTCTAGTTGTCATAAGGTCAAGGTACAACTCCAAGTCGTCCTGTTACCGAAGATCATGGCTATTCGAATAGATTAACTTCCCTGCAGGGGTGCACCACATAACCCAACACGCTCGATCCCATTTGGCCGGACACACTTTCCTGGGTCATGCCCGGCCTCGGAAGATCAACACGTCGCAGCCCTACCTAGGCACAACAGAGAGGTCAGCACGCCGGTCTAAATCCTATGGCGCAGGGGTCTAGGCCCATCGCCCATTGCACACCTGCACGTTGCATGGGCGGACGGAAGAAGAACTAGCCCCCTTAATACAAGAGCAGGCTTACGTTCCAATCCGGCGCGTGCCGCTCAGTCGCTGACGTCACGAAGGCTTCGGCTGATACCACGACGTCGAGTGCCCATAACTGTCCCCGCGTAGATGGTTAGTGCGTATATACTAGTGGCCAGACTCAGATCAAATACCAAGATCTCGTTAAACGTGTTATCTTGAAATAACCGCGAACGCCGACCAAGGCCAGGCCCACCTCTCTCCTAGGTGGTCTCAACCTGCCCTGTCGCTTCGCCACAAAGATCCACTCGCGGGTACTCCTACGAGCCGACCCGTCTTTTAGTCATCACATGTATCATGTATAAAGCATATAGTATATACTCGCGATCACCTCCCGAGTGATCACAGCCCGATAGTATAGCATGGCAGACGGACAAGAATGTAGGGCCACTGATGATAAACTAGCATCCTATACTAAGCATTAGGATTGCAGGTAAAGGTAACAACAGTAGTAGGAAGGACAGGCTATGCATCAGGATAGGATTAATGGAAAGTAGTAACATGATACACTACTCTAATGCAAGCAGTATAGAGAAGAGTAGGCGATATCTGGTGATCAGGGGGGGGGGCTTGCCTGGTTGCTCTGGCAAGAGAGAGGGGTCGTCAACACCGTAGTCGTACTGCGTAGCAGCGGCGTCGGTCTCGGTGTCTAGCGAGAGAAGAGGGGGAAGAAACAATAAATATTAAGCAAACAGATGCATAGCGATGCATGACATGACAAGTATCGGTGCTAGGGGTGCCCTAACGCGGTACGAGGTGGTATCGGTGAAGGGGGAAAACATCCGGGAAAGTATCCACGGTGTTTCACGTTTTTGGGCAAAGGAGCCGGAGGGGGAAAGTTGCGAGTTCGATAGGTTAGGGATGTGTGGCGGACGAACGGGTTGCGTATCCGGGTTCTTCTCGTCGTTCTGAGCAACTTTGATGTTGAAAATAATTTAATCCGAGTTACGGATTAAAAGATATGATTTTCTAAATTTTTTATTAATTTCTGAAATTTAATTAATTATTTAATTTAATTCGAAATTAGATTTATGACATCAGCATTATGTCATGCTAACGTCAGCAGTCAACAGGGGTTGACTGGTCAACCTGACCAGTGGGTCCCACTGGTCAGTGACACATATTAATTAGGCATATTAATTAACCTAATTAGTATTAATTAGGGGTGTGGGCCCCACTGTCATTGAGTGATTAATTAACTAACATTGGTTAGTTTAATTAGATATTAGGTTAACTAATCAACATTAATTAAGTTATTTATTTATTTATTTATTTATTTTTATTATTTTTTATTTTTTATTTTATTATTTTATTTTTTTAAACGTTTCACAGGGGCAGGCCCCACTTGTCAGGGCCAATGCGGTTGCGGGTATCGGGCGCATGGGCGCCCGTTACGGTGCTTGCCCGGGGGGCGCAGCTGGCAGCGGCTAGCGGCAGGCGAGGCCCGGCGAGGCCGGCGGGCGGTACGCACGCGGTGGCGACCGGAGCGGGGCAAGGAGGGCGAGGCGTGGGCTATGGTGACTGTGAGGAGGCGGCGGCGCGCGCTAGAGGAAGGCAACAGCGGCAGGGGTTGCAGCGGGATGCAACAGAAGCAGGGTTCGACGGGAGATATGGGGCGCGAGCGGGGAGGTGGTGCGGATGCGGTCGAGCGGTGCAGGGGGCGCGGTCGACGCTGCTGCGACGAGGTGCGGTTGCAGTAGAGCACGCGGGGCCGGCGAGCAGGGCTGCGCGGCGGAGTGGGACACAGAGGGAGCCGAGCGTTGGGCGTGCCCGGGACAGTGCGAGTGCGCGCGGGCAAGCAAGGGAGCGGGGGCGGCGGCTGCGGCGAGCGCACGCGGAGCGCGGGGTGCAGGCGTGCGCGAACTGGGGCTGCGGGGACGAACGCGAGCGCGCGTGCAGGAGGGTTGCGGGAGGCCGGGTCGAGGCCATCGGCGCAGACAGGGAGCAGCACGGCGGCGTGCAGAGGAGGCGCGGGACGAGCGACGCGACAGGTGAGCGGGGCGGCCGTGTGTGCGTTGAGTGGGGGGAAGAAGCGGGGTCTCACCGCGGGCGTAGGGGACAGGGCAACGG
>NC_041384.1:468011284-468021920 GCF_002162155.2 Triticum dicoccoides
CTGCCTCTTTTGTATTTCCTTTTCTTTTATTTCTTTTCCTTTTCTGTTTTATTTAGTTTATGGCATTTAGGTATTTTGTAAAAGTGTGTTTATTACACCATAATTAAATACGCAAATTATGGCACTGCCTGAACATTATTGTTTTAACTTTTGAAAACTTTTATTATTTAACTTTATTTTAACTTTGAATTTGACTCGATTTTGAACTAGCGATAGGTTAGCAACAGTAACCATGGTGACGTGGCATGATTAGCGTTGGATTACTGTAGCACGATTATCCGGGCGTTACAAATCTCCTCCACTACAAGAAATCTCATCCCGAGATTTAGGAGGTAGAAGGAAACAGTGTGGGGTATTCATCACACAGGCGGTCCTCACGTTCCCAAGTGGCTTCGTCTTCAGAGTGATTCGACCACTGGACTTTGAGGAACTTGATCGCCTTCTGACGTGTGCGGCGTTCAGCTTGGTCGAGAATGCGGACTGGATGCTTTTTATAGGAGAGGTCCTGTTGCAATTCGAGCACTTCATGATCCACTGCTCGGATTGGGTCCTTGAAGCAATGGCGGAGTTGTGACACGTGGAACACATCATGAACCTGAGAAAGGTTCGATGGAAGCTCCAGTTGATATGCCACTTTTCCACGCCTTTCGAGAATGGTGAAGGGACCGATATAGCGAGGAGCTGGCTTGCCCTTGATCCCGAAGCGGTGAGCACCCTTCATTGGTGTAACTCAAAGATAGCCCTTTTCGCCAGGTTGATAGACCATGTCTTTGTGATGACGGTCAAACTGACTCTTTTGACGTGACTGAGCAGTCTTGAGATTCTCGCGAATAATGCGAACTTGTTCTTCGGCCTGTTGGATAATATCCGGACCGAAGAGTGGACGTTCCCCAGTTTCTGACCAGTTCAGAGGGGTTCGACACTTTCGTCCATATAGCACTTCGAAGGGGGACATCTTCAGACTAGCTTGATAGCTATTATTATAAGAGAACTCGGCAAATAGAAGAGATTCCTCCCATTTCTCGCCGAAGGAAATTACACAAGCTCGAAGCATGTCTTCGAGAACTTGGTTGACACGTTCAACCTGTCCTTGCGACTGAGGATGAAATGCCATACTAAACGACAGATGAGTTCCCATAGCTTCTTGGAAACTTGCCCAAAATCTTGAAGTGAATAAGCTGCCACAGTCTGAACTGATAACCAGTGGAATACCGTGAAGTGAAACAGTTCTGGTCATGTAGAGAGTAGCAAGCTGACTAGCAGTGATTGTCTCTTTGACTGCCAGAAAATGTGCAACTTTAGAAAGTCGGTCAATGACGACAAGAGTAGCATCATTACCTTTCTGCGATTTGGGAAATCAAGTGACGAAGTCCATTTCAACATGGTCTCATTTCCATTCAGGAATAGAGATAGGTTGTAGAGTTCCAGCAGGCCTTTGATGCTCTGCTTTGATACGGCGGCAAACGTCACACTCAGCAACATATCGAGCAATGTCTTGCTTCATGTTAGACCACCAGAATCTCTAGTGAATATCCTGATATATCTTGGTACTACCAGGATGGATAGATAGAGGCGTATCGTGAGCTTCTTTCATAACCTCTTGTGTCATATCATTGTTTATCTCTGAACATGGCACCACTAGGTGGCCTTTGAAGTACAAGGCGCCATCATCGGCGATAGTGAAGAATGAGGGCTTTCCTTCTTTTAGATGGCGTTTAATCTTGTGGACTTGAGAGTCATATCCCTGAATCCTCTTGATAGATTCCAAGAGATCTGGTTTGACGGCTAGGGTATTGAGGGAACCCTGGGAAACAACACGGAGGTTCATCTTGCGGAACTCCGGGGGAGGGGGAGCGAGTACACCAGGAGGAACAATATGAAGGTTTAGCTTTCTAAACTCTTCGACAAGCGAGGGCTGAACTTTGTGAACCTGGAGGTGATTGCAGTAAGACTTGCGGCTCAAGGCATCAGCCATTACATTAGCCTTGCCGGGGGTATAGGATATACCCACGTCAAAGTCTGCAACAGTCTCCATCCATGACAGAGGTTCAGATCTGGCTGAGTAAACAGATACTTCAGACTTTGGTGGTCAGTGAAGATTTCGCAACGATTACCGAGAAGGTAATGTCGCCACTGCTTCAGTGCATGAATGACATCGGCAAGCTCGAGGTCTTGAACTGGGTAGTTTTCTTCGTGAGGGCGCAGTTGACGAGAGGCATAAGCAATCACTCTGCGCTCTTGCATTAGGACATAGCCTAATCCTTGACGGGAAGCGTCGCAGTAAATGGCGAAGTCCTTCTTAGTATCAGGTGGAGCAAGCACCGGGGCAGAAGTCAACTTGTCTTTGAGCGCCTGAAAACTTTCCTGACACTTGTCTGTCCATTCGAACTTGACACCCTTATGCAACAGATTAGTTAGAGGCCTGGCAATCTTGGAGAAGTTCTCGACGAATCAACGGCAATAGCTGGCGAGACCGAGGAAACTTCGGACTTGCTTGACATTCTTCGGAGGAGTCCAATCGAGAATAGCCTGAACTCGTTCAGGGTTGACCACAATACCATCCTTAGATATGACATGCCCAAGATAGGTTACTTCAGGTAGCCAGAATTCACATTTGGAGAACTTGGCATACAGTTGATGTTCCCGTAGCTTTTCCAGCACAAGACGAAGATGTTCAGCATGTTATTCTTTGTTCTTGGAAAATACCAGGATATCATCCAGATAAACCACGACGAACTTGTCGAGGTAATCCATGAATATATAGTTCATCAGACGAGAGAAGGTGACGGGAGCATTCGTTAAGCCGAATGACATGACGGTGTACTCGTATGATCCATATCGAGTCACGAAGGCGGTTTTTGGGATATCCTCTTCACGAACACGGATCTGGTGGTAACCCAACCTCAAGTCGAGTTTAGAGAACACTGATGAACCAGCCAGTTGATCATACAGATCATTGATCCGAGGAAGAGGATACTTATTCTGAATGGTAGCTTGGTTAATAGGACGGTAGTCTTGGACCAGTCGGTTTGTCCCATCCTTCTTCTTGGCAAAGAGAGAAGGTGCTCCCCAAGGAGAGCAACTTGGGCGAATGAAACCTTTGACAAGAGATTTGTCGATTTCGTCCTTAAGCTCAATGAGTTCATGTGGCGGCATCTTGTAGGGTCGTTTGGCTACAGGGGTGGTGCCTGGTTTCAAGTCGATAATGAATTCGACAGCTCTAGCAGGGGGGATCCCTGGAAGTTCTTCCGGAAAGACGTCTTGGAATTCACGAACGATGGGAATGTTTTCAATGCCCTCGAGTGGTGCAGCGTTCAACGCATTCAAGGCATAAAGTCGTGCCTTGGCGTTCTGAACTAGATGAGCTTGGTAAGCAATTATTTCATCAGAAGGGTGTAGCAGATGGACGATCTTAGTGGCGCAAACTATAGAAGCAGTATGCGCTTTCAACCAATCCATTCCCAGAATGAGATCAATGCTACATGACTTCAGTACAATGGGAGAGACAAGGAATTCCAGTCCTTCGATTTCAACGGGGACGTCGTTGCAAATCATGGAGGTCCGACATTGGCCCGCGGGAGTGTGCACTAATAGCGAAGTGTTCATGTCCTCACATTTAATGTCGTGCAAGCATGCAAAATCTTCTGACATGAATGAATGCGATGCACCTGTACCAAATAAAACAGATGCTGGTACTGAATTTACGAGAAGTGTACCCATCACGGTAGCAGGCTGGTCTAGAACTTCATTGAGATCAACGTGGTTGGCATGAACATGACCATAAGACCTGGCATTGTTGTTGTGAGGCTGGTTGCTTCCACGGCCAGCTGCGGGAAGGGCCAGTTGATTCTGATTCTGATTGCAATCCCTAGCACGGTGTCCTGGTTGACCACACTTGTAGCACAGACCATTATTGGTAGTGGGAACAGGAGCTTGGGGTGGTGGAGCTGGGGGCCTTGGCTGCCTAGTTGGTGGAGGAGGCAGACAAGGTGCAGCATAGGTCTGCCTTGGGGCAGGTGCAGTTGGCTGGTACATGCTGCTGGGAATCCATATCTTACGCTTCTGTGAGGGCGGGCCCGAAGATGAGCCCGTGTCACGGTTGCGCCTGTGAGAGCTCTGGTGTTCCTGCAGACCAGCTTCGGCATTGATGGCCTTGTTCACCAAGGTGGCAAAATCAGCAAAGTCATGCACTAGAAGTGCGAGCTTGATATCAACTTGAAGGCCATCACAGAACTTCTCCTGTCTGCGTGCATCAGTTGCAATGTCCTCTTGAGCATAGCGAGACAAGTCCAGAAACTCCCGCTGATAAGCTTCAACAGTTTTGTTGCCTTGGGTGAGGTTGCAGAACTCACGCTTCTTCCGGTCCATGACTCCCTGAGGAATGAAGCGGGCACGGAAAGCAGCTTGGAAGTCTGGCCAGGTGATGATTGTTCCAGCTGGCAGAGTACGCCTGTGACTGTCCCACCACTGAGCAGCGGGTCCCTTCAAGAAGAAGGAAGCAAAGGTGACATAGCTGGCAGGGGCTACATCAGCAGACTCCATCTCATAGGTGATGTCATGGAGCCAGTCATCAGCATCCAGAGGCTGAGTTGAGCTGCGTACATAGTTGGGTTCAGGCGCATGAAATCCTGCAGAGTTACTGGGGTTGGCTGCTGGTTCATGTTGGGGCGAGGAAACTGAGCCATCATATTCTCCATGAACTGGCGATTCATCTCAAGCTGTTGGATCATACCAGCCATGTACTCAGGCGGTGGTGGGGTGTTGCCACCACGACCACGACCATCTGGTCTAACCATCCTGCTAATATATAACATGAGTAGTTCAGCATTGAGAAATTGCGAGGACAAGAATCATTCATGATGAAACATGCATAATGAAAGGAACACGATAGATACTGCATAGTAGTTGGCACATCTTACAAAATTGATCATGCATAGAGTCCGGCACACAGAGTTCACTACACAGACTAAGAATATCATAGGCGACACGCAGGCTCGCGGCGAATGCATCTAACACTAACAAGCAAGCCTACATCAGTCCCAAGAGGAATTGTGGAGGTAGGTGTAGCCTGACAGCTGGTAGTGACGCGAAGGGAAGACCTCCACGCGAGTAGCCTGGGGTCCGCGGATACTCTGGTGCGGAACCCGATGCGCAGGTGGCAGGAGAGGACCAAGTGCGGGAGAGTAGCCTCCCACATCTGGCCAGCCGACGCCCTGGGGCATCACGGTCCTGGCAGGGTAGATCGCAGAACGCGACAGATCACCAGATCAGACAGAGGGGTGCAACAGCGTCAGAGCATGATACAGGTGCTGACGGTGTTGGGTTTCGTAGTAATTTCAAAATTTTCCTACACACACGCAAGATCATGGTGATGCATAGCAACGAGAGGGGGAGAGTGTGATCTACGTACCCTTGTAGATCGACAACGGAAGCGTTTGGTTGATGTAGCCGTACGTCTCCACGGCCCGACCGATCAAGCACCGAAACTATGGCACCTCTGAGTTCTAGCACACGTTCAGCTCGATGACGATCCCCGGACTCCGATCCAGCAAAGTGTCGGGGAAGAGTTCCGTCAGCACGACGGCGTGGTGACGATCTTGATGTACTACTGTCGCAGGGCTTCGCCTAAGCACCGCTACAATATTATCGAGGACTATGGTGGAAGGGGGCACCGCACACGGCTAAGAATATGATCACGTGGATCAACTTGTGTCTCTAGGGGGTGCCCCTGCCTCCGTATATAAAGGTTCAAGGGAGGGGGGCCGGCCGGCCAGGAGAGGCGCGCCAGGAGGAGTCCTACTCCCTCTGGGAGTAGGACTCCCCCCCTTTCCTAGTTGGAATAGGATTCGTGAGGTGGGAAAAGAGAGAGAGAGAAGGAGGGGGGTGCCGGCCCCCTCTCTCCTTGCCCTATTCGGACTAGGGGTGGAGGGGCGCGCGGCCCAGCCCTGGCTGCCTCTTCTCTTCTTCCACTAAGGCCCACTAAGGCCCATATACCTCCCGGGGGGTTCCGGTAACCTCCCGGTACTCCGGTAAAATCCTGATTTCACCCGGAACACTTCCGTTATCCAAACATAGGCTTCCAATATATCAATCTTTATGTCTCGACCATTTCGAGACTCCTCGTCATGTCCGTGATCACATCCGGGACTCTGAACAACCTTCGGTACATCAAAATGCATAAACTCATAATATAACTGTCATCGTAATCTTAAGCGTGCGGACCCTACGGGTTCGAGAACAATGTAGACATGACCGAGACACGTCTCCGGTCAATAACCAATAGCGGAACCTGGATGCTCATATTGGCTCCTACATATTCTACGAAGATCTTTTATCGTTTAGACCGCATAACAACATACGTTGTTCCCTTTGTCACCTGTATGTTACTTGCCCGAGATTCGATCGTCGGTATCCCATACCTAGTTCAATCTCGTTACCGGCAAGTCTCTTTACTCGTTCTGTAATACATCATCCCGCAACTAACTCATTAGTTGCAATGCTTGCAAGGCTTAAGTGATGTGCATTACCGAGAGGGCCCAGAGATACCTCTCCGACAATCGGAGTGACAAATCCTAATCTCGAAATACGCCAACCCAACATGTGCCTTTGGAGACACCTGTAGAGCTCCTTTATAATCACCCAGTTACGTTGTGACGTTTGGTAGCACACAAAGTGTTCCTCTGGCAAACGGGAGTTGCATAATCTCATAGTCATAGGAACATGTATAAGTCATGAAGAAAGCAATAGCAACATACTAAACGATCGGGTGCTAAGCTAATGGAATGGGTCATGTCAATCAGATCATTCAACTAATGATGTGATCCTGTTAATCAAATGACAACTCTTTGTCCATGGTTAGGAAACATAACCATCTTTGATTAACAAGCTAGTCTAGTAGAGGCATACTAGTGACACTCTGTTTGTCTATGTATTCACACATGTATCATGTTTCCGGTTTAATACAATTCTAGCATGAATAATAAACTTTTATCATGATATATAAGGAAATAAATAATAACTTTATTATTGCCTCTAGGGCATATTTCCTTCAGACGGGTGGTGTACAACTCGTGGCGAAGAGCTCGGTTAGCTCTATCCAGCCCATCAGCATGCAGAACCAGGTTCTGATGGTAGAAGGGCTCTCGGGTGACAGTGGAGTAGGCAGCAGTGTAGTTTCCCTCCGCACCAACATCGGATGCGATAGCAATGTGCCTGTAGGGGGAGGTGTCCAACTCCTGATACTCTCCACGAAGACGTGTCAGAGCAGCATAAGCAGCATCGTGGACCGCCATATCGATAGTCACTCCAACACCATGAGCAGTGTGCAGCACGGTAGTGGAGTCATACTCCTAAGAGTAGAGGTGGACGATGGCATGGTACTGCTCCTGGTTGAAGTCCTGATACTCCTCATAGACGGTGTACTCAGGGTGTCAGCGATAACCCAGATAGGTCATCATCTCAACCAACACAACAGGTGATCCTGAGGCACTAATGGCTGTCGTGTGGCGCACGACCTGTCTCGTGGGTTCCATCTGAAAACAAAGATGTTTCAAAGGAGTCAACTAACAGTGCGGATAATGTTCATTATACTACTCTAAAGAATAGCTAGGGCTTATCCAACTTCGGGGTGAACGTGGTCACGGGATCCTAATGTTAAAGTTAGTAAAATCGTTTAACCCGAGTAGAAGAGAGTTTAGAGTCCCAGAGTAAGGATGGAGTAGTAAAACATCCTAATACCATCCAGATGGCGACGTGGACCCGTAAGGCACACAGTCATGTTAGTAAAACATTTTGTAATGTCTAGACTCGACTTTGGCCAAGGAGTGTGGAAGGGGGATTCCTACAGGCAGTCGACTCTGATACCAACTTGTGACACCCCCGATTCAATCGTACACTAATCATACACGCAAACGTGTACGATCAAGATCAGGGACTCACGGGAAGATATCACAACACAACTCTATAAATAAAATAAGTCATACAAGCATCATATTACAAGCCAGAGGCCTCGAGGGCTCGAATACAAGAGCTCGATCATAGACGAGTCAGCGGAAGCAACAATATCTGAGTACAGACATAAGTTAAACAAGTTTGCCTTAAGAAGCCTAGCACAAACTGGGATACAGATCGAAAGAGGCGCAGGCCTCCTGCCTGGGATCCTCCTAAACTACTCCTGGTCGTCGTCAATGGGCTGCACGTAGTAGTAGGCACCTCCCAAGTAGTAGTAGTCGTCGTCGACGGTGGCGTCTGGCTCCTGGGCTCCAACGTCTGGTCGCAGCAACCGAGTATAGAAAGGGGGAAAAGAGGGAGCAAAGCAACCGTGAGTACTCATCCAAAGTACTCACAAGCAAGGAGCTACACTACATATGTATGCATTGGTATCAAATGGAATAAGGGTATCATATGTGGGCTGAACTGTAGAATGACGAAATAAGAGGGGGATAGCTAGTCCTGTCGAAGACTACGCTTCTGGCCACCTCCATCTTGCAGCATGTGGAAGAGAGTAGATGGTAAGTTCACCAAGTAACATCGCATAGCATAATCCTAACCGATGATCCTCCCCTCATCGCCCTGTGAGAGAGCGATCATCGGTTGTATCTAGCACTTGGAAGGGTGTATTTTATTAAGTATCCGGTTCTAGTTGTCATAAGGTCAAGGTACAACTCCAAGTCGTCCTGTTACCGAAGATCATGGCTATTCGAATAGATTAACTTCCCTGCAGGGGTGCACCACATAACCCAACACGCTCGATCCCATTTGGCCGGACACACTTTCCTGGGTCATGCCCGGCCTCGGAAGATCAACACGTCGCAGCCCTACCTAGGCACAACAGAGAGGTCAGCACGCCGGTCTAAATCCTATGGCGCAGGGGTCTAGGCCCATCGCCCATTGCACACCTGCATGTTGCATGGGCGGACGGAAGCAGAACTGGCCCCCTTAATACAAGAGCAGGCTTACGTTCCAATCCGGCGCGTGCCGCTCAGTCGCTGATGTCACGAAGGCTTCGGCTGATACCACGACGTCGAGTGCCCATAACTGTCCCCGCGTAGATGGTTAGTGCGTATATGCTAGTGGCCAGACTCAGATCAAATACCAAGATCTCGTTAAACGTGTTATCTTGAAATAACCGCGAACGCCGACCAAGGCCAGGCCCACCTCTCTCCTAGGTGGTCTCAACTTGCCCTGTCGCTTCGCCGCAAAGATCCACTCGCGGGTACTCCTACGAGCCGACCCGTCTTTTAGTCATCACATGTATCATGTATAAAGCATATAGTATATACTCGCGATCACCTCCCGAGTGATCACGGCCCGATAGTATAGCATGGCAGATGGACAAGAATGTAGGGCCACTGATGATAAACTAGCATCCTATACTAAGCATTAGGATTGCAGGTAAAGGTAACAACAGTAGTAGCAAGGACAGGCTATGCATCAGGATAGGATTAATGGAAAGTAGTAACATGATACACTACTCTAATGCAAGCAGTATAGAGAAGAGTAGGCGATATCTGGTGATCAAGGGGGGTGCCCTAACACGATACGAAGTGGTACCGGTGAAGGGGAAAACATCCGGGAAAGTATCGACGGTGTTTCGCGTTTTCGAGCAGAGGAGCCGGAGGGGGAAAGTTGCGAGTTTGATAGGTTAGGGATGCGTGGCGGACGAACGGGTTGCGTATCCGGGTTCATCTCGTCGTTCTGAGCAACTTTCATGTTGAAAATAATTTAATCCGAGTTACGGATTAAAAGATATAATTTTCTAAAGATTTTATTAATTTCTGGAATTTAATTAATTATTTAATTTAATTCGAAATTAGATTTATGACATCAGCATGATGTCATGCTAACGTCAGCAGTCAACAGGGGTTGACTGGTCAACCTGACCAGTGGGTCCGACTGGTCGGTGACACATATTAATTAGGCATATTAATTAACCTAATTAGTATTAATTAGGGGTGTGGGCCCCACTGTCATTGAGTGATTAATTAACTAACATTGGTTAGTTTAATTAGATATTAGGTTAACTAATCAACATTAATTAAGTTAATTATTTATTTATTTATTTATTTTTATTATTTATTTATTTATTATTTTATTATTTTATTTTTTAGAACGTTTCACAGGGGCAGGCCCCACTTGTCAAGGCCCAAAGGGCCAATGCGGTTGCGGGTATCAGGCGCATGGGCGCCTGTTATGGTGCTCGCCCGGGGGACGCAGCTGGCAGCGGCTAGCGGCAGGCGAGGCTCGGTGAGGCCAACGGGCGGCACGCGCGCGGTGGCGACCGGAGCGGGGCAAGGAGGGTGAGGCGTGGGCTGCGGTGACTATGGGGAGGCGGCGGCGCGCGCTAGAGGAAGGCAACAGCAGCAGGGGTTGCAGCGGGATGGAGCAGAAGTAGGTGCTCGACGGGAGATGTGGGGCGAGCGGGAAGGTGGTGCGGATGCGGCCGAGCAATGCAAGGGGCGCGGTCGACGCTGGCGCGACAAGGTGCGGTTGCAGCAGAGCACGCGGGGCCGGCGAGCAGGGCGGCAGCAGCAGGGCTGCACGGCGGAGTGGGACGCAGAGGGAGCCGAGCACTGGGCGTGCCCGGGACAGCGCGAGGGGCCGAGCGGGTGCGTCTGAGCGCGGGCGCGCGCACGAG
>NC_041384.1:468022705-468024888 GCF_002162155.2 Triticum dicoccoides
GCGGCGTCGATGGCCTCCTCCTCGATCCCGATCCAAATCGGGGGAGAGGGGGGAGATATTTTCGAGACGGAGTGGGGGTGTCGGTGGAGTTATGGGGGGAGTGGGGATAAGGAGTAGTGGGGGTGGCCGGCTGGGCCAGTCGGCTGGGCCTTTGCCCAGTTGGGCTGGCCAGCTGGGCCACAATTGGCCCAGTGGGGGGAGGGGGTCTGCCTCTTTTGTATTTCTTTTTCTTTTATTTCTTTTCCTTTTCTGTTTTATTTAGTTTAGGGCATTTAGGTATTTTCTAAAATTGTGTTTATTACACCATAATTAAATATGCAAATTATGGCACTGCGTGAACATTATTATTTTAACTTTTGAAAACTTTTATTATTTAACTTTATTTTAAAATTGAATTTGACTCGATTTTGAACTAGCGATAGGTTGGCAATAGTAAATGTGGTGACGTGGCATGATTAGCGTTGGATTATTGTAGCACGATTATCCGGACGTTACAGTGCTCCAGAGCACTCCACCATACCACCCACCACCCTACGCCAGCATAGTCTTGAAGCCACCCATGTTGTCTCGCCACGGCACCGAGAAGTGAGTCCTGCACAGTGAAGAAGAGACGGGACTAGGGGCAGCAGCATCGTCGGCATGCAGGAGGGTCCGACCTCCACCACTAGTGGTGGTAACTGACCGGATGCAACAACAAGAGCATACCAGGCCCGCGGGCCATAGACTCGATCGGGCCCTGAAATGCTCGTAAAGCTCCCACAGTCACGCTGCAGAAGGCACGCCATCGGCTTCGCCACCCCCACCCCCACCCCGTCCGAGTCGCTCGTCCTCTTCACCGCGCACTAGGCAGCAAGGCCGCGCCAGAGCCGACCTGCTAGCACCCAGACGGGGTCCTAAGGGCCCAGATCTGGGCCGGGGGCGCGCCGCCAGCCACCCCGCGTCACAAGGCCGCCCTGCCGCCAAGGAGCAGCGCCACCACCTCGTCAGCCGCTGGCCACCGCCTCCAGGTTGCCGGACCGTAGTCTGCCGAGTCGCACCGTCACCGACCCCCTTCCCTAGGAAGGAGGGTCGCGCACGGCTAAGGAGAATCCCACCACCACCAGCACCACCCGGGCCAGATTCGTGGGCACCCACCGCCGGCGGCACGGAAGGGGGAAGGTGGGGAGGAGTGGGAGGAGGAGAGGGGAGGAGTGGTGGAGGGTTCAAATTCGTAATCATGGTTTTTGATTTATAACGAAAAAAAGGTAGCGAGGTTTGCGAAAAAATTCAAGCGAAGTCAAGGAAGCAACTATAAGATTGTCGAGCGTTCTGCGCAAGCCCTACTATAAGCTTGGGCGGCGCCTGAATCGTTAAATAAGAAGGGAGCTCCTAACTGGCGCTTCAAGCGCCGCCGAACGAAACCGATAACTCGCGCTCGTGTGACGCTCGGGTATTTAAGCTATAGTAAACCTCTGCTAATGATGCCATGTCATCTCGATTACTGTTGCTAATCTCGTGTTAGTTCGAAAACGGTTCGAATTGAAATTCAAAATCAAGCAAACAATAAAAGTTTTCAAATATTAAAACTAAAATTTTCAGAGTGAGCCAAATTTTTCATAAGTAAGTATGGTGGAGAAACCACACTTTTATAAAAGTGTAAAATACACTAAAATATTTTAACCAGTAGCAAAAACAATTAGTTAAATGCCTTTTACAATAAATAAAATATTAAACTATTTTATTTTGTTGCCCAAACTTATGTGGCAGTAGTTATTTACTAACACTAAATTAGGGGCTACTTTTATAGTTTATAAAACTAAAGTAAAAGAGGAACTAAAATAAAACAGAAAATAGTAAAAGAATAATAAACAAAAATAGAACAAAAAAATAAATAAAAAGGAAACACCTCCCACTGGGCTCCGGCCCAGCAGGGCACTGGCCCACCTGGCCCAACCAACCGGCCGACCCACCCCCACTCCTCCTCGGTCCAACTCACCAACACCCCACTCCCCCTGAAATATCTCCCCCCTCTCTTTCCCTATTGGATCGGGATCGAGGGGAGGAGACCGCAGGACACCGCCGCCCGGAGCCCGCGCCACCTCGCCGGCCGCCTCAACCACACCTCCCTCGCCGGCCTGCCTCCCCCTACGCACGTCGTCCCCAACCTCCCCCCAAGCACCATTGCCCCGTCCCTACGGCCCCGC
>NC_041384.1:468025143-468033053 GCF_002162155.2 Triticum dicoccoides
CCATGGTCGCGCCCCCGACCAACCCCACGCGCGCCTCTCTCTTCCCCCCTGCACGCCCCGTGCCGCTGTTCCCGCCGGCCATGGCCCATGCCCGCGCTTCGCTCATCCCACTCCGCCGCTCGCGCGCATCACCCGTGCCCCAGGCCTCCCTCGCCGCCCTCAGCGGTGGCTTCGTCCGCCGCTCGCCCTGGCTGCACACACGCGTGATGGCCGCGCCTGGCTGCGCCCGCCGCTTGCCCCACCGCGGCTCCCGCTCTACTCCGGCCGCACACCCCGCCTTCACTGCGGCTTGCCGCCACACTTCGCCTCGCGCCCCCGTGCTGACTGCAACCCACGCGCCCCGCTGCGGCCTCGTCCCCTCCTCGCTCCACCCTGAACGCCGTCGCGCCGTCTGCCAACCGCCCTGGTCGCCGGCCCCTCCACGGCAACCCCTCGTCGCCGGCCCCGCCTCCTACCACGGACCCGCTGCGCCTTTGCTCCGGCCACGGTCGCCGTGCGCCCATGCCCGCACCCTGCGCCCGTTTCCAGTCGCCCGTCGCCCGACCCACTAAGGCCTCTGTGCCATTGGACAGAGGGGCCCGGCCCCAAAATGTTTAAAAAAGAGAAAGAATTAAAAAATATTAATTAATTACTAATTTCATTAATTAACTAATTAATTAATTAAGGAATTAATTAAGTTAATTAATCATATTTAGATTAATCTAATCAGTAATTAACCTAATCAATTAACTAAACTAATTAAACCTGATTAGTTAGTCTCAGACTATGACAGGTGGGTCCCACGGGTCAGGTTTGACTCTGGTCAGTGGACCGTTGACCGCTGACATCACCCCTACATCATGTTGATGTCACCAGACACTGTTCTGGATAATGCTGATTTAAAATAATTAAATAAATCCTAAAAATGATTTAAATCTTTTAAAATCAATATAAAATAAACTGTAGCTCGGATGGAAAAACTTTGTACATGAAAGTTGCTCAGAACGACGAGACGAATCCGGATACACAGCCCGTTCGTTGGCCACACATCCCTAGCATAGCAAACTCGCAACTTTCCCCCTCTGGTTCGTTTGTCCAAAAACGCGGAACTTCAGGGATACTTTCCCGGATGTTTCCCCCCTTCGCCGGTATCACCTAACACCGCGTTAGGGCATACCTAGCACCGTGTATTACCTCGTTATGCTTTGGGATGCTTTGATTGCTTTGTTATTTATTGTGTTCCCCCTCCGTTACTTCTTTCCGATAGACCCCGAGGCTGCCGACAACCCCCCAGTTCAACTACGGTGTTGACGACCCGTCCTTCTTGCTAGAGCAACCAGGCAAGCCCCCCCTTGATCACCCGATATCGTCTATTCTTCTCTATACTACTTGCATTAGAGTAGTGTAGCATGTTACTGCTTTCAGTTAATCCTATACTGCTGCATAGCCTGTCCTTGCTACTACTGTTGTTACCTTTACCTGCTATCCTACTGCTTAGTATAGGATGCTAGTGTTCCATCAGTAGCCCTACACTCTTGTCCGTCTGCCATGCTATACTACTGGGCCGTGATCACTTCGGGAGGTGATCACGGGCATATACTATATACTTTACACTGTTACATTACCTGTGATGCTGTTCGGAGATGGGGGCTGAAGGGGGCAGGTGGTTCCACCCAGGTAGTGGTGGGCATGGGTTCCCGATGGCCCCAACTGTTAATTTGTGGCGGAGCGACAGGGCCGGTTGAGACCACCTAGGAGAGAGGTGGGTCTGGCCCTGGTCGGCGTTCGCGGTTATTTCAAGATAACACGTTTAACGAGATCTTGGTATTTTATCTGAGTCTGGCCACTGGCCTATACGCACTAACCATCTATGCGGGGACAGTTATGGGCACTTGACGTCGTGGTATCAGCCGAAGCCTTCGTGACGTCAGCGACTAAGCGGCGCACGCCGGGTTGGACTGGAACGCCTGCTCTTGTATAAGGGAGGCTAGGTCTGCTCTCCGCCCGCCCTCCCAACATGCAGGTGTGCAAGGGGCAATGGGCCCAGACCCCTGCGCCATAGGATTTAGACCGGCGTGCTGACCTCTCTGTTGTGCCTAGGTAGGGCTGCGACGTGTTGATCTTTCAAGGCCGGGCATGACCCAGAAAAGTGTGTCCGGACAAAGGGGATCGAGCGTGTTGGGAAATGTGGTGCACCCCTCCAGGGAAGTTAATCTATTTTAATAGTCATGATCTTTGGTAACAGGACGACTTAGAGTTGTACCTTGACCTTATGACAACTAGAACCGATACTTAATAAAACACACCCTTCCAAGTGCCAGATACAACCCGGTGGTCGCTCTCTAACAGGGTGACGAGGAGAGGATCGCCGGTTAGGTTTATGCTATGCGATGTTACTTGGTGAACTTACCATCTACTCTCTTCTCCTGCTGCAAGATGGAGGTTACCAGAAGCGCAGTCTTCGAAAGGGCTAGCTATCCCCCTCTTATTCCGGCATTCTGCAGTTCAGTCCACATATGATACCCTTACTCCATTTGATACCAATGCATACATATGTAGTGTAGCTCCTTGCTTGCGAGTACTTTGGATGAGTACTCACGGTTGCTTTGCTCCCCCTTTTCCCCCTTCCTATACTCGTTTGCTGCGACCAGGCGATGGAGCCCAGGAGCCAGACGCCACTGTCGATGACGACTACTACCACTCGGGAGGTGCCTACTACTACGTGCAGCCCGCTGACGACGACCAGGAGTTGTTTAGGAGGTTCCCAGGCAGGAGGCCTGTGCCTCTTTCGATCTGTATCCCAGTTTGTGCTAGCCTTCTTAAGGCAAACTTGTTTAACTTATGTTTGTACTCAGGTATTGTTGCTTCCGCTGACTCGTCTATGATCGAGCTCTTGTATTCGAGCCCTCGAGGCCCCTGGCTTGTAATATGATGCTTGTATGACTTATTTTATTTGTAGAGTTGTGTTGTGATATCTTCCCATGAGTCCCTGATCTTGATCGTACACGTTTGCGTGTATGATTAGTGTACGATTGAATCGGGGACGTCACAATTTGGTATCAGAGCCGACTGCCTGTAGGAAGCCCCCTTCCGCACTCCTTGGCCGAAGTCGAGTCTAGACATTGCAAAAAAATTACTAACACGGCTGTGTGTCTTATGGACCCACGTCTCCAATGGGTGGTATTAGGATCTTTTATTCCTCGACCTATACTCTAGGACTCTAATCTCTCCCCTGTTCAGGTTAAATGATTTTGCTAAAAGGACTAACTTTAGGTTCTCGTAAATACTTTCTCCCGGAGAGCCCCTCACTCCAGATGATCGCTTGCTGCACTAGAAGATTCCGAAGATACTCTCCGAGGTTTTCCCGAGACGCTTGTGCCCACCAACTTTACAATCCCCTACCACCGATATACCGTTATGGATAACTATCTACAATTTTCGTTCATACCTTCATTCTCAGTTGCTCTTGTTATTACGAGATGCCCTAAATTGCTCTCTGTTGTTCCGAAAATCCTTTAAGCTTACTGCCTTGCGGTTCTTTACCACATGAATACCCCTATTGAACATTCCTCGCACTTATTGAGTATCCGTTCATCCCTAGTTATTCGTATGCTTCATAAGATACTCTGAATTGCTATCCGACCTTCTAAGCATCCTCTTCAAACTATTGCTCTGTAAATACTTGTATGCTTACATTATGGATGCTCCCATATCACTAGCAATATTCACTAGTATCTTTTGACACTATCATTTTGATCCTATTGATTCAACATGTGTGCGAATGCACACAATCATCAATCGACCCTTCTAAATTATCTTTCCGGCTCAGACGTCATTATGAACATGAGCTGGTTCTCGACCAAACTATTTGTCGTCGATTATGCCTGTGGTCAATTCAGTTTATCCATCCTTGATCAGTGCATCTGCTTCTGATCCTTCGTTTTGGAAATCATAATTCCTTTGTTATCTAAGCATCGAATTATTCAGATGTTCTATAATCTGACGCCCTTGCATTCTTTCTTCCTCTGATTGAGTACCGATACTTGCATCAGCTCCATTGTGGATCACACAATCCATTGTTGGATTTCATCCGACATCGTCCTTCATATTCAATAACCTTGTGAGCCTTTCCACGGGTATATAATGCCTTTGGTAAATTGTATCCTCTGCTTTTGCCAACCATGCTCTACTTTTGAGCTTGTATTATTTACTCCTGAAGTTCGTGGTATATGTTCTAAGAAGCCCCAATGGCTTGAACCTATGCCTTCCTTAATATGTGTGAACTCGAAAGTTTTCACGAGTCCTACTCTTCTGGGTTTTTTTGCCAGATAAAATTTCAACACTACAACTTTTTCGAAAATACGAGAGGTGAATGGAAGGTTATGCATTGAGGAAGTGGGAGTCGACCTTGAACCTTGTGTTCATGCCCATGGACACGATGTAGATCCTATCATGGAAGCTTCTTGTAATAATAACTATTTCCTTGATATAATATCCATTGGTATCGGTGAATTGATCCTTTGCAATTGTGGTTCCGACCATATGTTCTTCTTTGATCCCATTTCTCGGGAAAGTTTAAGCACTTGTCTTCTATTGATCAATACACCAGTCCAACCTTTACTTTGATCTTTCGTCTAGTATTACCCCCTGGTATCTCAAGGATATCAACCTATTGCACTTCATCTTATGAATTTCTGATGAAGTAATACATTTCCCCGTCATAGTCACTCCAGGGGTTCTGGGTTGTCGTCAACCGAAAACACCGGGTTGTGAATCAAATCAACACTGAGATTCAGTACTCCCAGTACTTTGTTGTTGAGAATTTTAATACTCCATCATGCCATTCCTAGCTTGATCGGCTACATCATTATCATGCTTAATTTAACTGTGCGACCCGGTCCTTCTTCTCGGAGCACAATTTTGACGATGAGCTAACCTTACATCGGTCTTCCTCGTCTTATCATTTCACCTCAAACAACAAGCTTGATTCTGAGTTGGTGTCGTATCCATGGTTCCAATAATCTTATGTTGCATTAGTCCTTTTACTTGATGTAGTCGCTGTTCGATTACTTCTTCGTGGAGCCTCTCGACAAAATTTGTTGTGATCATCATCAACATTTTGAATCTTTCCAGAATACCAATCGAATTCATGATGATAAGTACCTCCCTCACCCCTTGGTAATATGAGTTACCATTGACAACATCCTTACCTTCCTTTCGTCACCAACTTATTCATGTTATGGATGCAACTTGCAATCCAGCTTGTAATAAGTTCTACCTTTGAGTATTACCATCTTTTATGTCAAGTATGTCATGCGAATTTCACCACCTCTTGAGAATTCTTGATACAAGTAATACTTATCACCATCACCATTCCTTTTTGGTCCTCGTGTTGTTCCTAATCGGGATACCGACAAATGAACTATGATGTGTGAATTCAAAACTTCTAGCAACCTTATTGCTTTGAAGTGAATGTTTGATAGTTTCATACTAAGTCTTTTGGTTATTGGATCACCATCCTAACATTGATCATGCCATCTAAAGCCCATATTTCGGGTGCGCCTTTGAACCAATGTTTAATGGTGTATGTTTTCCTCATGCATACATTGTTATACCATTTGATTTGACAAATGTTATCTCCTTGTTCACATAATTGTGGAAATCCATCTTGTTGGAAATCTTGATGAATTGTCGCTAAGACCATCAGCCACCTCCTCATCCTCTCCTTGGTTTAGTGATAAACTCTTGTTTTCTAACTCGCTCCCATAGTTCATTTGCTGAGAATCTCACATTGTCATCTCGCCAATTTGTGTCGCACCTTTTTCTTCTCAGGCATACTGAGTCTGAGGTATCCTGACACCAATCAGATCTGAATCTCGGTCAGATATAATGGTTGGAACATATTTCCAAGAGTTATAAACGTTGGTCTTTATATGGCCCGGTAAGGTGATGTCATGCCTAGCACACCTGGCCGGAGGACCTGCTATTATAGCTTCCTTTTTAGCAAGGTTAACCATTCTTCCATGAGGAAATTGTAAGACTTATTCTATAAGTTGTTCCTGATGAATCCTTTGTGTATCTAAGTCCGACCTTTGGCTTGAAGACCATGCAATGCTATCTCGAAGCATGTCTGTGGTACTCTGATTTTCAACAAGAACATTTGAAGCCCAGTGCTAAATGTTTCTTGCTCTATTGTCCAAACACAGTTGTATGGTTAATGTCATGAAATTTTTCTCCCCTTACCTAAAGGGTTTTCTACATTATATCCTGTCATGGATATCATGCTCTGCTTGTCCTTGGGAAGGATATACCCCTAAAATATGTGTTTAGACACATTATCCTTTCCATTGTTCTGTTTAAGTTGATGATCACCTTCGCCTTTCCATTGTTTTGTTTAACCTTACTGGTGATCTATATGATCTAAGCAGTAATATTCTCCTGCTTATGTAAACACCTTGGTGTACCACTCTGTCAATAAGATCCTGTTAATATTGTTGATGACATTCCGGTAACCACCGATGGATGAGAAATTTGCCTATTGGTCCGCCTTGTTCAACGAGCAGGAAGATGTTTCTCTTCGTCCCTCGCCCTTGGTATCGACGTTGTTGCCGACATAACTAACAGACTACCCTCTGACATGCCTTGCTATCGTGACCGTGCAAGATGTCGACCCCCTTTCTACTTTAAACCACATGGTGGGCCCATAACCCATAGTTCCACATGATCGAAACCTGACTCTCCTGTACACCATGTTGTTAAAGTTATTCCTCGAGCTTGACTTCGTATGTAGTTCACGGGCCACATGCCTGGTAATCTATTCTGGTATCAGACGCAATACTTACTCTTGCCGCTCTGAACCCCTTTCTCACTCTGGTTCAAACTTCGAGCAACTATCTATCTGCTGGGAACCTCTTATTGTACCTTCATACCTTACTCTTGACGTATTTTATATATTCAACTCGAGAGATAATCTTATGCTCATTCATGGGTTAACCCCAGATTGTTTTCCCTCATAAGCATTCAATCGTAGCCGAGCTGCCCCTTAGTTATTCCTAAGTACGTTGGAGTTCCCGAAGAAAAGGATGCCGGCTTCATCATGATGACTGAAGCATAGGGATGATGACATCAATGTTATGGATCGACCTCTTCGAGAAGAGCAACAACGATCAAGAAGAATCATTAGGATTTCATAACCTATTCTTCCCCCTTACTCCCCTCTTAAATCTCGGGACGAGATTTCTTGTAGTGGAGGAGAATTGTGACGCCCGGGTATTTAAGCTACAGTAAACCTCTGCTAATGATGTCACGTCACCTCGATTCCTGTTGCTAATCTCGCGTTAGTTCGTAAACGGTTCGAATTGAAATTCAAAATCAAGCAAACAATAAAAGTTTTCAAATATTAAAACTAAAATGTTCAGAGTGAGCCAAATAATGCAGAAGTAAGTATGGTGGAGAAACCACATTTTTATAAAAGTGTAAAATACTCTAAAATGTTTTAACCAGTAGCAAAAACAATTAGTTGAATGCCTTTTACAATAAATAAAATATTAAACTATTTTATTTTGTTGCCCAAACTTATATGGCAGTAGCTATTTACTAACACTAAATTAAGGGCTACTTTTATAGTTTATAAAACTAAAGTAAAAGAGAAACTAAAATAAAACAGAAAACAGTAAAAGAATAATAAACAAAAATAGAACAAAATAAATAAATAATAAGGAAACACCTTCACTGGGCTCCGGCCCAGCAGGGCACCGGCCCACTTGGCCCAACCAACCGGCCGGCCCACCCCCACTCCCCATTACCCCCACTCCCCCTCGGTCCAACTCACCGACACTCCACTCCCCCCGAAATATCTCCCCCCGTCCCTCCCCCGATTGGATTGGGATCGAGGGGAGGAGACCGCAGGACGCCGCCGCTTGGAGCCCGCG
>NC_041384.1:468033497-468068073 GCF_002162155.2 Triticum dicoccoides
GCGCTCCGCTCATCCCACTCCGCCGCTATCGCGCATCACCCGTGCCCCGGGCCTCCCTCGCCGCCCGTCCGTGGTGGCTTCGTCCGCCGCACGCCCTGGCTGCACACACGCGCGATGGCCGCGCCTGGCTGCGCCCGCCGCTTGCCCCGCCGCGGCTCCCGCTCTACTCCGGTCGCGCACCCCGCCTCCACTGTGGCTTGCCACCGCACTTCGCCTCGCGCCCCCGTGCTGTCCGCGACCCGCGCGCCCCGCCGCGGCCTCGTCCCCTCCCCGCTCCGCCCTGCACGCCGTCGCGCCGTCTGCCAACCGCCCTGGTCGCCGGCCCCTCCACCGTAACCCCTCGTCGCCGGCCCCGCCTCCTATCACGGCCCCGCCGCGCCGCTGCTCCGGCCACGGTCGCCGTGCCCCCACGCCCGCTCCCTGCGGCCGTTTCCAGTCGCCCGTCGCCCGCCCCACTAAGCCCTCTGTGCCACTGGACAGAGGGGGCCCGGCCCCAGAACGTTTAAAAAAAGAAAGAATTAAAAAATAAATAAATAAATATTTTCATTAGTTAAATAATTAATTAATTAAGGAATTAATTAAGTTAATTAATCATATTTAGATTAATCTAATCAGTAATTAACCTAATCAATTAACTAAACTAATTAAACATGATTAGTTAGTCTCAGACTATGACAGGTGGGTCCCACTAGACCCACGGGTCAGGTTTGACTCTGGTCAGTGGACCGTTGACCGCCGACATCACCCCTACGTCATGCTGACGTCACCAGGCATTGTTCTGGATAATGCTGATTTAAAATAATTAAATAAATCCTAAAAATGATTTAAATCTTTTAAAATTAATATAAAATAACCGTAGCTCGGATGGGAAAACTTTGTACATGAAAGTTGCTCAGAACGACGAGACGAATCAGGATACGCAGCCCGTTCGTCCGCCACACATCCCTAGCATAGCAAACTTGCAACTTTCCCCCTCCGGTTCGTCTGTCCAAAAACACGAAACTTCGGGGATACTTTCCCGGATGTTTCCCCCCTTCGCCGGTATCACCTAATACCGCGTTAGGGCATACCTAGCACCGCGTATTACCTCGTTATGCTTTGGGATGCTTTGATTGCTCCATTATTTATTGTGTTCCCCCTCCGTTACTTCTTTCCGGTAGACCCCGAGGCTGCCGACGACCCCCCAGTTCGACTACGATATTGACGACACGTCCTTCTTGCCAGAGCAACCAGGAAAGCCCCCCCCCCTTGATCACCAGATATCGCCTATTCTTCTCTATACTTCTTGCATTAGAGTAGTGTAGCATGTTAGTGCTTTCAGTTAATCCTATACTGCTGCATAGCCTGTCCTTGCTACTACTGTTGTTACCTTTACCTGCTATCCTACTGCTTAGTATAGGATGCTACTGTTCCATCAGTGGCCCTACACTCTTGTCCGTCTGCCATGCTATACTACTGGGTCGTGATCACTTCGGGAGGTGATCACGGGCATATACTATATACTTTACACTGTTACATTACTTGTGATATTGTTCGGAGATGGGGGCTGAAGGGGGCAGGTGGTACCACCCAGGTAGTGGTGGGCCTGGGTTCTGGCGGCCCCCGACTATTACTTTGTGGCGGAGCGACAAAGCAGGTTGAGACCACCTAGGAGAGAGGTGGGCCTGGACCTGGTCGGCGTTCGCGGTTATTTCAAGATAACATGTTTAACGAGATCTTGGTATTTGATCTGAGTTTGGCCACTGGCCTATACGCACTAACCATCTACGCGGGGACAGTTATGGGCACTCGACGTCGTGGTATCAGCTGAAGCCTTCGTGACGTCAGCGACTGAGCGGCGCGCGCCGGGTTGGACTGGAACGCCTGCTCTTGTATAAGGGAGGCTAGGTCTGCTCTCCGGCCGCCCTCGCAACGTGCAAGTGTGCAAAGGGCGATGGGCCCAGACCCCTGCGCCATAGGATTTAGACCGGCGTGCTGACCTCTCTGTTGTGCCTAGGTAGGGCTGCAACGTGTTGATTTTCCGAGGCCGGGCATGACCCAGAAAAGTGTGTCCGGACAAAGGGGATCGAGCGTGTTGGGAAATGTGGTGCACCCCTGCAGGGAAGTTAATCTATTCGAATAGCTGTGATCTTCGGTAACAGGACGACTTGGAGTTGTACCTTGACCTTATGACAACTAGAACCGGATACTTAATAAAACACACCCTTCCAAGTGCCAGATACTACCCGGTGGTCGCTCTCTAACAGGGCGACGAGGAGAGGATCGCGAGTTAGGTTTATGCTATGCGATGTTACTTGGTGAACTTACCATCTACTCTCTTCTCCTGCTGCAAGATGGAGGTTACCAGAAGCGTAGTCTTTGAAAGGGCTAGCTATCCCCCTCTTATTCCGGCATTCTGCAGTTCAGTCCACAAATGATACCCTTACTCCATTTGATACCAATGCATACATATGTAGTGTAGCTCCTTGCTTGCGAGTACTTTGGATGAGTACTCACGGTTGCTTTGCTCCCCCTTTTCCCCCTTCCTATACTCGTTTGCTGCGACCAGGCGATGGAGCCCATGAGCCAGACGCCACTGTCGATGACGACTACTACTACTCGGGAGGTGCCTACTACTACGTGCAGCCCGCTGACGACGACCAGGAGTAGTTTAGGAGATTTCCAGGCAGGAGGCCTGCGCCTTTTTCGATCTGTATCCCAGTTTGTGCTACCCTTCTTAAGGCAAACTTGTTTAACTTATGTCTGTACTCAGGTATTCTTGCTTCTGTTGACTCGTCTATGATCGAGCTCTTGTATTCAAGCCCTTGAGGCCCCTGGCTTGTAATATGATGCTTGTATGACTTCTTTTATTTGTAGAGTTGTGTTGTGATATCTTCCCGTGAGTCCCTGATGTTGATCGTACACGTTTGCGTGTATGATTAGTGTACTATTGAATCGGGGGCGTCACAGCTCGCTAGCGTGGGCCGGCCCACAACTGCTCGGCCGCTCGATGACACTACATTTGATGGCTGGCGACCCAGCCGATCTTTAAAACCGATCAGCCGTCCGATCTTTAAAGGAGAATTGTTGGCCCACACGCAGCACATCGCTATTCTTTTATATGCTTTTCTTTCCATTTTTTCTTTTCTTTTCACCATTTAAAGAAAATCATGAATATTATTTACAATTTTGTGAAGAATCGTATTCCATGAGTTTTTAATCCAGGAACTTTATTTAGAACTTGTCCTTTTGGAAAACCGTGAATTTTCTCAAGCTCGTGGTTTTCAAAAATCGTGAACAATATTTAAATTCGTGTACTTCTTTGGAAAAAATCATGGCATTTTTAAAATTAAATTAATGAACTTTTAAGAAAACTATGAATATTTTTTGCCAATTTGTGAATTTTTTTAGAATTGCAATCATTTTTCAAATCCATGAATAGTTTTTCCAATTTGAGAACATTTTCAATTTCTTAATCAATTTTATTGATTTATAACCATAAAAAGGTAGCGGGGTTTGCGAAAAAATTCAAGCGAAGTCAAGGAAGCAACTGTAAGCTTGTTGAGCGTTCTGTGCAAGCTCTACTATAAGCTTGGGCGGCGTCTGAATCGCTGAATAAGAAGGGAGCTCCTAACTTGCGCTTTAAGCGCCGCCGAACGAAACCTGCGCTCACGCGCTTGCTAGCGTGGGCCGGGCCACAACTGCGTAGTGCTGCGAAAAAATGAATATATTGCACAGAAAAATATGCAAGAAGTCGATCCGGCAAGGATTCGAGCTCGCATTGTTTACCTCGAAATGCCTAACCAGTAGAACTGCTAGGCATTTACGAAATGTTCCAGCGCGAGCTTTTTAAGAATAATTGTAGCCGCGCTTTTCATTGCACATACAAATTAGAAAAACGTGTTTTTTTAAATGACGAACTAGAAAAAAATCATTGATTTTGAAAAAAGTTTGTCGTATTTTTAAAAACGTTCATAAATTTAAAAAAGTCATCGGATTTTTTTAAAAGGTCACAAATTCAAAAACAAAAAATTATAAGTTTTTTTAAATCACAAATTCAGGAAAGGGTTCAACGATTTTGAAAAAAAGTTGACAAAATTAAATACCAGTTCATCGATTTTGTAAAAGCGTTCATCAATTTAAAAAATGTCTATGTAATTTGAGAAAAGTTCATCGATTATGAATTTGTTTTATGGATTTTGACAAAAGAACACCGATTTATGAAAATAGTTCATCAATTTATTAAAAAAATTCATCAAATTTGAAAAGATATTGAATTTATTTTTGTAAATTGGTTCATCAAATTTAAGAAAATTTTGTCGAAATTGAAAAAAATCCCAAATTTGAAAATCATTCACCGACTTTCGAAAAAAGAAGTTCACGCATTTTTTTTAGGAAAGTTACAGAGAAATGAGGAAAGAGAAAAGACGAAAGAAAAAAGGAAAAAAGAAAAGAAGAAAAGAAGAAAAGAAGAAAGAAGTCAAGACGAAAAATGATGGAAGCAGTCACACAAGTTGAGGGCTGCTGGTTGGTTGCTGCAGTTACTCTGAACAAAGGAAGTCCCGTGTTCGAATCCCGCCTCTCGCTAACTTTTTCTAGATAAAAATAGAAAAATGAAAAGGAAATGGGCCAGCCCAGCGGGGAGAGGGGTGTGTGCGCCCTGTATGGGTTGATTTTTAAAGGGCGCTTAAGGCGCCGTTTAGGAATTGGCGAATAAGAATACCCAGCACAACTAGCCATGTCTTGTATAAATACACATCTTTCCCTAAAAAAAGTATAAATACACATCTAGACAATCGCAATCACCATCCCACGGAAGATCTAGCAACCCATCGCGCGTCGCTTATGGGTCTAGCTGAAGAAGCGCCCTCCCACCCCGCAAGTATTATGACAGCCCAACTTCCAGATTAGTTCCATTTTTTTACATTTCTTTCTTTTTTCTTTTTTCTTTTGTTTATATTTTTAAATATATTTTCTATATATATATTCCAAAATTTAATTTACTTCATGATTTAAAAATGGGAATATGGAAAATGTTAATGAGGTGTATTTGTCTGTTAGCATGACTTAAAAAGATGCTGGCAACTTTGTAATTCAACAAATGTTAAACATGTAAAAATGGTTTTTGGATGTATAAGAAAAATGTACAGTGTGTAAAATGCCGACACCAAAACATATATTTATAAAAATATTTATTATGTATGTGAAAATGTTAAGACTGTATAAAAAATGTTTTAGACATATTCCAAAACAATGCATATGAAAACAATATAGATAAAACATATATTAAGAAAATATGTTAATAATATATTTGAGTATTTTGAAACATGTATTCAAAAATGTTTAAGATGAATACTAAAAATATACAATGTGTAAGAAAAAAATAGGCATCAAAATATATAGTTGAAAAAATGTTAATCATGTATATAAAACATGCTAAACCTGTACAAAAGTATTTTAGGTGTATACAAAAGTATTTTAGATTAGTTCCATTTTTTTACATTTCTTTCATTTTTTCTTTTTTTCTTTTGTTTATATTTTTAAATATATTTTCAATGTTAAAACTGTTAATGAGGTGTATTTGTTTGTTAGCATGACTTAAAAAGATGCTGGCAACTTTGTAATTTAACAAATGTTAAACATGTAAAATTGGTTTTTGGATGTATAAGAAAAATGTACAGTGTGTAAAATGCCGACACCAAAACATATATTTATAAAAATATTTATTATGTATGTGAAAATGTTAAAAATGTATAAAAAATGTTTTAGATATATTCCAAAACAATGCATATGAAAACAATATAGATAAAACATATATTAAGAAAATATGTTAATAATATATTTGAGTATTTTGAAACATGTATTCAAAAATGTTTAAGATGAATACTAAAAATATACAATGTGTAAGAAAAAAGTAGGCATCAAAATATATAGTTGAAAAAAATGTTAATCATGTACATGAAACATGCTAAACCTGTACAAAAGTATTTTAGATGTATACAAAAATGTGTAATATGTATGAAAAAATAGGCATCAAATCATATAGTTCAACAAAAAATGTATTTGAAATATGCTAAATGTGTAAAACAAATGTTTTGGTTGTATAAGAAAAATGTACGATTTATAAGGACAAAATAGACAAGAAAACATATATTGGGAAAATTTTAATCAAGGATATGAGAAATGCTAAACCTATAGAAGAGAATGTTTGTAGATGTATACCAAAACAGTACAATGTAGATGAAACAATAGAAATCTAGAAATATATTTGAAATTTTTAAATAATTTATGTGAAAAAATTAAGACCTGCAAAAAATGTTACATATATATAACAAAAATTTATGAGTGAACAAGAAAAGAGATATCAAACCATATATTTGAAAATATGTTAATAATGTATATGAAAAGTGTTAATTCTATATAAAAACTATTTCTGATGTATACCAAAATGTATAATTTGTATGAAAACAATAGACATCAAAATATGAATGTGAACAAAAGTTAATAGCACTGAATAATAATAAACATGTATTAAAAAAAATCTTGATTGTGTATGAAAAAATTTATAATGTGTAAAAAAAATTAGACACATGTTGAAAGAGGGAAAAAAGAAAAGCATAGAAAGAATCTAAGAAATCCGAAGAGAAAAAGGAAAAAAACAAAATGAAAACCAGAAAACTAGAGAAAACCATTGCAAAAAGGAAAAAAGAAATGAAAAAAAAGAAAACAGAGAAAATCGAAACGTAAACATAAACCTAAGAAAAAGGAATTTTTTAAGCGGAAACCAAGAAAGAAATGAAGAAAACCGATGATAAAATAAAGAAAAACAAAAAACCAATAAAAACTAGTGAAGAAACAAAGACAACCAAAGAGAAAAAAACACAGAAGAAAATGAAATCACTAATTGAGGAGTACCCCTTTCAAAGGTTACTCCGCCCTTTCCAGACTACAAATTGTGAGTTTACTATTTTTTCATAGGTTCGTTTAAAAACATTTTATCTCTTAAACCATGCGAAACCTCGAACCATTTTCACCGTTAGATTTCTTGCGTCGAGATCTCCAATAATAGATCACATGTTGATAGGTTTTGATGAAGGTTTTTTCATGAACAAAAAAAATGGACGAAAAAACTGAACTAGAAGCACTTTTTTCTTTTCAAAAGCCGTTTCCGAGAAGCATGGCCATGCCTCTCACGGAAGCAATACCGTACCTCTTGTGGAAGGAAAAAAACGCGTTTTTTTTTCTGTTTCCGAGCGGAAGCAAAACCGTGCCTCTCAAGAAAAAGAGAGAAACAACGCATTTATTTTTTCATTTCCGAGAGTCACGGTCGTGCTTCTCGTGGAAACAAATCCATACCTCTCGTGGAAGTAAATCCATGCCTTTCGCAGAAGCTAAACCGTGCCTCTGGCGAAAGAAAGAAAAAGGAAAGACGTTTTTCTTTTTCTTTTTGAAAGGCACGGCTATGCCTCCGCGGAAGTAAAACCGTGCCTCTCACGGAAGGAAAAAAAAGGAGATAACGTTTTTTTCGATTGGCACGGCCGTAACTCTCGTGAAAGCAAAATCATGTCTTTCACGGAAGCTAAACTGTGCCTCTTCCAGAAGGAAAAAAAATAGGTTTTTTGAGCATTTTTTTCAATTTCTTTTTGTCGAAAAGCTAAGAAGGACTGGTGAAAAATCATTAAAAAAAGCACATCTAAAGCCCGAAAACGTGTGCGGAAAAATAAAAAAAATCCGAGGGGAGCTCCCAAAGCCCACCCAAGTCACTCTTGGGGAAGCTGCGAATGAGCGCTCCTCAACTAGTTGTTCCTAATCCATAGCAAACATAGCCATCGAGCGACTGAGCGTGCAAAAATGGGCCGATCCATTTTTTAGAACTTCCCTTATTTGGGCCGATCGTAATACTATAAGCGAGACATCATCTTAAGAAAAGCTATAAGCAAAATATAGTCGCCATCGCTGGCGGAGCCCCTATTTAGCGGCCTAACGCACACGGGCAAACCTGACTGGGTTGGCCCATTCGCGAGGCACTAGAGCAAGCTCCCTATGTTTGTGAAGTGGCTATTGTAGGCACCATTTCCTGAAAGCATTTTTCCTCTTGAGTGTTCATTCGAGAATTTAGAAACCGGTGGAATTTAGTTTCTAAAAGTAAATATTTATGAAATTAGATAAAATATGTTTTTTGAAAAATGTGAACATTATTTAAAATGCTATTCTAGTTCATTTTGTAAAAATAATATTAGAAAAAACTTCATATTTTTTGTTCAAAAGGTGTTTTTTAAACGAATATGTTTTGAAAACGTAAACATTCCATTAATTAGAGTAGGATGTTTGAAGTTGTGAACATACTTTTATGAAATTGCAAATATTTTTTCAATTTTTCATTTTGTGTAAATTTCAAACTTTTTTGGAATCATTGTGTTTTAAAAATTGAAAAAATAAAATAAAGAAAAAGGGTAAAAAATAAAAAAGTAAAAGAAAGAACCTATTGAAAACCTTCTACAATGTTTCCCAAAAGGGGTACATGTGCTAAAAAATGAGCCGACGCAATACACAAGGGATGCATCCCTAACAACGTGTTTGGTTCAGGCGAATTAGAGATGGGGAATGGGAGTTGAGCGATGAGGAGATTAAAAGTCCACTGTTTGATTAGAGAGAATGAGAGTTTAAGTGGGAAGGGGAATGGGAGTTGAGAAAGCCAATTCCCACCGATTTCTTTCCAGGGGGTATTCTATTAATTCGTGAGCAGAGTTTTATCCCACTCGAATTCCCATCATATGTCAAACAAGGGAATGGGAGTAAAAGTCTACTTTCCATGCCTAATCCCTTCATAAACACCCTTATGCAAACTCCCATTCCCCTACCCGAGTGTTTACCAAACAGGCGGTAAGTGGTATACCCCGGGATTTGTGCGATGGGCTATACCTCGCCCGTACTGACTCCTACTAGGTTCCATTTATTCGTTTTCTTCCCTTTTTTGTTTTGTTTTTTCACCTATTTCTTCTTCATTTTTCTTCATCTACTTGGTTTTCTTTGTTCACTTGTTGGGTTCTATGATTTTCTTTCTTTGTTATATTTTGGTTTTCTTTGTTCTTTTTTGTTTTGTTCGTTAGATTTTTTTGCTTTTCTTTTGTTTCTTTGTCCGTTTTTATCAGTTTTATTTTTTCAACACATATCTACTTTTTTCTCAGTACATAATGTACATTTTATACACATTGAATACACATGTACTTTTTTCCCAGTACATGACGTACCTTTTTTAAATGTTTCTGAAGACTTTTTAGAATACATGATAATATTTTTCCCAAATACACGTTGTGCATTTTTAAAATGGCAAGGAACATGTTTTTTGCCAAACTGCACGATCATTTTTTACATCGTGTAAACATTTTTGAATTTTTCATGAACATTTTTCAGAAAAACACGAGTATTTCCTTTAAATATCATGATTTCACCTAAGTGAACATTGTTTTACTTTTGTATATAACATTGCTTTAAATGACATGATCATTTTTTGAAACATGGGAATTTTTCTATCAAATGTGATGTACATTTTTTTAATTCATGAACCCTCTTTTTTACATTACGCAATTTTTTTGTATACACATTAAAAAAGATCATATTTTTTGAAATGTGAAAACATTTTTCAATGCCACAAGTTTTACAAAAAATAATCGACATTTTCCAAAACTATGCTAACAAGAAACTCGGGTGATCTCAGCTAGAGGAGCCACGTGCTGCTGGGTCAGCCCACTGCCGACGCCAGTAGGTATACTTGGCCATCTGTCAGGCCGGGCCTACCAAAGCCCGATGAAAAAATCCAGGCCCAAGCCCAGCCCATCAAGCCAAAAGCCCGCTGGACCTCAGGCCGGGCCTCTTTCTTAAATGATGAATACGACGGGCCCGGACCTGGCATGGCCCGGCCATCAGGCTCAAAATCTAGGCCCAGGCTCGGCCCATGGGCAAGGTCAGGCCGGGCTTTTTCGGGCCCATGGCCAAGACTACCTGTAGGTGAGGCAGCGGTGTGACTCGCAGTAAGCGGCATATAGGAATCACGCCTCCACCGCCCAGACTTGTGCGACAGTCTGGTGCAGTGACCGTTAAACAGGAGTCACGCCTCCACCACCTAGGCTAGGCAATGCAAACTAATAAAACCAAAGCTAATCCACGCGAATGTCAGCAAGGGGGACCCAATGGCTATAGATTTTGAGAATGAGCACATATGCTGTTTTTTTTACAAACAAAGTAAAAACATATATGCTCACATACACGCACATATTCATTTCTATAAATGCACCTACACCCTATCTCTATGAACGCGACCGAGCTGATCGATTTTGGGATTGGCGAAGTCATTACACATGCCTCGTAGCATAACATACCACTTAAAGAGTAGCTCCAAAATTTCTGAAATAAATACAAGACAATCCGACCGCTTGTGCTAAATCTAGAAGTTAAACCCAGATGAACATATTTCACAAGGACTCTAGTCATCTGAGCTATGCTCAGTTTGCAGCACATATGCTATTTGAAACCTCATGCTCGGAATTCAACCGAGCAGGCTGCGCACAAAAAACATGTGGTTCTTAATCACGTGGTTCTTTTTTTTTTACAAATAAAAAACACATGTGGTTCCTTTCTCACTTTGTGTCTCTTCTCTCTTCAGATAGCTCCTGTGTGGAGGTGGATTAACGACTAAAGATACTAGAATCATTCAACAAGCGGTGACACTAGCTGTTACCTGAAAGCAATGTCATTCCGATAAACACTTTCTAGTCAAACGTTACGTGAAGTAAAAGAAACAAAAATCAGATATTACGCAGGGTCACTTTCACAAGTCACAGCCTCATCGAAAGCGATGAACGAGCAGAATCTGTGGAAATCTCCCCCGCTAAATCTTTGGAGACGTGATATTTTTTATTTTTAAATAGTTGAATTACTTTCCGTATGTGTTTTGAAGACGTGATTGGCACCGAGACTCAACGTCTCGAGGCGTGATTGGGATCGAGGGTTCATAGCTCATCGCCTCATCCTGGTTGGAAGATCTCGCCGAGCTTTCCTTCAAGCCTGGTAAAAGACACTCGCTCCGTGTGTGAAAAAAGGATTTATACATTTTGTCTCGAGTCAAATCGTAAAACTTTTTACTTCTATTTTTGCGGGGGTAAAAGTTCTTATTTTTATTCTGGCGAGGAGGTCCAGATCCATCGCCGGAGGAGGGGACGGATGGCGGCAGCCAGAGATCGAGCGGCTGGAGGCGAGGGAAGCGAGCGTGTTCTAACAGGGTGAGGGAGGAGCAAGAACACCAGCAAAGCATTGCATGGCAATTTTATTGTATTATGGAAATTGGTGGGAGGGTAAAACTGTAAAAGGTCGATTTGGATCTGGCTGCGGCTGCGAGAAGCCTGAATTGGCAGCTCCCAGCCCGGCGTGCAATTATTTGGAGCTCTCCTGTGAAGCCGCTGCGTGGAGCCGGTCTAAAATCAGGTTTTTGTTTTAGCTCCAGCTTCTACGGGGCAGAAGCCGGTGAAGCCATTTTTTAGAGCTGAAACAAACACACCCTTATTTCATAGATGCAGAGTTATAGCCAGCTGGCAAAAGCTCAGCGATACAAGGTGGACAATTCTGTAGACAAAAGCCGTGCTACACTCTACTCTCCCATGGTTCGCCAGGTGATCTGCTACTCTGTTTTGATCTCTAGAAACTTTTGTAGGAAAAAACTCTCTACTAGCTAAGAGGTGCTTAATCTCCGTGACTAAATGACCATAAGCTGACTGATCAAGAATATTTGAGGGCAATGAAGAAAGTGTCGTCGAAGAGTTAGATTGGATTACCACGGGAAGGTCTGATCACTCCAAAGCTAGCACTAGACCCTCCCTAATTACATGTAGTTCCGCTTCGAGGGCATTGTTGTAGAAAAAGAGGTGTCGATAAGAAGCGAAGATCAAGTTTCCATCCGGATTCCTGAGGACCATCCCTAAACCCGCAGTCCCGTCTGAGGAGAACGAACTGTCAACCGAAAGGGTGACCCATCCCGCAGCAGGAGCGGGCCATGGTCTGGCCAACACAGTTTCCTTGTTCTTGGGTTCTGACCACCCCTCTCCCTCTACCATTTTACCTTTGATCATCTTCTCCGTGTTGTACTTTTTTGCATGCCATAAAGAGTTCAGATAGCTATTCAAAAGTTCGACTGAGATTTTTACCGGAACTTGGTCATTTCCATGCAACAAATCGGTCCGCAAATTCCATACTCTCCATATTAAAATCAGCACCATGTCACGTACCCTCTTAGTGCAGTTTGCTAGCACATTGAGCAGCCATTCCTCCCCAATATTTACTAGACATTCATTGCTTGGGATTGGTCATATCCTCATTCCTTCCCAGAGCTGCACTACTTCCTTACATGCCTCCAAAGTGTGGAAGGAGCTCTCATCTTAGACACCACACAACGGGCAAGTTGCACACGTTCGAAGGTGTCTATATTGCATGCACTTAAATGTAGCAAGGGCCAAATTGATGGGGTAGTAAGTCATCTAGTTGATGATGGTCTCTCTATACTTCAATATGCCAATGATACAATTCTCTTCATGGATCATGACCTCGAGAAAGCGAGAAATCTGAAATTAATTTTATCAGCTTCGAGCAACTCTCGGGTCTTAAGATCAACTTTCATAAAAGTGAATTGTTTTGTTTTGGCGAGGCTCAAGATGAGGCCCACCTGTATGCTAAACAGTTCGGATGCGGATTGGACCAGTTTTCAATCACATATTTGGGGATACCGATACATTATCTGAGACTCACAAATGCTGAATGAAAACACGTCGAGGAGAGACTGCAAAAAGGACTTAGCGGTTGGAAAGGTAAACTGTTGTCTCTGGGTGGAAGATTGGTCCTCATGAATTCAGTACTAAGTAACATGGTACTATATTTGATGTCCTTCTTCCAGTTGCTGAAAGGAGTTTTACATAGATTGAATTATTTCCGATTAAGATTCTTTTGGCAAGAAGATAATGAGAGAAATAAATATTGATTGGCTAAATAGAGTGTGGTTTTCCGTCCCAAAGACCAAGGCGGGTTGGGCATTCATGACCTTGAGGTTAAGAATAGGGCCCTCCTCGGCAAATGGTTGTTTAAATTACTGACAGAAGATGGTGTATGGCAAACCCTTTTGAGGAGGAAATATGTGGGTTCCAAGGCGGTATCCCAAGTATACTGGAAGCCTTGGGATTCTCACTTTTGGGCGGATCTAATGGCTATGAAGAAATATGTCTTCTCCTATGGATCCTTCTTGATTAAGGACGACTCGAAAATTAGATTCTGGGAGGACAAGTAGCTAGGAAATGCCACACTCCGGGAACAATATCTGGCTCTATACAACATTGTGTGTCACAAGGGTGATACTATCACCATGGTAATGGAATCATTTCCACCAAATGTGACATTCAGAAGAGATTAATTGGACCCAGACTCCAATCGTGGTACATCCTGCTCTAGCGGTTGTCCACGGTGCAGTTGTCACATGGGTCTGACGTATTCTGATGGAACCTACTTGAGAATGAACAACTCTCAGTGGAGTCTATGTATAGAGCTTAATCTAGTCTGAGGTGCGAGTTGATAATAACACGAAGATCTGGAAGATGAAGATACCTCTTAAGAATAAAATCTTTGCATGGTATCTTCGTCGCATAGTCATTCTTACTAAAGATAACCTTATTAAGAGGAATTGGCATGGAAGACCACAATGTGTTTTTGTCACCATGATGAGATAATAAAACATTTATTCTTCCAATGCAAGTTGGCTCATTCTATATGGTCAGTCATCCAGATAGCTTCTGGCTTGTATCCTCCTTGTAGTGTTGCTAATGTATTTGGCAACTGGTTATATGGGACAGATCACAGGTTCATAACTCTTCTTAGGGTGGGAGCGTTTGCCGTTATTTGGCCACTTTTGCTATGTAGAAATGATAAGATTTTTAACGGTAAAAGTACTTCTCTGATGTAGGTTATCTACAGATGTACCAGAACTCTTCGTTTATAGTCCTCTCTACAACGCGTAAAGAATCAAGACCTGTTTACGGAGGTGTGTACATGACTGGAGGATACGGGGAGGGATACTTTTACCCAACATGGGTGGATGCATGATCTTAGGATTGGCCCACCTTCGCTTTAGGCATTATACAGACTCTACGTGCTTCTTTGTATTTCGCTTTTTTAGTTTTTTGTTTGTGCGAGAGGACTTTGTTTAGCCGTGTGCATCTTAATTATGCAGAGGGCGGGTGTAATTCCTAAACCTTTTAATTAATAAAGCACCCCTTTTCAAAGTAAAAAAATGTAGCAAGGGCACCAGTCGCTGCCTCCCATGCCATCGCTTTCATCTTTTCCGGGACAGTGGCTTGCCAGATAAGGTTCCAAATTAGTCGTGTACCGTCAGGTTGAGCACTAGAAGCGCCATTAGAATAGGTTTCGTCATAGTTTTCATAGCTAGATGATAGGCACTCCTAACTGCAAAGCATCCACTTCTCTCCGGATGCCAAGCGAGAAAATCATCTTGCTATCTTGGAGACATACGAATCTTATGAATTTGCAGCACATCCATAGGCGAGAAGTGATCATTAAGGAGCTAATTATTCCAAATACCATTCTCATCCACGATGTCAGAAACTCGGTTCAAACGATTATTCCTCTTTGGAGTGATCGGTTTGAAGGAAGGACCACAAGGGATCCATGGGTCTCGCCAAGTATGAATCTGAGTACCATGACCCACCCTCCAAATAATCCCTTTTTAAAGCAATTCAAGACCATGCTCGATACCACGCCACACCGCAGAGATGTTGACAACAAAAATCGTGTCCATCAAATTCCCATTGGGATAGTATTTTGCACGTAGAAGTCATGCACACAAACTGTCCGGCGACTCCAGAAGGCGCCAAGCCTGCTTGGCTAGAAAAGCTTTATTAAACGCATGCGTATCACGAAAGCCCATGCCTCCTTTATATTTTGGCATGATCATTTTATCCCAACTTAGCCATGACATTTTCCTTTTACCTCTTTCAACACCCCATCAATATTGCCTCATTAAGCGAGTCATCTCATGACAAACAGAGGCCGGTAACCGAAATACACTCATAACATATGTCGGAATTGCTTGGGCAACAAACTTAATTAGAATCTCTTTGCTTCCAGATGACATATATTGTTCACATCAATCCACCAGTGTTCTACTAAGTCTCTCCAGAATAGATTCAAAATGACCCTTGTGCATTCTTCCATTCGAAATGGGAGGCCCTAGATACTTTGGATCAAACACTTCCTCAGAAACTTGCAAAATTGTTTTCACCTCATTAATAACTGCCATCGAGCATTTCTGAGGGAAAAGGATGGAACACTTAGAAGGGTTAATAAGTTGCCCCGTCGATGTCGCATATGTTTCAGTCGACTCAATTCCATGCTTCCGAGGCATTCTAACGGAGTCTAGTAATCATGCTGAGGCTTCAACCTTGTTTTAGTCGCCTTGATCAATTCATAGGTCGTCGAGTGAATTATGCTGATAATCTTCGAGTGTTGTTCTGGCACGAAATCTTTGGCGCGATTGGTTGCTCTGCGGTTCCCGGATCTCACGGGATTCGAAATTTTGGAGAAGCACGCGGGACGGAGCTTGCCGCATTAATCAAAGCGGGTGGACAAGGGTGCCTCGATCCCCGCGCCGCCTTTTTCGCCACGTATCGGGTGAGCGACTGTTGTGGGATACGACATGATTTCTTGGGCCCACGGGTCAGCCACTCGGAAGCAGGCCCATAAAAGGCGTCGAGGCCGATGTGATGCACAGTGCGCCTCCTTCAATCTTCTTCTGCTGCTTCTCCACCACGTCCTCTCCTCTCTCTACACCTCCGCTCAGCCTATCCGCATTCCGCCTCCATGGGGAAGGACAAGACGGCGACCTTGGAACGCACAAAGAAGGCGACAGCGATGGCGAAAGGCAAGAAGACGGCTCGGGGGACAACGTCGCGGTCCGGTCTGCCGCCGGGTTGGATCCAGGGGGACTGGATCTGCTCCACAGTTGAGCGGAATGACCCAGAGGGGCTCGTTGAGGACGGCATGATCGACGTTGGATCTTGGAGGCTGCCGGGGGAGAAAACTGAGCCCCAGCCGCGCGAGGGTGAGCGTGTCCTCCACACCACTCATGTCGACTGAGGTCTTTCTCTTCCTTCGCATCCGTTCCTTAGGGGTTTCCTGAACTTTTTCGGTGCTCAGATTCATCATTTACCTCTAAACACAATCACGTATCTTGCTGCTTTAATCTCGTTGTGTGAAAATTTCTTGGGCTGTCAACCACACTGGGGTCTGTTCAAACACATATTCACTTGCCGCTCTTAGTCGGTGAAGAAGGCACATTCGACTGATGGGAAGACGCATGTGATCCAGATGTGTGGGGGTTTAGGAATCCAAACTAGGGGTAGGAGCACTTTTCCTTCCATGACCCTTCCCGAGTCAGTTCGGGGATGGCAGTCGACCTGGTTCTACTACAAAGATGTCCCGACTCCTGGTCAGTCGACCGGTCTCCCCCCTTTCACTATGGAGAGACTCCGTCAACCTTCTTCATTGACTGTGACCCCAGAGGAGAAAGGCGAGGTGTCTCTTTTAGTCTACCGGGTTGTTAACTTAGTCCGGGAGGGTGTGACTGGCATGGACCCGTTGAAGGTGTTCCTCAGTCGACGCATCCAGCCTCTCCAAGCCCGAGACCACCCGATGTGGATGTACTCAGGCCCTGGAGACACCGCTGGGGTCCACCTAGAGGAGGTCGCCAAGGATACGGTGGCTCAGTGGCTGCGAAGCATCACCGGAAACAAGGATAACCCCAGGGGGTCCAGGAGAGTTCGGCCATTCGATACCAACCACGAGCTGGAAGAGGTCAGGCTCAAAATGCCGAGTATTTTCTTATTTCAATCTGCAATTGCTCTTGAATCTGATTAACTCTTGTTGACTTGTGCCTTGCAGATTTACACCAAGATGTACTCGATGCCGCACGAGGAACAACTCCAAGAGGGAGAGTGAAGGAAATATGCCCTAGAGGCAATAATAAAGTTGTTATTTATATTTCCTTATATCAAGATACATGTTTATTATTCATGCTAGAATTGTGTTAATCGAAACATAGTACATGTGTGAATACATAGACAAAACTGAGTGTCCCTAGTATCCCTCTACTTGACTAGCTCGTTAATCAAAGATGGTTAATTTTCCTAACCATAGACATGTGTTGTCATTTGATGAACGGGATCACATCATTAGAGAATGATGTGATGGACAAGACCCATCTGTTAGCTTAGCATAATGATCGTTCAGTTTTATTGCTATTGCTTTCTTCATGACTTATACATGTTCCTATGACTATGAGATTATGCAAGTCCTGAATACCAGAGGAACACCTTGTGTGCTATCAAATGTCACAAGTAACTGGGTGATTATAAAGATGCTCTACAGGTGTCTCCGATGGTGTTTGTTGAGTTGGCATAAATCGGGATTAGGATTTGTCACTCCGTATATCGGAGAGGTATCTCTGGGCCCTCTCGGTAATACACATCACTATGAGCCTTGCAAGCAATGTGACCAATGAATTAGTCACGGGATGATGTATTATGGAATGAGTAAAGAGACTTGCTGGTAATGAGATTGAGCTAGGTATGATGATACCGACGATCGAATCTCGGGCAAGTAACATACCGATGATAAAGGGAACAACGTATGTTGTTATGCGGTTTGACCGATAAAAGATCTTCGAAGAATATGTAGGAGGCAATATGAGCATCCAGTTTCCACTATTGGTTATTGACCGGAGATGTGCCTCGGTCATGTCTACATAGTTCTCAAACCCGTAGGGTCCGCACGCTTAACGCTCGATGATGATTTGTATTATGAGTTATGTGATTTGATGACCGAAGTTTGTTTGGAGTCCCAGATGAGATCACGGATATGACGAGGAGTCTCGAAATGGTCGAGAGGTAAAGATTCATATATTAGAAGGTTACATTCGGACACCGGAATGGTTCGGGTTGATTCAGATGAGTTTCGGAGTACTGAGGGTTGCCGAACCCCCTGGGAGGTTAATGGGCCACCATGGGCCTTAGTGGAGAAGAGAGAGGGCTGGCCAGGAGGTGGCACGCGCCCCCTTGCCAATCCGAATTGGGCAAGGGGTGGGGGCGGTGCCCCCCTTTCCCTCTCCTCCTCCTCCTCTCCCCCCCTTTTTGCTACTCCAGAAAAGGAAAAAGGAGAGGGGAATCCTACTAGGACTAGGAAGTCCTAGTAGGACTCCCCACACTTGGCGCGCCCCAAGGGGGCCGGCCTCCTCCCCTCCCACCTTTATATACGGAGGTGGGGGGCACCCCAAAGACACACCAAGTCTTCTCTTAGCCATGTGTAGTGCCCCCCTCCACAGTTACACACCTCGGTCATATCGTCGTAGTGCTTAGGCGAAGCCCTGTGCCGGTAACTTCGTCATCACCATCGCCACACCGTCGTGCTGACGAAACTCTCCCTCGTCCTCAACTAGATCAAGAGCTCGAGGGACATCCTTGTGCTAAAGGTGTGCTGAACACGGAGGTGCCGTACGTTCGGTGCTTGGATCGATTGGATCGCGAAGACGTTTGACTACATCAACCGCGTTACTAAACGCTTCCGCTTTTGGTCTACGAGGGTACATAGACACATTATCGCCTCTCGTTGTTATGCATCTCCTAGATAGATCTTGCGTGATCGTAGGAATTTTTTTGAAATACTGCGTTCCCCTACAGTGGCATCCGAGCCAGCTCTATGCGTAGATGTTATATGCACGAGTAGAACACAAAGTGTTGTGGGCGATAATAGTCATACTGCTTACCAGAAACGTCTTACTTTGATTCGGCGGTATTGTTGGATGAAGCGGCCCGGACCGACATTACATGACCGCATTCATGAGACTGGTTCTACCGCACACATGTGGCTGGCGGGTGTCTGTTTCTCCAACTTTAGTTGAATCGAGTTTGACTACGCCCGGTCCTTGTTGAAGGGTAAAACAACACACTTGACGAAAAATCGTTGTGGTTTTGATGCGTAGGTAAGAACGGTTCTTGCTAGAAGCCCGTAGAAGCCACGTAAAACTTGCAACAACAAAGTAGAGGCCGTCTAACTTGTTTTGGCATGGCATGTTGTGATGTGATATGGTCAAGACGTGATGAGATATAAATTGTTGTATGAGATGATCATGTTTTGTAAAATTTATCGGCAACTGGCAGGAGCTGTATGGTTGTCGCTTTATTGTATGAAATGCAATCGCCATGCAATTGCTTTACTTTATCACTAAGCGGTAGCAATAGTTGGCGAGACGACAACGATGCTACGATGGAGATCAAGGTGTCAAGGCGGTCACGATGGTGATCATGACGGTGCTTTGAAGATGGAGATCAAAGGCATAAGATGATGATGGCCATATCGTATCACTTATTTTGATTGCATGTGATGTTTATACCTTATGCATCTTATTTTGCTTAGTACGGCGGTAGCATTATAAGATGATCCCTCACTAAATTTCAAGGTATAAGTGTTCTCCCTGAGTATGCACCGTTGCTACAGTTCGTCGTGCCGAGAAAAGACGTGATGAACGGGTGTGATAAGCTCTACGTTCACATACAACGGGTGCAAGCCAGTTTTGCACATGCAGAATACTCAGGTTAAACTTGACGAGCCTAGCATATGCAGATATGGCCTCGGAACACTGAGACCGAAAGGTCGAACATGAATCATATAGTAGATATGATCAACATAGTGATGTTTACCATTGAAAGCTACTCCATCTCACGTGATGATCGGACATGGTTTAGTTGATATGGATCACGTGATCATTTAGATGACTAGAGGGATGTCTATCTAAGTGGGAGTTCTTAAGTAATTTGATTAATTGAACTTTAATGTATCATGAACTTAGTACCAGATAGTATTTTGCATGTCTATGTTGTTGTAGATCAATGGTCCATGCTACCGTTCCCTTGAATTTTAATGCGTCCTAGAGAAAGCTAAGTTGAAAGATGATGGTAGCAACTACACGGACTGGGTCCGTAACTTGAGGATTATCCTCATTGCTGCACACAAGAATTACGTGCTGGAAGCACCGCTAGGTGCAAAACCGCTGGAGGAGCAACTCCGAACATTATGAACGTCTGGCAGAGCAAAGCCGATGACTACTCGATAGTTCAGTGTGCCATGCTTTACGGCTTAGAATCGGGACTTCAAAGACGTTTTGAACATCAAGGAGCATATGAGATGTTCCAAGAGTTGAAGTTAATATTTCAAGGAAATGCCCGAATTGAGAGATATGAAGTCTCCAATCAGTTCTTTAGCTGCAAGACGGAGGAGAATAGTTCTGTCAGTGAACATATACTAAGAATGTCTGGGTACCACAACTACTTGACTCAATTGGTAGTTAATCTTCCTGATGGTAGTGTCATTGATAGAGTTCTTCAATCACTGCCACCAAGCTACAAAAGATTCGTGATGAACTATAGTATGCAAGGGATGGATAAGACAATTTCTGAGCTCTTCGCGATGCGAAAGGCTATGGAGGTAGAAATCAAGAAGGAGCATCAAGTGTTGATGGTTAACAAGACCACTAGTTTCAAGAAAAAGGGCAAAGGGAAGAAGGGGAACTTCAAGAAGAACGTCAAGCAAGTTTCTGCTCAAGTGAATTGTATTAATCAGAAACTTAGTACATGTGTGAATACATACATAGACAAAATGAGTGTCCCTAGTATGCCTCTACTTGACTAGCTCGTTAATCAAAGATGGTTAAGTTTTCTAACCATAGACATGTGTTGTCATTTGATGAACATGATCACATCATTAGAGAATGATGTGCTGGACAAGACCCATCTGTTAGCTTAGCATAATGATTGTTTAGTTTTATTGCTATTGCTTTCTTCATGACTTATACATGTTCCTATGACTATGAGATTATGCAACCCCCGAATACCGGAGGAACACCTTGTGTGCTATCAAACGTCACAACGTAATTGGGTGATTACAAAGATGCTCTACAGATGTCTCTGATGTTGTTTGTTGAGTTGGCATAAATCAAGATTAGGATTTGTTACTCCGTATATCGGAGAGGTATCTCTGGGCCCTCTCGGTAATATACATCACTATGAGCCTTGCAAGCAATGTGACTAATGAGTTAGTCACAGGATGATATATTACATAACGAGTAAAGAGACTTGCCGGCAACAAGATTGAGCTAGGTATGATGATATCGACGATCGAATCTCGGGCAAGTAACATACCGATGACCAAGGGAACAACGTATGTTGTTATGCGGTTTGACCGATAAAAGATCTACGAAGAATATGTAGGAGCCAATATGAGCATCCAGGTTCCGCTATTGGTTATTGACTAGAGATGTGTCTCGTTCATGTCTACATAGTTCTCGAACCCGCAGGGTCAGCACACTGAACGTTCGATGACGATTTGTATTATGAGTTATGTGATTTGATGATCGAAGTTTGTTCGGAGTCCCGGATGAGATCACAGACATGACGAGGAGTCTAGAAATGGTCGAGATGTAAAGATTAATATATTGGAAGGTTATATTCATACACCAGAATGGTTCAGGTTGATTCAGATGAGTTTCGGAGTACCGGGGGTTACCGGACCCCCGGGAGGTTAATGGGCCACCATGGGCCTTAGTGGAGAAGAGAGAGGGCCGTCTGAATTGGACAAGGGGTGGGGGCGCCGCCCCCCCTTTCCCTCTCCTACCCCTCCTCTCTTTCCCCCTTTTTTCTACTCCGGAAAAGGAAAAAGGAGAGGGGAATCCTACTAGGACTTGGGAGTCCTAGTATGACTCCCCACACTTGGCGCGCCCCAAGGGGGCCGGCCTCCTCTCCTCCCCTCTTTATACACAGGGGCGGGGGGCACCCCAAAGACACACCAAGTCTTCTCTTAGCCGTGTGCGGTGCCCCCATCCACAGTTACACACCTCGGTCATATCGTCGTAGTGCTTAGGCGAAGCCCTGCGTCGGCAACTTCATCATCATTGTCACCATGCCATCATGCTGACGGAACTCTCCCTCGTCCTCAACTGGATCAAGAGCTCGAGGGACGTCATCGTGCTGAACGTGTGCTAAACACGGAGGTACCGTACGTTCGGTGCTTGAATCGGTTGGATCGCGAATACGTTCGACTACATCAACCGCGTTACTAAACGCTTCCGCTTTCGGTCTACGAGGGTACGTAGACACACTCTCCTCTCTCGTTGCTATGCATCTCCTAGATAGATCTTGCGTGATAGTAGGAATTTTTTTGAAATACTGCGTTCCCCTACAGAGAGAAGAGCGCAGACGGAAGCACCAACTGGCAATCCAGAGATGATAGTGAAGATGCCAGTGACGACTCGGGCAGTAGCTAGGAGGTCGACTCACCGCCCCGTTCAGAGCATCGTTCCAAACAATCCCAAGACCCTGTGGGTGGACGTAGCAAAGCATCTCCACCAAGCATGCAAGTGTCAAAGCGCACTCAGACTTCGACTCCAGATCCATCGAAGAAGGCTGCTAAGCAGCCCAAGGTTGTCCAAACAAAGCCTCGGAAGGCCCTTCCCAAGATCAAGGTGGATGTCCCTGTTGCTTCCGCGTAAGTGTTTGTTTCTTCTCTTTGTCTTCTATGTTATTGTCGACTCATCAGCTTGCTTGACCGAGTGAGTTTTGGAACTTTCAGTGTTGCTACTTTTGGGATGTCCATGGATATCGACAAGGAGCAAGATGATGAGGAGACTGCAGATGCGGCCACTTCTCGAGCAGGTACAACTCCACAGCCATGCTCTTACTTTGCCAATTGTCCTGTCGGTCGACTGGATTCTTATGGTCGAATGTTTTGTAGAGCCACCAAATGTTATTGAACTTCCATATGACGATGACCATGAAGACGTGCCACGAAAGAACACAGGGAGAAGGGGTAGGACTTCGAGAAAGAAGGTGTCTGCCAGCAAAGTGTCTCACTCAACCTCAGCGCTAGAACCAGTAGTTCAGCAATCCAGAGATCCAATTCAGACTTCTGTTTCTTTTGCTGATCCCGTGTCGACTGATCAACCTTCGGCGTCGACTGCTCAAGCCCTTGCTTCGACTGTGCAACTCGATGCTTCAGATCCCCTGGCTGCCTCGTCTGTTCCACCAACTCCACTCTTTGTTACCCATCATGTCCTGGAGGACCAGGTAGGCGCTGCTAAGGAAGCCATCGCATGCCTCACCACCGAATGAAGGTGGTGTACGAGGCCAGCAAGGATGCCTATGATGCTAGCTCTGCCCTTCAAACTAACGTCCAGGTAAGTGGGATTGTAAGTTGATTTCCGACTAGCTTTCAGTTTGATCTTTGCTCTGTTAGGATATGGTACTTGAAAGCTGTTGTTTTACTATTTGTAAGATATCCGTGGATGAGCGTTTTCAAACCTTATATGCATCTATCATGAATTTGCACTTTGCATTTGTTCACCCGCTGGGTGCCTTCTTTTGCTTCATAGATTTTTTAGTTGAATCGACCAGTTTGTGTCGAGTGAACTCTTGAACCAGCGGGGGCATGCTAAGTGCACCCACTGGGTGTAGTCCCCGAGACCGCTGTCGAATGTTTGATTTGGCGGGGGTCTTTTCCAAAGTGTTATTTCACCACAGGAGCCTTAGAACTTGTTTGTTTGTAGTACATTCACTCGGTCTTAGACGGATCGTGTCGAGTGAACTTTGAGCCAGTGGGGGCATGCTAAGTGCACCCACTGGGTGTGGTCCCCGAGACAGTGGTCGACTGCGGGCAGTCGGCGGTGGTCTTAGAACAAATGTTGCTGTTGTTTTACTCCTTCCACTCGGGCTGGACGGGCCATGGCGAGTGGGAAATCAAACCAGTGGGGGCACGGAAAGTGCACCCACTAGGTGTAGTCCCTGAGACTGATGTTGAATGTTTGATTCGGCAGTAGTCTTAGAACTCTTTTTGTCGTAATAACTTGAACTTGTATCTTATCACTCGGAAGCAACCGATCTTTGTTTCTGTCGACTGACGTGTCTTGTTCATTGGCTGTAGAAATCTTGTGAGCTTGGGGCCCAGTTTGTTGAATTGTAGAGGAAACAAATTCAACTCAACCTCGATCTGGAGCTGGCCAAGGAGAACTTAAAGAAGGCCCAAGACGAAGCAGCCATTATGGGAGGTAACAATTATGTCGACTGTTAGTCTTGCCATCTTTTCTTTTCAACCTTTAAACCGAGTGATTCCACTCGAATAGATGTGCATAGTGAAAATCGTCAACTCCAAGCTCGTTTGAAGAATGTTATTTCTTTAGACAAAATGAAGCAGGCCTTGGAGCAGAAGGACCTTGACCTCGCCGCAGCACAGAAGACAACGCGGGAGAAAACTGAACTTGCCGACAAAAAGTTGGCTTTAGTCGGTAAGTTAGAAGAAGAGAACGCCAAGTTGAAAACCGCTGTCGATGAAGCCAAGAAGGAAGTCATGCGGATGAAGGAGGAGAAGGTGGCCTTGACAAACAGAGTCGGCGATCTCACTCAGATGAGGGACGAGCTGGAAACTTATCTGGGAGGTCTTGCCAAGAAGATGTTCCTCATGCTTGAAGGCACCTTTCTTTATCTGACTGACTGCAAAGAACTTTTCCGTTCTGTCTCTGTCATTTCAACACCTTTTTTGTGTGCATAATTCTTTCATAACTTTGAGGAAGAAACCGGGCGAATCGAGACAAGCTTAGACCCCATCAACTCCCCATCAAGGACGAAGCCGCTATGAATGTACTGTTGGGCAACGTAGTAATTTCAAAAATTTCCTACACACACGTAAGATCATGGTAATGCATAGCAACGAGTGAGGAGAGTGTTGTCTACGTACCCTCGTAGACCGAAAGCGGAAGCGTTAGCATAACGCGGTTGATGTAGTCGTACGTCTTCACGGCCCGACCGATCAAGCACCGAAACTACGGCATCTCCAAGTTCTAGCACACGTTCAACTTGATGACGATCCCCGAACTCCGATCTAGCAGAATGTCGGGGAAGAGTTCCGTCAGCACGACGGTGTGGTGACGATCTTGATGTTCTACCGTCGCAGGGCTTTGCCTAAGCACCGCTACAATATTATCGAGGATTATGGTGGAGGGGGGCACCGCACACGGCTAAGAGATCAATGATCAATTGTTGTCACTATGGGGTGCCCCCTGCCCCCGTATATAAAGGAGCAAGGGAGGGAGGCGGCTGGCCTAGGAGGAGGACGCGCCAAGGGGGGAGTCCTACTCCCACCGGGAGTAGGACTCCTCCTTCCCTTGTTGGAGTAGGAGAGAAGGAAAGAGGGGGAGAGGAACAAGGAAAAGTGGGCTGCACCCCTTGTCCAATTCGGACCAGAGAGGGGGGGCACGTGCCTCCTTCCTTTTGTCCTCTCTCCTCTATTCCCATATGGCCCAATAAGGCCCATATACTCCCCGACAAATTCCTGTAACTCTCCGGTACTCCGAAAAATACCCGAATCACTTGGAACCTTTTCGATGTCCGAATATAGTCGTCCAATATATCAATTTTTACGTCTCAACCATTTCGAGACTCCTCGTCATGTCCCCGATCTCATCCGGGACTCCGAACTCCTTCGGTACATCAAAACTCATAAACTCATAATATAACTATCATCGAAACCTTAAGCGTGCGGACCCTACGGGTTCGAGAACAATGTAGACATGACCGAGACACATCTCCGGTCAATAACCAATAGCGGAACCTAGATGCTCATATTGGCTCTCACATATTCTACGAAGATCTTTATCGGTCAGACCGCATAACAACATACGTTGTTCCCTTTGTCATCGGTATGTTACTTGCCCGAGATTCTATCGTCGGTATCTCAATACCTAGTTCAATCTCATTACCTGCAAGTCTCTTTACTCGTTTCGTAATACATCATCCTGCAACTAACTCATTAGTTGCAATGCTTGCAAGGCTTAAGTGATGTGCATTACCGAGAGGGCCCAGAGATACCTCTCCGACAATCGGAGTGACAAATCCTAATCTCGAAATACGCCAACCCAACAAGTACCTTCGGAGATGCCTGTAGAGCACCTTTATAATCACCCAGTTACGTTGTGACGTTTTGTAGCACATAAAGTGTTCCTTCGGTAAACGGGAGTTGTGTAATCTCATAGTCATAGGAACATGTATAAGTCATGAAGAAAGCAATAGCAACAAACTAAACGATCAAGTGCAATGCTAACGGAATGGGTCAAGTCAATCACATCATTCTCCTAATGATGTGATCCCGTTAATCAAATGACAACTCATGTCTATGGTTAGGAAACATAACCATCTTTGATCAACGAGCTAGTCAAGTAGAGGTACTAGTGACACTCTGTTTGTTTATGTATTCACACATGTATTATGTTTCCGGTAAATACAATTCTAGCATGAATAATAAACATTTATCATGATATAAGGAAATAAATAATAACTTTATTATTGCCTCTAGGGCATATTTCCTTCAGTCTCCCACTTGCACTAGAGTCAATAATCTAGTTCACATCGCCATGTAATTTAATATCAATAGTTCACATCACCATGTGATTAACACCCATAGTTCACATCGACATGTGACCAACACCCAAAGGGTTTACTAGAGTCAATAATCTAGTTCACATCGCTATGTGATTAACACCCAAAGAGTACTAAGGTGTGATCATGTTTTGCTTGTGAGAGAAGTTTAGTCAACGGGTCTGCCACATTCAGATCCGTACGTATTTTGCAAATTTCTATGTCAACAATGCTCTGCACGGAGCTACTCTAGCTAATTGCTCCCACTTTCAATATGTATCCAGATTGAGACTTAGAGTCATCTGGATCAGTGTCAAAACTTGTATCGACGTAACCCTTTACGACGAACCTTTTGTCACCTCCATAATCTAGAAACATATCCTTATTCCATTAAGGATAATTTTGACCAATGTCCAGTGATCTACTCCTAGATCACTATTGTACTCCCTTGCCAAACTCAGGGCAGGGTATACAATAGGTCTGGTACACAGCATGGCATACTTTATAGAACCTATGGCTAAGGCATAGGGAATGACTTTCATTCTCTCTCCATCTTCTGTCATGGTCGGATTTCGAGTCTTACTCAACTTCACACCTTGTAACACAGGCACGAACTCCTTCTTTGACTGTTCCATTTTGAACTACTTCAAAATCTTGTCAAGGTATGTACTCATTGAAAAACTTATCAACCATCTTGATCTATCTCTATAGATCTTGATGCTCAATATGTAAGCAACTTCACCGAGATCTTTCTTTGAAAAACTCCTTTCAAACATTCCTTTATGCTTTGCAGAATAATTCTACATTATCTCCGATCAACAATATGTCATTCACATATACTTATCAGAAATGTTGTAGTGCTCCCACTCACTTTCTTGTAAATACAGGCTTCACCGCAAGTCTGTATAAAACTATATGCTTTGATCAACTTATCAAAGCGTATATTCCAACTCAGAGATGCTTGCACCAGTCCATAGATGGATCGCTGGAGCTTGCATATTTTGTTAGTACCTTTAGGATCGACAAAACCTTCTGGTTGCATCATATACAACTCTTCTTTAATAAATCATATTAAGGAATGCAGTTTTGTTTATCCATTTGCCAGATTTCATAAAATGCGGCAATAGCCAACATGATTCGGACAGATTTAAGCATAGATACAAGTGAGAAATTCTCATCATGGTGAACACCTTGAACTTGTCAAAAACCTTTTTGCGACAATTCTAGATTTGTAGATAGTAACACTACTATCAGCGTCCGTCTTCCTCTTGAAGATCCATTTAATCTCAATGGCTCTCCGATCTTTGGGAAAGTCAATCAAAGTTCATACTTTGTTCTTATACATGGATCTCATCTCAGATTTCATGGCCTCAAGCCATTTCACGGAATTTGGGCTCATCGTCACTTCCTCATAGTTTGTAGGTTCGTCATGGTCAAGTAACATGACCTCCAAAACAGGATTACCGTACCACTCTGGTGCGGATCTCACTCTGGTTTACCTACGAGGTTCGGTAGCAACTTGATCTGAAGATACATGATCATCATCATTAGCTTCCTCACTAATTGGTGTAGTAGTCACAGGAACATATTTCTGTGATGAACTACTTTCCAATAAGGGAGCAGGTACAGTTACCTCATCAAGTTCTACTTTCCTCCCACTAACTTCTTTCGAGAGAAACTCCTTCTCTAGAAAGGATCCATTCTTAGCAACGAATATCTTGCCTTCGGATTTGTGATAGAAGGTGTACCCAAAATTTTCTTTTGGGTATTCTATGAAGATTTACTTCTCCGATTTGGGTTCGAGTTTATCATGTTGAAACTTTTTCACATAAGCATCGCAGTCCCAAACTTTAAGAAACGACAGCTTAGGTTTCTCGCCAAACCACAGTTCACACGGTGTCGTCTCAACGGATTTAGATGGTGCCCTATTTAACGTGAATGTAGCTGTCTCTAATGCATAACCCCAAAACGATAGCGGTAAATCGGTAAGAGACGTCATAGATCGCACCATATCTAATAAAGCACGGTTACAACGTTCGGACACACCATTACACTGTGGTGTTCCAGGTGGCGTGAGTAGTGAAACTATTTCACATTGTTTTAACTGAAGGCCAAACTCGTAACTCAAATATTTTACTTTTGCGATCATATCGTAGAAACTTTTAATTTGGTTACGATGATTCTCCACTTTACTCTGAAATTCTTTGAACTTTTCAAAAATGTTTCAGACTTGTGTTTCATCAAGTAGATATACTCATATCTGCTTAAATCATCTATGAAGATCAGAAAAATAATGATACCTGTCGCGAGCCTCAATATTCATCAGACCACATACATCAGTATGTATGATTTCCAACAAATCTGTTGCTCGCTCCATTGTTCCGGAGAAGGGAGTCTTAGTCATCTTGCCCATGAGGCATGGTTCGCAAGCATCAACTAATTCATAATCAAATGATTCCAAAAGCCCATCAGCATGGATTTTCTTCATGCGCTTTACACCAATATGACCTAAACGGCAGTGCCACAAATAAGTTGCACTATCATTATTAACTTTGCATCTTTTGGTTTCAATATTATGAATATGTGTATCACTATGATCGAGATCCAACGAACCATTTTCATTGGGTGTGTAACCATATAAGGTTTTATTCATGTAATCAGGACATCAATTTATTCTCTTACTTAAATGAATAACCGTATTGCAATAAACATGATCAAATCATATTCATGCTCAACGCAAACACCAAATAACACTTATTTAGGTTCAACACTAATCCCGAAAGTATAGGGAGTGTGCGATGATGATCATATCAATCTTGGAACCACTTCCAACACACATCGTCACTTCACCCTTAACTAGTCTCTCTTCATTCTGCAACTCCCGTTTCGAGTTACTACTCTTAGCAACTGAACCAGTATCAAATACTGAGGGGTTGCTACAAACACTAGTAAAATACACATCAATAATCTGTATATCAAATATACCTTTGTTCACTTTGCCATCCTTCTTATCTGCCAAATACTTGGGGCAGTTCCGCTTCCAATGACCAGTCCCTTTGCAGTAGAAGCACTTAGTCTCAGGCTTAGGACCAGACTTAGGCTTCTTCACTTGAGCATCAACTTGCTTGTCGTTCTTCTTGAAGTTCCCCTTCTTCCCTTTGCCCTTTCTCTTGAAACTAGTGGTCTTGTTAACCATCAACACTTGATGCTTTTCTTGATTTCTACCTTTGTCGATTTCAGCATCACGAAGAGCTTGGGAATCATTTCTGTTATCCCTTGCATATTATAGTTCATCACGAAGTTCTAGCAACTTGGTGATAGTGACTAGAGAACTCTGTCAATCACTATCTTATCTGGAAGATTAACTCCCACTTGATTCAAGTGATTGTAGTACTCAGACATTCTGAGCACATGCTCACTAGCTGAGCAATTCTCCTCCATCTTGTAGGCAAAGTACTGTCAGAGGTCTCATACCTCTTGACACAGGCATGAGTATGAAATACCAATTTCAACTCTTAGAACATCTTATATGCTCTGTGGCGTTCAAATTTTTTTTGAAGTCCCGGTTCTAAGCCGTAAAGCATGGTGCACTAAACTATCAAGTAGTCATCATACCGAGCTAGCCAAACGTTCATAACGTCTGCATCTACTCCTGCAATAGGTTTGTTACCTAGTGGTGCATCAAAGACATAATTCTTCTGTGCAGCAATGAGGATAATCCTCAGATCACGGATCCAATCCGCATCATTGCTACTAACATTTTTCAACATAATTTTTCTCTAGGAACATAATAAAATGGGAGCAACATCGCGAGCTATTGATCTACAACATAGATATGCTAATACTATCAGGACTAAGTTCATGATAAATTTAAGTTCAATTAATCATATTACTTAAGAACTCCCACTTAGAAAGATATCCCTCTAATCCTCTAAGTGATCACGTGATCCAAATCAACTAAACCATGTCCAATCATCACGTGAGATGGAGTAGTATCAATGGTGAACATCAATATGTTGATCATATCTACTATATGATTCATGCTCGACCTTTCGGTCTCTGTGTTCCGAGGCCATATCTGTTATATGCTAGGCTCGTCAAGTTTAACCTGAGTATTCCGCGTGTGCAACTGTTTTGCACCCGTTGTATTTGAACGTAGAGCCTATCGCACCCGATCATCACGTGGTGTCTCAGCACGAAGAACTTTCGCAACGGTGCATACTCAGAGAGAACACTTATACTTTGATAATTTAGTGAGGGATCATCTTATAATGCTACCATTAATCAAAGCAAGATAAGATGCATAAACGATAAACATCACATGCAATCAATATAAGTGATATGATATGGCCATCATCATCTTGTACTTGTGATCTCCATCTCCGAAGTACCGTCATGATCACCATCGTCACCAGCGCGACACCTTGATCTCCATCGTAGCATTGTTGTCGTCTCGCCAATCTTATGCTTCCACGACTATCGCTACTGCTTAGTGATAAAGTAAAGCATTACAGCACGATTGCATTGCATACAATAAAGCGACAACCATATGGCTCCTGCCAGTTGCCAATAACTTGGTTACAAAACATGATCATCTCATACAATAAAATTTAGCATCATGTCTTGACCATATCACATCACAACATGCCCTGCAAAAACAAGTTAGACGTCCTCTACTTTGTTGTTGCAAGTTTTGCGTGGCTGCTACGGGCTTAGCAAGAACCGTTCTTACCTACGCATAAAAACCACAACGATAGTTTGTCAAGTTGGTGCTGTTTTAACCTTCGCAAGGACCGGGCGTAGCCACACTTGGTTCAACTAAAGTTGGAGAAACTGACACCCGCCAACCACCTGTGTGCAAAGCACGTCGGTAGAACCAGTCTCGCGTAAGCGTACGCGTAATGTCGGTCCGTGCCGCTTCATCCAACAATACCGCTGAACTAAAGTATGACATGCTGGTAAGCAGTATGACTTATATCGCCCACAACTCACTTGTGTTCTACTCGTGCACAACATCAACGCATAAAACCTAGGCTCGGATGCCACTGTTGGGCAACGTAGTAATTTCAAAAATTTCCTACGCACACGCAAGATCATGGTGATGCATAGCAACGAGAGAGGAGAGTGTTGTCTATGTACCCTCGTAGACCGAAAGTGGAAGCGTTAGCACGATGCGGTTGATGTAGTCGTACGTCTTCATGGCCCGACCGATCAAGCACCGAAACTATGACACCTCCGAGTTCTAGCACATGTTCAGCTCGATGACGATTCCCGGACTCCGATCCAGCAGAATGTCAGGGAAGAGTTCCGTCAGCACGACGGCGTGGTGACGATCTTGATGTTCTACCGTCGCAGGGCTTCGCCTAAGCACCACTACAATATTATCGAGGATTATGGTGGAGGGGGGCACCGCACACGGCTAAGAGATCAATGATCAATTGTTGTCACTATGGGGTGCCCCCTACCCCCGTATATAAAGGAGCAAGGGAGGAAGGCAGCCGGCCTAGGAGGAGGGCGCGCCAAGGGGGGAGTCCTACTCCCACCGGGAGTAGGACTCCTCCTTCCCTTGTTGGAGTAGGAGAGAAGGAAAGAGGGGGGAGAGGAACAAGGAAAAGTGGGCTGCACCCCTTGTCCAATTCGGACCAGCGGGGGGGGGGGGCGCGCGCCTCCTTCCTTTTGGCTCTCTCCTCTATTCCCGTATGGCCCAATAATGCCCATATACTCCCCGGCGAATTCCCGTAACTCTCCGGTACTCCGAAAAATACCCGAATCACTTGGAACCTTTCCGATGTCCGAATATAGTCATCCAATATATCGATTTTTACATCTCAACCATTTCGAGACTCCTCGTCATGTCCCCGATCTCATCCGGGACTCCGAACTCCTTCGGTACATCAAAACTCATAAACTCATAATATAACTATCATCGAAACCTTAAGCGTGCGGACCCTACGGGTTCGAGAACAATGTAGACATGACCGAGACACGTCTCCGGTCAATAACCAATAGCGGAACCTGGATGCTCATATTGGCTCCCACATATTCTACGAAGATCTTTATCGGTCAGACCGCATAACAACATACGTTGTTCCCTTTGTCATCGGTATGTTACTTGCCCGAGATTCGATCATCGGTATCTCAATACCTAGTTCAATCTCGTTACCTGCAAGTCTCTTTACTCATTCCGTAATACATCATCCTGCAACTAACTCATTAGTTGCAATGCTTGCAAGGCTTAAGTGATGTGCATTACCGAGAGGGCCCAGAGATACCTCTCCGACAATCGGAGTGACAAATCCTAATCTCGAAATACGCCAACCCAACAAGTACCTTCGGAGACGCCTATAGAGCACCTTTATAATCACCCAGTTACGTTGTGACGTTTTGTAGCACACAAAGTGTTCCTCCGGTAAACGGGAGTTGCATAATCTCATAGTCATAGGAACATGTATAAGTCATGAAGAAAGCAATAGCAACAAACTAAACGATCAAGTGCTATGCTAACAGAATGGTCCAAGTCAATCACATCATTCTCCTAATGATGTGATCCCATTAATCAAATGACAACTCATGTCTATGGTTAGGAAACATAACCATCTTTGATCAACGAGCTAGTCAAGTAGAGGCATACTAGTGACACTCTGTTTGTTCATGTATTCACACATGTATTATGTTTCCGGTTAATACAATTCTAGCATGAATAATAAACATTTATCATGATATAAGGAAATAAATAATAACTTTATTATTGCCTCTAGGGCATATTTCATTCATGTACTACGACTGGAATCTCGTCTCGCTAGTGTTTTGGACTACCTTGGCCGACTGAAAGTAACGGTGTCGCAAATCGACACGGAGCTCTGGCCTGGTGCGACATTCTAGAATGACCTCGAGTCACTGATGACTCGACTCAATGGCATCCCTGAACGAGTGCATACGTGGAAGAAGTCATCTGCTCACTGCGGTGCTGACGTGGCTCTGTCGCTGGTCCAGGTTCATTGCAAGGAAGTTAAAGAAGAGAAGCTGGCGGCTCTCAAGGTTGCCAACACCAAGAAGCTTCAATTCCAATCTTTCATGGAGACCTTCTTCGATGCTGCAACTCGTATTGTAGATGGCATCGACCTTGACATTTTCGTCGAGCCAGCAAGTCCTACTCCTGCCAAGTGAAAACTTGATAACTTGATTTTATTTGACTCGGAATGCCGAGTGATCCTATAATCGTTAAAACTCTTTCAGGCTTGACGCTCGAGTACTTCTGCCGGTGGTTCTGAACCTTCATGGATTAATTCGAACTTGGTTTTTCTTTTGAATGCGGTTGCTTTGTCTTTATCACCTTCAGATTTCTTGACTCGAGCGAATTGGGAATCATAACTGAATCTTTGAGTCAAAGGGTCGTTTCCCACTCAGAGTTGACATTGTACTTGTGGCGCAGCTCCGAGTGCAACCATATGTTGTACTTGTGGTGCAGCTCCGAGTGCAACCAGACGTTGTACTTGCGGCGCAGCTCCGAGTGCAGTTGAATGTTGTACTTGTGGTGCAGTTCCAAGAGCAGCCAGACATTGTACTTGTGGCGCAGCTGCGAGTGCGACCAGACGTTGTACTTGTGGCATAGCTCTGAGTGTAGCTAGACATTGTACTTGTGGCGTAGCTCAAGGTGCGCGGTCGAGCTTCTGAGTGAGAAGGTTGTTCTTTACCCAAAGTATATTTTGAAACTTAGGCGAGTACGGGGTCGCAGGTAAGCTCGCGAGTGGGAGGATTACTCTCCACTCGGAGTACTTTTGTAACTTAGGCGAGTACGCGATTGCAGCTAAGCCCCCGAGTGGGAGGATTGCTCTCCACTTGGAGTAGTTTTGTAACTTAGGTGAATACGGGATCGCGGCTAAGCCCCCGAGTGGGAGGATTGCTCTCCACCCGTAGTAGTTTTGTAACTTAGCAAATACGGGACGCGGCTAAGCCCTCGAGTGGGAGGATTGCTCTCCAGTCGGAGTAGTTTTGTAAGTTAGGCGAATACGGGATCGCAGCTAAGCCCCCGAGTGGGA
>NC_041384.1:468068341-468081118 GCF_002162155.2 Triticum dicoccoides
CGAGTGGGAGGATTGCTCTTCACTCAGAGTAGTTTTGTAACTTAGGCGAATACGAGATCGCAGCTAAGCCCCCGAGTGGGAGGATTGCTCTCCACTCGGAGTAGTTTTGTAACTTAGGCGAATACGGGATTGCGGCTAAGCCCCCGAGTGGGAGGATTGCTCTCCACTCGGAGTAGTTTTGTAACTTAGGCGAATACGGGATCGCGGCTAAGCCCCCGAGTGGGAGGATTGCTCTCCACTCGGAGTAGTTTTGTAACTTAGGCGAATACGGGATCGCAGCTAAGCCCCGGAGTGAGAGGATTGCTCTCCACTCGGAGTAGTTTTGTAACTTAGGAGAAGACGAGATCGCAACTGATAACCCACAAGTATAGGGGGTCGCAACAGTTTTAGAGGGTAGAATATTCAACCCAAATTTATTGATTCGACACAAGGGGAGCCAAAGAATATTCTCAAGTATTAGCAGCTGAGTTGTCAATTCAACCACACGTGGAAACTTAATATCTGCAGCAAAGTATTTAGTAGCAAAGTAATATGATAGTAGCAGTAACGACAGCGAAAGTAATAGTTTTGGTTTTATAGTGATTATAACAGTAGCAACAGAAAAAGTAAATAAGCGAAGAACAATATGTGAAAATCTCATAGGCAATGGATCAGTGATGGATAATTATGTCGGATGCGATTCCTCATGCAATAGTTATAACATAGGGTGACACAGGACTAGCTCCAGTTCATCAATGTAATGTAGGCATGTATTCCGAATATAGTCATACGTGCTTATGGAAAAAAAACTTGCATGACATCTTTTGTCCAACCCTCCTGTGGCAGTGGGGTCCTATTGGGAAACTAGGGGATATTAAGGCCTCCTTTTAATAGAGTACCGGACCAAAGCATTAACACCTAATGAATACATGAACTCCTCAAACTACGATCATCACCGGTAAGTATCCCGATCATTGTCACTTCGGGGGTAACGGATCATAACACATAATAGGTGACTATAGACTTGTAAGATAGGATCAAGAACTCACATATATTCATGAAAACATAATAGGTTCAGATATGAAATCATGGCACTCGGGCCCTAGTGACAAGCATTAAGCATAGCAAAGTCATAGCAACATCAATCTCAGAACATAATGGATAGTAGGGATCAAACCCTAACAAAACTAACTCGATTACATGATAAATCTCATCCAACCCATCACCGTCTAGCAAGCCTATGATGGAATTACTCATGCATGGCGGTGAGCATCATGAAATTGGTGATGGAGGAAGGTTGATGATGACGATGGCGACGGATTCCCCTCTCCGGAGCCCCAAATGGACTCCAGATCAGCCCTCTCGAGAGAGATTAGGGCTTGGCGGCGGCTTCGTATAGTCAAACGCGATGAATCCTTCTCCCTGATTTTTTTCTCCCCGAACGTGAATATATAGAGTTGGATTTGAGGTCGGTGGAGCACCAGGGGGCCCATGAGGCAGGGGGGCGCGCCTAGGGGGGTAGGCACGCCCCCACCCTCGTGGACAGGGTGTGGGACCCCTGGCCTCGATTCTTTCGCCAGTATTTTTTATATATTTCAAAAATATTCTTCGTTGATTTTCAGGTCATTCCAAGCAGTTTTATTTTTGCACAAAAATAACACCCTGACAATTCTGCTGAAAACAGCGCCAGTCCGGGTTAGTTCCGTTCAAATCATGCAAGTTAGAGTCCAAAACAAGGGCAAAAGTTTTTGAAAAAGTAGATACGATGGAGACGTATCAACTCCCCCAAGGTTAAACCTTTGCTTGTCCTCAAGCAATTTAGTTGATAAACTGAAAGTGATAAAGAAAAACTTTTACAAACTCTGTTTGCTCTTATAGTTGTAAATATGTAAAGCCAGCATTCAAGTTTTCAGCAAAGATTATGAACTAACCATATTCACAATAACATTTAGGTCTCATGTTTACTCTTATCAATGGCATAATCAACTAGAGAGCAATAATAGTAAATCTCGGATGACAACACTTTCTCAAAACAATCATAATATGATATAACAAGATGGTATCTCGCTAGCCCTTTCTGAGACTGCAAAACATAAATGCAGAGCACCCCTGAAGATCAAGGGCTGACTAGAAATTGTAATTCATGGTAAAGGAGATCTAGTTAAGTCATACTCAATGTAAACTAACAATAATACATGCAAATGACAGCGGTGCTCTCCAACTGGTGCTTTTTAATAGGAGGATGATAACTCAACATAAAAGTAAATAGATAGGCCCTTCGCAGAGGGAAGCAGGGATTTGTAGAGGTGCCAGAGCTCGGTTTTGAAATAGAGATGAATAATATTTTGAGCGGTATACTTTCGTTGTCAACGTAACAACCGAGAGATCTCGATCTCTTCCATGCCACACACATTATAGGTGGTTCCCAAGCAGAATGGTAAAGTTTATACTCCCCCACCACCAACAAGAATCAATCCATGGCTTGCCCAAAACAACGGGTGCCTCCAACTAACAACAATCCCAGGGGAGTTTTGTTTGCAATTATTTTGATTTGATTTGAGCATGGGACTGGGCATCCCGGTGACCAGTTATTTTCTCGTGAGTGAGGAGCGGAGTCCACTCCTCTTGAGAATAACCCGCCTAGCATGGAAGATATAGACAACCCTAGTTGATACATGAGCTATTCGATTACACAAAACAGAATTTCATTTCAAGGTTCAGAGTTTGGCACATACAAATTTACTTGGAACGGCAGGTAGATACCGCATATAGGAAGGTATGGTGGACTCATATGGAATAACTTTTGGGGTTTATGGAGTGGGTGCAGAAGCAGTATTCCCACTGTAGCAACCAAACCTCAAACGGTCCAATCTCTGTGCTCAGGTGTCATCCCTGGATCATTAATGCTAACACCACATAGTACTTGAAGGATTTATAACAAAGTAGCAATCACACACTTATTACATCGAAAGTCTCAAAAGAGAACTTATTACAATAAATATGGCTTAAGGCCATCTAATAACAATAACAGCGGAAGGCTTGGAAGATAAGTGAGTCCATCAACTCCAACGGCATCACTGAGTATAGAACCACTACCTAAAAACTCCTTAATCGTCGTCTAAAAAGTCTGCAACATTAACGTTGTAGCCCGAAACGGGTCAGCACATGGAATATGCTGGCAAAGTAACACATAGAGAGTAATGGAATGAAACAGGCTATTCTACATGCATATTTGGCTGGTGGAAAGCTCTATGGTTACAGTTTTGCGTAAAGCCAATTTTTCCCTACTGCAAAGGAATAAATTTTATTTAACTATCATGGTAATTGTTAAACATTGAGAATGGTTGACAGCATTATCAATCCCAATTAAGCATCATCATTAATCAAAACCCAACAAAATTAATTTTAGAGTAACATGTTGAGATTCACATGATAAACCAGGTACTAGATACTCAAGTTGTCCATAACCGAGGACACGGTAATCATGATTAGTTTATACACTCTGCAGAGGTTTGAGCACTTTTCCCCACAAGACTCGATCGCCTCCGTTTGGTTTCTCGCACTGCATGGTGTTTGAGAAGAAGGATGACTGAGACATAGTCTTTCAGAAGCGCTAGCACCTTACGATCGGGTAGACCGTTACACCTACTTTCCCCTACATCTGCTAGTCTACCACTTTAAGAGTTCGCACAACTTAATCAACGATGCTAGAGCCCATAATAGCTTGTGGCTGCACACGGAAGTTTCTAGCATTAATAGTCTCATGATCCCTTTGAGCCTGGGTGGCGGTCCAAAAGAAAAACATGCAATCGCTGGAATACCCAGGTGCTTCAATCCACACAGATGTGTGTTTAAATTGCCACCTTAAATAAACCATTAATTAACAATCTCACATCTGTCATGGATACACTCACCCAATCCACGTCTACTTGCATAGCATGGCATAATAAGCAAACGTAGAAGTAACTCCCAAAGGTTTGATAATAAACAGGTAATAGGTTCTACCTCATCTACTTCCCAAACCCACAATTTAATTAGATCCTAATCATGCAATGTGTGAGGATTGATCTAATGCAATAAAACTGGGTAGTGGGAAAGCATGATCAAAGTGTTACTTGCCTTGCTGATGATCCGAGAAACCTAGCGATTCGAAGTAGCAAGCGGTGCACTCCGGGTACTCTATCACAAACAAACAAGCATACAATAAGTACTCAACTAATGCACAGGTAAAACTCAAATAAGAGGTCTAACCAGAAAGTTCAACTTAAGAACTCCGGTTGGCAAAAAGAATCAAACCGAACGAAGCAACGAAAGACAAACGACAAAAGAAACATGCTTCATTTACTATTCTGGATCTAGGGCAATTTTTACAGTAGCAAAAACTTGTTTGAGTTGGTTAAACTAAAAGAGGGTTTCGAGACGAAACTCCAGGCGCTTGAATCGCCTGGTTCCGATAAACGAGCGAAAAGTTAGACTAAAACGAAAATCGGATCAGAAATTGCGATCAGAAAAATCGTGGATTTAATCTGAGAAAAACAAAAACGACGAACATTTGTTAAAATGAACGAACGGACGAATGCTTGCTAATTAAATAAACCGGAAAAACCGATCTATCTCAAAAAATTGAAACTAAAAATAAACGAACAAAACCGTTAGAAAAACCGAACGGTTTTTCAGGAAAAACCGGCGGCGGCGAGGTCTACCTCCGGCGACGAATCCGGCGGGCGGCGGAGGGCGGCGGCGGCGCGGGCGCGGTGGCGGCAAAGGCGGGGGCGGCGCAGGGCTAGGACGGCTAGGGTTTGAGGGGGGGTCCGGCTGGGCCTCCCCGGCTTATAAAGCCGGACGGGCCTAGTGTCCGGGTCGGACACGGCCCGTTAGGTCGGTTGCGTTTTTTTAGATAGTTACGCTCAGGAAAAAACAAAAGGAATACTAAACGGACTCCAAAAATCCCGAAATAAATTTTCCCCGGCTTCTAAAATCAAGTCGCACAGGATGAACATTTATTTGGGGCCTAAATGCAATTTTGAAAAACGCGCATTTTTCCTAAATTCAAATAAAAAAGCAAATAAAACCAAAATAAAATCTTAATTGATTTTTTTATTAAATCCTCAATATTTCTTTATTTTGGGAAAGTCATTTTATTCCCTCTGTCATATTTTTGTAATAGAAATAATCGAAGATAAAATAAATAAAATTAAATGATCCTATTTTCAAAATTTGAGACAACTCAATTATGAAAATAACGAAATCCCCAACTCTCTCCGAGGGTCCTTGAGTTGCATAAAATTTCTAGGATCAACCAAAATGCAATAAATATGATATGCAATGATGATCTAGTGTATAACATTCCAAATTGAAAATTTGGGATGTTACAAACCTACCCCCTTAAGATGAATCTCGCCCTCGAGATTCGGGTTGGCTAGAAAATAGGTGAGGGTGGTCCTTCAGCAAATCTTCCTCTCGTTCTCAGGTGGCTTCATCCTCCGTGTGGTGGCTCCACTGAACCTTGCAAAACTTGATAACCTTGCTGCGGGTGACTCGACTAGCATACTCTAAAATCTTGACTGGTTTCTCCTCATAGGTCAAATCACTGTCCAACTGAATTGCTTCCAGTGGTACCGTATCTCTCAGTGGTATATCAGTCATCTCTGCGTGGCACTTCTTCAACTGGGAAACGTGGCACACGTCGTGAACTCCTGACAATCCTTCGGGCAATTCCAATTTATAGGCAACTTCTCCCATACGCTCCAAAACCCTGTATGGGCCTACAAAACGTGGCGCTAATTTTCCCTTAACTCCAAAGCGCTTAACTCCTCGAAGTGGTGATACTCGAAAATAAACTCTGTCTCCAACTTCATAAACTGTCTCCTTGCGTTTAGAATCTGCATAGCTCTTCTGCCTGGACTGGGCTACCTTGAGCCTATCGCGAATCAATTTCAGTTTCTGTTCCGACTCCTTAATCAGATCCGGTCCAAACAACTGGCGGTCTCCAACTTCATCCCACGACAATGGGGTCCTGCACCTCCTTCCATACAAGGCTTCGAAAGGGTCCATCTTCAAACTGGACTGATAGCTGTTGTTGTAAGAGAACTCTGCATACGGCAAATTCTCGTCCCAACTAGATCCGTAATCTAGCGCACAAGCTCTTAGCATATCCTCCAAAATCTAATTGACTCTCTCAGTCTGTCCATCAGTCTGTGAGTGGAAAGTTGTGCTAAACTCCAGTCTGGTTCCCAAAGTTTCATGCAATTGATTCCAGAACTTTGGGGTAAATTGGGTTCCTCTATCTGATACTATGCTCCTTGGGACTCCATGCAGACAAACGATTCTAGTCATGTATATCTTTGCCAACTTTGCACTGGTATAGGTAGTTTTCACTGGAATGAAATGAGCTACCTTTGTCAAACGATCGACTACAACCCATATCGAGTCATAGCCTGAACGTGTTCTGGGCAATCCTGTAATAAAATCCATGCCTAACTTATCCCACTTCCATTCGGGTATCGGCAATGGTTGTAGCAATCCTGCTGGCTTCTGATGCTCTGCCTTTACTCTCTGACATACATCACAAACCGCTACATATTCTGCAATATCCTTCTTCATTCCGGTCCACCAGAAAATATCCTTCAAATCCAAATACATCTTGGTATTTCCTGGGTGAATCGAATATGGTGAATCATGGGCCTCTTATAAAATTAACTTCCTGATCTCCGAATCATTTGGTACATAGACACGGTCTTCAAACCATAAGGTATCATGCTCATCCTCACGAAATCCCTTAGCTTTTCCTTTGCTCATTTTTTCCTTAATAGAAGCAATCTCCTTGTTAGTCTTTTGAGATTCTCTGATCTTATCCATCAAGGTAGACTGAATCTCCAATGCGGCTACATGGCCTCTTGGAACTATTTCCAAACATAGCTCTCGAAGATTTTTGGCTAACTCCCTTGGTAAATCTCCCATCATTAGGGTGTTGACATGGCTCTTACGGCTTCACGCGTTAGCTACTACATTAGCCTTTCCGGGGTGATAATGCAATTTCATATCATAATCCTTGATGAGCTCCAACCATCTCCTTTGTCTGAGGTTCAACTCCTTCTGTGTGAAAATATACTTCAAACTCTTATGATCCGTGTACACCTCGCAATGGTTTCCAATCAGAAAATGTCTCCAAGTCTTCAATGCATGCACTATGTCTTCTAACTCCAAATCATGCGTAGCATAATTCAACTCATGAGGCTTAAGCTCTCGTGAGGCGTAGGAAATAACTCTTCCTTCCTGCATAAGCACTACTCCAAGTCCTCGACGTGAAGCATCACAATACACCTCATAATCCTTGGTCTGATCCGGTAAAATCAACACTGGTGAGGTAACCAAACGTTTCTTCAACTCCTGGAAACTAGCCTCACATTCCTCAGTCCATATGAACTTGGTATCCTTCTTCAATAACTCCGTCATAGGCTTCGCAATCTTTGAGAAATTCTCAATAAACCTTCGGTAGTATCCTGCGAGTCCAAGAAAACTCCGGATCTCTCCAACTGTTGTTGGCGCTTCCCACTTGGTCACAGTATCAAGTTTAGTGGGATCTACTGCTATACCTTCTCCGGATATAACGTGTCCGAGAAATCCAACTTCTTTCAACCAAAATGCACATTTGCTAAATTTGGCATATAGATGTTCTCTGAGCTTACCAAGTACCAAACGCAAATGCTCCTTATGCTCCTCTTCATTCTTTGAGTAAACCGGGATATCATCAATGAACACTATGACGAATTTATCCAAAAACTCCATAAATACTTTGTTCATCATGTTCATAAAATATGCAGGTGCGTTAGTCAGACCAAATGACATAATAGTATACTCATACAGCCCATACCTGGTGGTAAAAGCTGTCTTAGGTATATCCTATTCTCGAATCTTCAACTGGTGGTATCCTGATCGCAGATCGATCTTGGAAAATACCTTAGCTCCTTGTAATCGATCAAACAGATCATTGATCATGGGTAGAGGGTACTTGTTCTTGATGTTACTTCATTCAAACATCGATAATCAACAACCATCCTTAACGATCCATCCTTCTTCTCCACTAGAAGTACTGGTGATCCCTAAGGCGATGAACTTGGGCGAATATATCCTTTATCCAGTAACTCCTTAATCTGCTTCATGATTTCCACCAAATCCTTTGCGGGCATCCTATATGGTCTCTTTGATATTGGCCCTGTGCCTGGCAAAAGCTCAATCAAAAACTCAATATCTTTATCCGGTGGCATGCCTGGCAACTCTTCCGGAAATACATCAGGGAAATCCTTCACTACTGGTACTTCCTCCTGCACAACTCCTGTTAGACAATTTACTTGAGTCCTCTTCGGCACATGCCGGGATACATACTTGATCTATCTTCCTTCTGGGGTGGTAAGCAAGATCGACTTACTGGCGCAATCGATGTTTCCTCCATACATCGACAACCAATCCATACCCAGAATTACATCCAAACCTTGTGATTCCAATATTATCAAATCCGAGGGAAATACATGCCTACCTATACTTAATGGCACTTGAAAACATCCTTGGCTAGCCATATACTCCGCTCCTGGTGAGCTTACTAACATAGGTGTTCTAAGAACTTTGGTGGGCAGGTTATACTTATCCACAAACCCCCTTGATATGTATGAATGCGATGCACCGGTATCGAAAAGAATTAGTGCAGTAAATGACTTAACCAAAAACTTACCGATTACTGCATCCGGCTGCTCTTCAACCTCCTCCACGTTAACGTGGTTCACTTGTCCCCTGTTGAAAGGGTTCGGCTTCTTCCCAGAGCTTCCATTGCCATTTTCATTCTGGGATTTAGGACATTCATTGGCATAATGTCCGGTCTTTTGGCACTTAAAACAAGTGACTTGGCTCAGGTCTCTCTTGGCTGGGGTCGATGGGTTGGTGCGGTTTTGGCCGTTGCTTCCTCCATTCCCATTACCATTCTTGGTGCCATTGTGATTGTGCGAGCTACCTCCTCCATGGGTATGCTGAAAATGTCCTCCCGGTCTAGGGGTAAAACGTGGCTTCTGCTGAGCTCCTGAATTGTGCTTCCCTTGTCCATACTTTCTCTTGCGATTCTCAATCTGTTGTTGCTTCCCTTCAATCATGAGAGCACGATCTACCAACTCCTGGTAGTTGTTGAAGGTTTCTACCATCAACTGAATGCTCAACTCATCATTTAGTCCTTCCAGAAACTTCTCCTGCTTGGCTGCATCCGTAGCAACGTCATCTGGGGCATAACGTGCTAGTTTACTAAAGTCCTCCACATACTGGCCAACTGTCCGTCCTCCTTGGCGCAAATTGCGAAACTCTCGCTTCTTCATGGCCATAGCTCCTGCTGAAACATGGACAGTTCGAAAAGCCTGCTGAAACTGGTCCCATGTGACAGTGTCGACAGGGAAAGTGGCTATGAAATTCTCCCACCATGATGCTGCAGGTCCTTCAAGCTGATGTGCGGCAAACTTCACCTTTTCCGCATCGGTGCATCCTGTTGTGGTCAACTCCCTTCCTGTCTTGCGGAGCCAATCATCTGCTACTATCGGCTCGGTGCTACTGGAAAACACCGGCGGATTCAGCCTAAGAAAACGAGCTAAGTGATCAACATGTGGTGGTGGTGGTGGTGGTGGTGGGTTGTTGTTGTTGTTCCCCTGATTCTGATTCTGGACTAACAACTGCATCAATGTGTTCTGCTGCTGGATCAACTGGGTGAGCTCCGGTGGAAAGGTAAATCCGGGGTCACGTCTCGGAGGCATCTGAGGGTTTAGAAAAGATGAGATTTAAGAATAGAGGGGGGGTCTAAAGAGAAAACACTACCCATATGCACATGAGGCAAAAGCAAACAATTCACTTCATTCAATCAATCAAACAACGGCATACAAACGATCTAACTATCGCAAAAGTGATCGGACTACTATATTTACATGGTGGACTACTACTACTGATGAGGTGGTCTACTAGAAATATTCCTCGGTTGTAGACTCCATGATATCTGCTCCAGCTTCATCAACATAGTCATCATCGCTATCATCTGGATCTGAGTCGGTGTCGTCGATGATGATGTAGTCTTCCGGACGAATCTCCTTGGGTTCTTCGTCTTCTTCTACCGGTGTAGGGCCTCCCATGAATATTCCGATCTTCATTGTTAGGTCGGCATTCTTCTCCACTAGTACTTCGATTTCCTCTTCATAATCTTCACGAGTAGCCTTGAGTTCTTCCTCCAGTTCTTTGATTTTTGTCTTTGCCTTCTTCAGATCTATCATGTCGGTGCACATATGGTTCTCCTGACGTCGAATGTGCTGGTTTAACTCCTGGATAAAAGCCGCAATGGATCTATCCTTCCTGGTACTGATCATCTCCCAGTGCTCATCTCGGCGCCCATAAATCTGGTAGATAGTATCCTTGAGATCATTGCGGTAGACTTCTCCAATGCGTCCCATGGCGATGTGAGCTGCCATGCTCTTTCCTATACTCCAAGTTGGTGCATCAAAAAAAAACTCTAAGGGCTCAGTGACTTGCATGAATGTCCTTCCTGGAACTTGAACTTGAATCATCCAACGCTCTTCTTCAGGTAAAGTGGCGTTGTAGGTTCCGGTGAAGCTTGGTACTCCTATGTTCAGATATCTAGTGACTTCCTTCAAGTGACGTCCAAAGGGTGTATCTTCATCCGGTTGCGTGAACTTGTTCATTGCATCCGCCATCCTAAAAGAGTAGAAATGATAAGAAGTCAGAAGGAGAAGAGAGTGAGTAGTGATCTAGGTCTTTAGCTTAGTGGTCGTGTCCTACAGTCAGCGTAGCCTCTGATACCATCTTGTAGCGACCAGACCTCAAACGGTCCAATCTCTGTGCTCAAGTGTCATCCCTAGATCAGTAATGCTGACACCACACAATACTTGAAGGATTTATAACAGAGTAGCAATCACACACTTATTACATCGAAAGTCTCAAAAGAGAACTTATTATAATAAATATGGCTTAAGGCCATCTAATAACGATAACAGCGGAAGGCTTGGAAGATAAGTGAGTCCATCAACTCCAACGGCATCACTGAGTATGGAACCACGACCTAAAAACTCCTTAATTGTCATCTGAAAAGTCTGCAACATTAACGTTGCAGCCCAAAATGGGTTAGCACATGGAATATGCTAGCAAAGTAACACATAGAGAGTAATGGAATGAAACAAGCTATTCTACATGCATATTTGGCTGGTGGAAAGCTCTATGGTTACAGTTTTGTGTAAAGCCAATTTTTCCCTACTGCAAAGGAATAAATTTTATTTAACTATCATGGTAGTTGTTAAACATTGAGAATGGTTGAGAGCATTCTCAATCCCAATTAAGCATCATCATTAATCAAAACCCAACAAAATTAATTTTAGAGTAACATGTTGAGATTCACATGAAATCCAGGTACTAGATACTCAAGTTGTCCATAACCGGGGACACGGCTAATCATGATTAGTTTATACACTCTGCAGAGGTTTGCGCACTTTTCCCCATAAGACTCGATCGCCCCTGTTTGGTTTCTCGCACTGCATGGTGTTTGAGAAGACGGATGACCGAGACATAGTCTTTCAGAAGAGCTAGCACCTTACGATCGGGTAGACCGTTACACCTAGTTTCCCCTACATCTGCTAGTCTACCACTGTAAGAGTTCGCACAACTTAATCAACGATGCTAGAGCCCATAATAGCTTGTGGCTGCACACGGAAGTTTCTAGCATGAATAATCTCATGATCCCTTTGATCCTGGGTGGCGGTCCAAAAGAAAAACAGGCAATTGCTGGAATACCTAGGTGCTTCAATCCACACAGAAGTGTGTTTAAGTTGCCACCTTAAATAAACCATTAATTAACAATCTCACATCTGTCATGGATACACTCACCCAATCCACGTCTACTTGCATAGCATGGCATACTAAGCAAACGTAGAAGTAACTCCCAAAGGTTTGATAATAAACAGGTAATAGGTTCTACCTCATCTACTTCCCAAACCCATAATTTAATTAGATCCTAATCATGCAATGTGTGAGGATCGATCTAATCCAATAAAACTGGGTAGTGGGAAAGCATGATCAAAGTATTACTTGCCTTGCTGATGATCCGGGAAACCTAGCGATTCGAAGTAGCAAGCAACGCACTCCGGGTACTCTATCGCAAACTAACAAGCATACAATAAGTACTCAACTAATGCACAGGTAAAACTCAAATAAGAGGTCTAACCAGAAAGTTCAACTTATGAACTCCGGTTGGCAAAAAGAATCAAACCAAACGAAGCAACAAAAGACAAACGGCAAAAGAAACAGGCTTCGTTTACTATTCTGGATCTAGGGCAATTACTATAGTGGCAAAAACTTGTTTGAGTTGGTTAAATGGAAAGAGGGTTTCGAGATGAAACTCGAGGCGCTTGAATCGCCTGATTCCGATAAACGAGCGAAAAGTTAGACTAAAACGAAAATCGGATCAGAAATTGCGATCAGAAAAATCGTGGATTTAATCTGAGAAAAACAAAAACGACGAACGTTCGTTAAATCGAACGAACGGATGAACGCTCGCTAATTAAATAAACCGGAAAACCCGATCCATCTAAAAAAACCGAAACTAAAAAAACCGAACAAAACCGTCGAAAAAACCGAATGGTTTTTCGGGAAAAACTGGCGGCGGCGAGGTCTACCTCCGGCGACGAATCCGGCGGGCGGCGGCGTTGCTCCGGCGGCGGCGCGGGCGCGGCGGCAGCGGGGCGCAGCGGCGAGGGGCAGCGGCGCAGCGCG
>NC_041384.1:468081823-468093647 GCF_002162155.2 Triticum dicoccoides
TGGGCCTCCCTGGCTTATAAAGCCGGACGGGCCTAGTGTCCGGGTCGGACACGGCCCGTTAGGTCGGTTGCGTTTTTTAAATAGTTACGCTCAGAAAAAAAAACAGAAGGAATACTAAACGGACTCCAAAAATCCCGAAATAAAATTTCCTCGGCTTCTAAAATCAAGCCGCACAGGATGAACATTTATTTGGGGCCTAAATACAATTTTGAAAAACGCGCATTTTTCCTAAATTCAAATAAAATAGCAAATAAAACCAAAATAAAATCTTAATTGATTTTTTTATTAAATCCTCAATATTTCTTTATTTTGGGAAAGTCATTTTATTCCCGCTCTCATATTTTTGTAATAGAAATAATCGAAGATAAAATAAATAAAATCAAATGATCCTATTTTCAAAATTTGAGACAACTCAATTATGAAAATAACGAAATCCCCAACTCTCTCCGAGGGTCCTTGAGTTTTGTAAAATTTCTAGGATCAACCAAATGCAATAAATATGATATGCAATGATGATCTAGTGTATAACATTCCAAATTGAAAATTTGGGATGTTACACCCGCTTAGTACAAGTGAAGGCTAGAAAGAGACTGGGAAGCGACCAGCTAGAGAGCGACAATAGTCATGAACATGCATTAAAATTAATCAACACTAAGTGCAAGCATGAGTAGGATATAATTCAACATGAACATAAATATCATGGAGGCTATGCTGATTTTGTTTCAACTACATGCGTGAACATGTGCCAAGTCAAGCCACTCGGATCGTTCAAAGTAGAGGATACCACCCTATCATACCACATCACAACCATTTTAGCATGTTGGCACGCAAGGTGAACCATTATAAACTCCTAGCTAATTAAGCATGATATGAGCAACTATAATCTCTAATTGTCATTGCAAAAATGTTTCATTCATAATAGGCTGAATGAGGAACGGTGAACTAATCATATTTACAAAAACAAAATAGGTCAAGTTCATGCCAGCTTCTCTCATCTCAATCAGTCCATCATATATCGTCATTATTGCCTTTTACTTGCACGATCGAACGGTGTGGATAATAATAACAGTGCACGTGCATTGGACTAAGCTGGAATATACAAGCATTCAATTCAAGGGAGAAGACAAGGTAATATGGGCTCTTTGGTAGATCAATAATAATGCATATGAGAGCCACTCAACATTTTCATTGTGGTCTTCTCCTCTCGACCCCCAAAGAAAATAAAGGAAATAAAACTATTTACACGAGAAAGGTCCCAACAAGCAAAAGAAGAACGAGAAATCTTTTTGGGTTTTCTTTTAATTATTACTACTACAAGCATGTAAAGTAAACTAGCTAAAAGCTACAACTAATTTTTTTGTTTTTCTTAAGGTTTTTCAAACACACAAGAAGAAAGCTTAAAACAGAAAATAAACTAGCATGGATGACATAATGAAAAAGTATGAGCACCGACAACTGGCATGAGCGTGTGAACATGAATGTAATGTCGGTGAGAGATACGCACTCCCCCAAGCTTAGGCTTTTGGCCTAAGTTGGTCTATGCCCATGGATCGAAGCTGCCCTCTCTGGTGTACTGAGGAGGGTCCTCGGGTTGCCACTGGTTGGCGATCTCCTCCGGGTCCCATTGATAAACAGACTGGCGGTGGGGATCAGATAGTGGCTCCGGCTCTGGAGCTAATGTCAGGCTCTGGTATGCCTGAATGGCCTCCGACAAAACAAGGTACGTGCCTGAAAATATGTTGAACAAGGAGGGAGCAGACAAGGTAATAGTCTCAAAGTAATTCTTATCAAATATTAGTCTATAGTTAAGCAGCTTCTTCTTATTCTTAACAATAAAATCATGTGCTACCATACTCTTATAATCTAGAAAAATATGAGGCATCAACTTTTCCTCTTTCTCATAATGCCTAATAGGTATGTTAAAGTGTGCAGCAAGGCGCGAGGCGAAGATGCCTCCCAAGACAGGACCCTTTGTACGGTTCAGATTTAACCGTTTAGCAACAATAGCACCTAAACTAAAAGTGGTATCACGAAACAAAGCATGGCGCAAAATAACAATATCAGGGGCACTAAGATTTCCACAGTTCCCGCGACCAATTAAGCATCTACTAGCAAATATTGCAAAGTAACGTAGAACAGGAAAATGTATGCTAGTGATTCTTGCATCGGAAACTTTCCTCGTTTCCCCTACAACAATCATATCAATAAATCCCTCCACATCATTACGATGTGGTTCCTCTATGCTGCCCTCAAAGGGTATCCTACAAACCCGGCAAAAATCATAAAGTGACATCTCCTTATGCTCATCATATAAATAAAATTCCATCGAAGGTGGCGATCTCCTAGTATGGAAATGAAAATTTTACACAAAAATACTGGTGAGTAAGAGATACTGTTCACGCTGGTCGTGGAGGAAGTCAGTGAGGCCTGAATTCTCAGCCAAATAATAAAAATATTCATAAATCCCGGCTTCTCTCAAGAACTCATCACAAGGCCATTCACATGGCCGAACCTTCGCAGTACGAGGGAGATTATACTTGGGCTTCTTATTCTCTTCACTTTTCTTATCCTTCGAGCTTCGGCTCGATGAGCCCCTCAAAAATCTCTTCGTCTTTTTCTGAAAATTTCGGAAATTTTTAGTAACTTAAAATAAAAGTGAACCAAACTCAACAAAATTACTAACAACTACTCCTACAAGTGCCTAGAGGCTATATCATGCATTAAAACTACTTTTGACCACATAAATTTGACATGCAAGCTCAAGAACAGGGTCACCTAAGCAGTAAATTTTTTACAATAAATAAAGCACTAGAACAAAAACTAATTGGACCATTGGAGGAGTCACATACCAAACAACAATCCCCCAAAGCAGTTTTGTGAATGGAGCTTTGAGCAAGGAGATCGAAAATGACAGCAAGATGAGCTAGAACACGGGTTTGAGCTCGTGGATGATTTTTTTGGAGGAAGACGAAGTGTGTGGGTGCAAGAATAAGTGGAGGAGACCCATGTGGGGTCCACGAGGCAGGGGGCGCGCCCAGGGGGTGGGCGCGCCCTCCACCCTCGTGGGGACATGGTGGGCCCCCCCTGGTGTGTTCTCGGTGCCAATAATTCTCAAATATTCTGAAAAATCATATTAAATTTTCAGGGCATTTGGAGAACTTTTATTTTCAGGGTATTTTTTTATTGCAAGGGTAATTCAGAAAACAGATAGAAAATACTATTTTTGCTTTATTTAATATAAATAGCAGAAAGTAAAAAGAGGGTACAGAAGGTTGTGCTTTCTCACTTCATCCATCTCATGTTCATCAAAAGGAATTCACTAACAAGGTTGATCAAGTCTTGTTAACAAACTCATTCCGAATTGCATGAAACAGGAGAAATTTCGAATAACACTAGGTTACCTCAATTGGGATATGCACATCCCCAATAATAAGAATATCATATTTATTCTTGGTAGTAGGAAGAGGAAATTCAAAACCTCCAATAGTAATCGTTGAAAATTTTCCAATAGAATTGATACTGTGGACTTGAGGTTGTTTCCTTGGAAAGTGTACCGTATGCTCATTACCATTAACATGAAAAGTGACATTGCCTTTGTTGCAATCAATAACAGCCCCTGCAGTATTCAGAAAGGGTCGACATACTATCGTCCTCGGGAATATCAAGAATAACAAAGTCCGTTAAAATAGTAACGTTTGCAACCATAACATGCACATCCTCACAAATACCGATAAGTATAGCAGTTGATTTATCAGCCATTTGCAAAGTTATTTCAGTAGGTGTCAACTTATTCAAATTAAGTCTACGATATAAAGAGAGAGGCATAACACTAACACCGGCTCCAAGATCACATAAAGCAGTTTTAACATAGTTTCTTTTAATGGAGCATGGTATAGTTGGTACTCCTGGATCTCCAAGTTTCTTTGGTATTCCACCCTTAAAAGTATAATTAGCAAGCATGGTGAAAATTTCAGCTTCCGGTATCTTTCTTTTATTAGTAACAATATCTTTCATGTACTTAGCATAAGGATTCATTTTAAGCATATCAGTTAAACACATACGAAAAAGGATAGGTATAATCATTTCAGCAAAGCGCTCAAAATCCTCATCATCCTTTTTCTTGGATGGTTTAGGAGGTAAAGGCATGGGTTTCTAACCCCTCGAACTTCTTCTCTAGTTTCCTTACTGCATTGCAGTAACCAGTCATAGATGGGCTCCCGATATCCCACTCCTTCATCACTTGATTGTCCACCAAGTCCGAGTCGCCGTAGACCATCATGCGACGAACATCGAGTGAGATGGCCATACGCAACCCACACAGAAGTGCTTCATACTCAGCTTCATTGTTTGAAGAATCGAAGCGAATCTGGAGGACATAACTGAGATTGTCACCTCTTGGGGATACCAGCACCAGAGCCATTCAACATTTTGGATCCATCAAAGAACATAGTCCAATGTTCCGAGTGAATCTGAGTCGGTTGCTGCTGTTCGATCCACTCGACCAGGAAATCTGCTATTGCCTGAGACTTGATCGCCTTTTTTGCCTCGAACTTGATATCCAAAGGGAGGAATTCAATCGCCCACTTGGCCACTCAACCGGTTGCATCTCGATTGTTCAGGATTTTTGATAACGAAGCATCGCTGACGACTGAAATCGAGTGGTCTGTGAAGTAATGTGCAACTTTCTTCATGGTCAGACAAATCCCATAGACAAGCTTCTGATAATGCGGGTACCTTTGCTTGGACGGGGTCAAGACTTCAGAGATATAGTACACTGGGCGCTGAAATTTATACGCTTTGCCTTCTTCCTCCCACTCGACTATGAGCACTGTGCTGGCAACTTGTCCTATGGCTGCAATATACAACAGTAGAGGCTCTTTGCCGATCGGAGCAGCAAGCACCGGCTAGGTGGAAAGCATGGCTTGGAGATCTACAAACGCTGCTTCGGCTTTAGGAGTCCACTCGAATTTGTCAGATTTCTTCATCAGTCGGTAAAGAGGCAATGCATTTTCACCAAGACACGAGATGAATCGACTCAGTGCAGCCAAACAACCAGTAAGCTTCTGAACATCATGCACACGCACAAGACGTTTCATTCAGAGAATTGCTCCAATCTTCTCTGGGTTTGTGTCGATTCCTTGTTCGGAAACGAGAAAACCAAGTAACTTTCCACCTGGGACTCCGAAAGTGCATTTTGACGGATTGAGCTCGATGTCATATCTTCTTAAGTCGGCAAATGTTTTGGTGAGGTCAGTCAGCAGGTCGAAACCTTTGCGTGACTTGACCATGATATCATCCATGTATGCTTCCACATTCCGATTGATTTGAGTGAGCAAGCACTTCTGAATCATGCGCGTGAATGTGGCACCAGCATTCTTAAGACCAAAGGACATGGTGACATAGCAAAAGCACCCGAATGGGGTGATGAAGGCTGTTTTTATTTCATCAGGTCCATACAGTCGGATCTGATGGTACCCAGAATACGCATCCAAAAAGGACAAACGCTCACACCCCGTAGTTGAGTCGATGATCTGGTCGATGCGGGGGAGAGGGAAATGATCTTTCGGGCAGGCCCGATTGATGTGTTTGAAATCGGTACACATACAAAGTGAATCATCTTTCTTGGGGACCATAACAACATTGGTGAGCCACTCGAAGTGGTATATCTCGCGGATGAACTTAGCTGCCAAAACCCGAGCCACCTCTTCGCCAATTGCCTTTCTCTTCTTCACGGCGGACTGATGGAGATGTTCTTTTACATGTTTTACTTTTGGGTCGACTCGCTAACGGTGCTCAACCAGTTCCCTGGTACACCCGGCATGTCAGATGGTTTCCATGCGAAGATGTCCCAGTTCTTACGGAGGAACTGAATGAGCGCTTCTTCCTATTTGCTATCGAGTGTTATTGAGATGTGGGTCGGAGCAGCATTGGGGTCAGTCGAGTGAATATGAACAGGCTTTGTCTCACCGACCGACTGAAATGCGGACTCTGAAGCAGGCTTTTTGGCTCACAACAAATCACTCGGATCTGCACTTTTGCTGTATTCTTCCATCTCAACTGCTGCCATCTGTTCATCAGCAATTTTTGAACCCTTCTTGAGGCACTCTTCCGCTCTTTGCCGATTCCCTGTGACTATGATCACACCTCTGGGACCAGGCATCTTCAATTTGAGGTATACATAACACGGTTGAGCCATGAAACGAGCATATGCGGGTTTGCCTAGAATTGCATGGTAGGCACTGTGAAAATCCACCACCTCAAACATCAACTTTTCCTTGCGGTAATTCTTTGAATCACTGAAAACCACTTCAAGAGTGATCTGACCAAGTGAATCTGCTTTATTTCCTGGGATGACTCCGTGAAACCGCATATTACTCTCACTAAGCTTGGACATCGGAATGCCCATCCCTCGGAGGGTCTCAGCATATAGAATGTTCAAACAACTACTGCCATCCATCAGAACCTTGGTCAGTCGGGTGCCCCCAACGACTGGGTCGACCACCAACGCTTGCCTCCCAGGGGTAGCAACGTGTGCTAGGTGATCATACTGGTCGAATGTAATGGGTGTTTTTGACCACTTCAAATACGTTGTAGTTGCCGGAGCAACATGTTCACTTCTCTATTGATAATTTTCAGTCGACTGTTGCTCTCGATGTCAGAAAAAATCACCAAAGTAGCATTGACATTGGGGTAACCCTCATCTTCCTCTTTATCCTCGTCCTTATCAAACTCTTTTTCCTTCTCACTGGGCTAGAGACATGTCACCCGACTGACCGAATTTCAGGTTTAGCTCTCTGTATCAAATGCTCTCTTTGAAGGCGCAAACTGCTTGGTGCTCTGATACATTTTCCACAGTATGATGAAAAGTAGTCCATCTCTGGATGAAGTCTCTCAAAGTCTCGTTCTGCTTCTGAACACAGTGCTGCAATTCAGTTAGTCCAGGAGGTCACTTACAGGTGCCCTCAAATGTTTTAATAAACACTCGGGCAAATTCTTCCCAACCGAAAATACTTCCAGGGGCCAACTGATTTAACCAAGCTCTTGCTGAACCCTCGAGCATCAGGGGGAGGTGCTTCATGGCCACATCATCGTTGCCTCCACCAATCTACACTGCCACTCAGTAATCTTCCAGCCAAGTGTCGGGCTTCGACTCACTAGTGAACTTACTCACACCCTTGCCAATCTGAAGTTTGGAGGGATCTCTGCAGCACAGATGGCTCTACTGAAACATTCTGGTCCAGAAACATGTACTCTGCTTCCACTCGGATGGTTTCTGTCTTGTCCTTCTTTGTGTGCCCAGCCCCTGTCGACCAGGCCTTGTACAAGAAGACATCTCACATCAAAACCAGGCTCTTTGGGGTCGACTGGAACTCTCCGCTTATCACCATACGGTCGCATGTCATCATACCGCCGGGGCGCGTACGACCTGCCCCTCGGAGGGGGCATATGCACTCGACGGTGGTCATCGTGGGTGAACCAGTGGCCTCGATCCAGGTATTGATCCTGGCGATGCCCACGATTGTCACGCCACGGGGGTGATCTTGGGCTGTGTGCCGACTGCACTGTGTCCGCGATCACAGATCTACTATGGATCATGTTGCGCGACTGAGAAACAGCTGAGTTTTGTTCACCCGCCGCTCGAAGCAGCGCGCGGATCTGCAGCAACCCTCTACCAGCTTCTGAACAAGACAGCTGAATTGACTCTACTATTTGTGTTGCGGCTGCAAGATTCTGGACTGGAGTACGGTATACCTGAGGTTCAGGCGGAAACAATTGCCGAGGCCGTCGACTGGATTCGGGGATCTGCCGACGGGCGCGCTCATCGAGTGAATGTTGGAGATTCTCCAGTCATGCACGCTCAGCTAAGGTGACCAGACGCACAGCCTCCAAGGCCCGAGCCTCGGAGGTCTCCCCATGATGGGGGTGTGGATTGCCTCCATGTTGCGATGATGCAGCTCGTCCCTCTGCTCCGAAGTGAGGGCTTCAGGATGATATTCGTCGTGACCATGCGATGGGCCGCCGCCGCTATCTCCACCGCCACTACGACGGAACCCAGGTGGGCTATGCGGCGTGTTGACCATGAGGACTTCCGCCGCAGGGTCGCTACTTCCGCACTCGGAAAGAGTCTCCGCGGAACCAGTCGAACGATTCGTAGAGAGATTCGTCAGGCTCGATTGCCGCGAGTTGAGGGGTGGCTGCCTGTTGAGCCACAGCATGCCTCACCCATCGCTGAAGCCGCGACTGACTGGATCGCTTGCGGTGGCTTACAACGGGGAGAGTGGATGACGCGGGAGCCGACTGATACTGGGTCGACGACTGCCGCAAGAGGACGCCGCATGCACTCGCATGGAAATGCGCCGCCTCGCGGATTGGAAGGGCCTCGACGTCAAGGGGGGCCTCTTGGAGCCAGGCGGAGTCGTCGGCAACGAAAATGAGCGCGCCGAGATGGATCTCGCGGCCTAAAGTCAAACCACTGTCGGAAACCATGTTGATGAAGATCGGAAAAAACTGCAACCTCACCGGAAGTCGCTAAGACGCCGGCCCCAAGATGGGCGCCAACTATCGTGGGAGCAAGTCTGACAATAAGAATAGGGGCTACGTAGGAGGAGGCAAGGTCCTAACTACGGCGAGGTTGTGCATGCAAGATTTATGAGTTCAGGCCCTTCTCGAAAGAAGTAATAGTCCTACGTCTCGGTGCCCAGAGGCTTGGTCGATTGGAATATGCGTGAAAGTTACAGGGGGTTGTGAACCCTTGTGCCAGAGGGGAGGGGTGGCTTATATAGAGTGCGCCACCTCTCCACAAGACTCAATTACACAAGGTTTAATGTAGGTTAAGACAGAGACGTTACTGGAAATGCCTGCTATAATGACTATTAATGACCTTTAAGGCTACGGAGTGAACACCTGACCGCTGCCATCCAGAGGTGGCTTTAGATCTTCTGTGCTCTGAGTGATTCTCCGTATGATCGAGTGAATCTATCTTGGTTGAATGAAATTGGGGTATCCGAGTGGGATAGCTGGTCGAGTGGATTGTATTCTAAGGTGATTTCAGTCGGTATCTTCTGTTGTCCTTTGAATGTTCTTGACTCTAGGGCAGTGTCCTCGGGTAGGATGTCTAGGACAGGCCTATGACCCTACCCTAGGTACATATCATCGTCAAATCATCCGTGAAAGGCAGATGGGATATAGGTGGTGCCCGCCGGCAAATTTTCATCGGTTCTAATCCATCCTCGACTATTGCCCTATTCACCAAGGCAAACAAGGCATCATCAACAAACAAAAATAGGAATGGGCATAATGGATCACCATGTTTAAGACCTCTGGATGGAGATAAGGATCCCAATAACTTGCCATTGAACTTAACAGAAAATTTAACCAAGCGCACGCAAGCAATCACATGAGAAAGTCACTGCTGAGAGAAGCCCCATTTGAGGAGGGCCTTCTCTTAGAAATTCCAATCAACTCGGTCATAAGCTTTAGATAGGTCCAACTTGTAAAAATCATGGCCCCCCTCCTTCAGTGACTAAATATAATGAATGCACTCGAAAGCTATAATTGAGTTGTCAGAAATAAGTCGCCCGGGAACGAAAGCACTTTGATTTTCAGAAATGAGATCGCACAAAAAAGGCCGCATCCTATTAACCATACACTTTGACACGACTTTGTAAATCACATTGCACAGGCTGATTGGTCGAAAATCGTTTAGGCAAACTGGGTGTTGCACCTTTGGAATTAACACAATAGCCGTATCATAAACTCCAGCCGGCATAGATCCTATTTGAAAGAAATTTAGTACTGCAACAATGGCGTCTTCCTTTAAGACTACCCAGTTTCGCTGAATAAATCGCGTCGGAAACCCATCGGGGCCCAAGTGCTTTCAACGGTCCTATTTAAAACAAAGCATCATAAACTTCCTTCTCAATAAAAGGAGCCCCAAGTTTAATGCTCATCTGCTCAGTAACCTAGGGCACAATACAACCTAGAACAGCCTCAGGCTGTAGGGTGGGATCCTTGGTATATACCTCCTTGAAATAGGATGAGGCCATCCGTTCCATGTCAGAGGGGGCAGAACACTAGGACCCGTCTTCTTTCTTCAGGCGTTGGATATAATTCTTCGAGCCCGCCAGACTGCTCAACGGTGAAGGTACTTTGTGTTCCTCTCACCCTCTTTCAACCAAGTCACACGGGAACATTGAAGCTACATCATCTCCTCTCGATAAAGGAGCTCATCAAGTTGAAACATTTTATTACGGATAGTTGCATGGTCAGCACTCCCCTGTTGGAGCACGTCCAACTCACCCTTTAATTTCTTGATCTCTTTCAACACATTACCAAATTTGTTCCTACTCCATTCTTTCGGATCATACATCAACTCCTTTAAGGACGACGCAACAGTACCCATGTCACCATGTGGATGTTTAGTTGCCCACACATGTGCTACCACCTCCGGGAGTGAGGGATCCCTCTCCCACATTATTTCGTACCGAGGGCAAGCCCGACGTCGCTGGTTATTTACTTCAGGAACCAATTGCACTACAACGGGTAAGTGATTTGAGCATGGAGATGCAAGAAGCAAACACTCGAGCAAAAGGAAACAACTCCTTCCATGCCTCGTCCGCACAAGCACGATCGAGTCTCACGCGAACATTTGCATTACCTCATCCGTAGAAGTATATTGAAGAAAACTATCAACATCTCCAATACAAAATTAGTACTATTTAGATTTGTTTTGAAATTAGACGCAAACACAGTTGGATGGCTGACTTCCGCATCAGCTATCGTGCCGTTTTGGGGTCCGCGTTGGAGTTGCATTAGCTAGCTTCATAGCAGATCTGAATCTGAAAATATAAGTCATGTTGACTGCTTACACATTAGGCCTAGAAATGGTAGGGGCGCTTAGCTGCTTACCTACCTCGACATCAAATCTGAATCTGAAAATACTTAAGAAGGCGTTGGGTACTGAACTAGATGAATTATTGAGAAAATGAGGGAGGGGGTGAAAATCAAGCCCATATTAAAGCTGGGCCACACGCCCCACGGGTGCGCACGCTATAAACATGCCTGCCACCCCGGGTCCCGGCTGGAACACAGCCAAACAAAACAATGGAGTCCGCCTTTCCAACAGCTGCACGGCTCGGGCTCCATGTCCTCCTCTACTCATCGCTGCTCCTCAACGCCCTCTTCCTCGTGCACCACTTCCTCTCCGCCCCGCCGGCGCCGTCCCCGCTTCTCAGCGAGGCCAACAACGGCGGTGCGCTGAGCTGGGCGCTAAGGGCGGCCAGGGATGCCGAGTCCGTGGCCGCGGCGGGATGCTCTGGCCACGGCCGCGTGTTCCTGGATGGCATCGTCGGCGAGGACGGGCGGCCCGGGTGCGAGTGCAACACCTGCTTCGAAGGGCCGGACTGCTCCGCCCGGACGCCCGACTGCACCGTCGACGCCGACAGGTGACCCACTCCTCGCTCTTGATATGCATGCTTCGATTTCTCCCTCGCGCCTCAGCTCGCCTTCCTTCGTTGTCATGCATGATGGGCGCGCGTTGCTCACCTTGTTGCGAAGTTCTTGGAAGGACACCGTTAGATGCACAGTAATTATCTCCGGTTAATGCTGATGTTGCACTATTCCGTTCAGTCTCCATAAGTCACAAGCACGCCGTTAAACGCATGGTTCTAATTAGATACCAACACGCAACAATTGATCGGGTATCAGTGGCCAAGTTGGGAAGAATCGTCAAAAAATAATGCGTTAGGTACTCGCTTCATCCACTACTGAATTAACTATAGAGGACGTACGCACCATTTGATTGTTTACACATATGCACCTTAGC
>NC_041384.1:468094025-468103797 GCF_002162155.2 Triticum dicoccoides
AACTTCCATGTCGCATTCAGGCAAGGAAAAAAAATCCATGTTATATCCGTGGGGGCGGATATTTCAAATGAGTTTCACGTCACGTCTAGTAATTATTATCTGACAGGTACGTTCCCCCCTCTGATACTGAGAAAAAATTATCAACCACTAACTTATTCACAAAATTATAAACTAGTCCCTCCTTTTCAAAATACACAATTATTTTGAAATAGAGGGAGTACAATGAAGCATCAAAGTGATACTATAAATTTGTAATAGTTTATGTAACAACATGAGACACACATGCACGACTGATACAATCAAAATATAAGAAGGGAAAATCATTTTTTAAGAAACACAAGCAAATCAAGATGCTCGTATACAATACATGCGCACACCCTATCTCAACAAGCACTCTCGAGAGACTGAGCCGACACATTTTAAGATTTACGAATTCACCATAGATGCCTCGTAGTTGACATGAATGTTGTTTCTCACCGGACAAACATCACCCCTCTCTTTATGTTGTTAACCAAAAATAAAAAGCTGGACACCAGTTTGTTTTATGAAATTTAGAATGTTATCGAATGAAATTTACGGGAATATTAGGAATCAAACAAAAACAAACATCTAACACGGACCATTTTGAATTATTATCAAAATATATGTTTTCCTGTTATATATTTTTGAATTCTATGCATTTTCCTAAAACTTTAGTAATTTTCATGGATTTTTTTGCTTTTCATATAATTTCTGATTTTTCTCTGAAATGTCATGGACTAAAATGGTTTAGCAAGGCAAAGGACGACCAAATCTACACAGATTTTGGAAATATGGTAAACAAAATATCAAATATAGGTTTGAGAACGAATCTTAGAATTTCAGAATACTTGGGGGAGCAAAATGTTTTTATTCTCATAATAGTAAATATAATGCACAAGAATGTTGTCCCATGGCCTGCTAGCTTGCTATTTGGACCATGCATAATATATTCCGTTCAACGAATTAATGTAGAGGGTGTGTTTAACATTGGCGAAACATTTTTTTAGTAAATACTCCCTCCGTTCCTAAATATAAGTTTTTTAGAGATTCTAATATGGACTACATACGAAGCAAAATGAGTGAATCTATATTCCAAAATATGCCTATATACATCCATATGTAGTTCGTATTGGAATATCTAAAAAGACTTATATTTAAGAACGGAGGAAATAGTTGTTGCTTCTTTTATTTTGCGGGGAACAAATGGTTATTGCTTGTTGAAATAGAACACAGCAGAACAAAGACATTGAAATAAACATATATACAACAAAAGTTGTTGATAAAACTAAAAAATACAACATTGATAAAATACATCATTATTTTTCCCTGGAAAAAGATGCTTTAAAGTGTTCGTCTCTAGCTTCAATTTTTTCTCTGGACTTTCCTCCATTATTGCAGCATTTTTTTATGTTTATCACTTCAAAAGTAAACACATGTGGCCAGTGGCCGCACAGCTATACCATCCAGTTTGAATATTCTGCGGTTAGTTTGATATAATAATGTAGTTTACCTAGGGCTCAATCCAACCTAACCAGCATACACACACGTTGTTTTATTCTCAGCACTTTCACGTGTTCCTTAAAAAACTCTAGCGACAGAGCCTAATCATTACCATCTCAATTAATTTGGCCCCGTTCGTGGGTCGTGGCCTCAATGCAGACCACCATGCATGCACTGTCCAGAGTGGCCCAGTGTTACAGCGATTTTGCATGGTCGTGTCGCCCATTAATAGTGTTTGCCGCATCCGCTGTGATCAGAAATTAGAGCAACTCGAACACGGTGATTCATTTCGTCTTTCGCCGACCATTTGGGTTGTTGTGAACAAAAGTAATGATCCAACGGGCTGACCATTTCTAAAATGCGTCCGCTTGGCATCCGTGCAGACTCATTTTCAGTACAAATTTGAGCTCGGAATGCGTTGGCACGAACGCGCCGCGCGTACCCTCGGTGTCCGCCCTGTCCCCACATGACAGCCGGTCAACTACCTCTGGCATCTTTATTAACGCCGACCGTCGACCGGGGGCCACACATCAGCGACAGCGGGTGACCTTTTTTAATCCGAGCATGCGGGGGAGGGGGACGTCCTCATCCTCTTCCAGACGCCCGTCACATCTAGCCACCCGCTGCCCCCCATCAGCGACAACCCTAGCCACCATAGGTTTCCTCTCCGACAAAAACAAGGGCAAGGCCCCCGATGGCCCTTCGCGCACGCACCCCCGCCCCGCCTGTCTCGGCAGCGGGTTAGCGTCCCAGTGCACCAGGCGAAGTGGCACTGGGAGCACCACATCCGCCTACCCCCGACGTCACGCTGCCACATGACTGTCACTTGGATTCGAAGAGGATCCCAGTGCCGGTGGTGCCGCGGTCGGCCTTTGTGGCCGGCATTAATGTTTACTTAACGTTTTTTTATTTTCAAGATATTTGCGGTATTTTTTTCACGCGACCTCAAAAATGGGTCTGACCAGCGTTGGGCGCAAGCGCCGACCCAAACGCGAAAGCGGACATGGGTGTCCGCCGAGCCGAACCAAATGGACAAAACGCAGACAAAATCGTCGTCCGTTTGGGTCGACCGGTTGGAGTTGCTCTTACACTCAACCGTTAGGGCATCTCCAATGCATATCCGCAAATAGCTTAGGTAAATGTTTGTTTTTATGTTCAGACGTGGTTTGTGGACATGATGCAGGAGAGAGTCATTCATTGTTGTTCACAAAGTATCTGGTTGGGAGGAGAGAAAGCAGGTGAGGACCATGCATGTAGTGGGATATTATGATGTGGTGTCTAGTTGGAAGAGAGAGGAGAGGAGACCATGCATGTGCGGAGAGAGAAGAGAGAAGGACCACGCGGGGGCTTTGGTTGGTAAGTGGATGTCCGCACTCTGATATAGCTTCTTATGTTTGTCTCCATTTTGCTGGAAAAACCGCTTCACAGAGTGATGCAAGATCTCGTTGGATTGCAAAAGTGAACAAAAACGTCCGATTGAACATATACCGGAATTTTGAGGGTCTCCCTTGGAGATACCCGTACCCTGCAACAAAAAATACTCAGCGTGCTAATGTCTCACTTGGATTCGAAGAGGATCCCAGTGCCGGTGGTGCCGCGGTCGGCCTTTGTGGCCGGCATTAATGTTTAATTAACTTTTTTATTTTCAAGATATTTGCGGTATTTTTTTCACGCGATCTCAAAAATGGGTCTTGAGAGTGTCGTCATAGCATGAAGAGTCTTCAAAACCCGTCTGAGTCGCCAAAGGGGATAACGAAGAGATAACACATAAGAGAAAGACACCGCATCAATAGAAGATACAAGAGAAGTATCAAAAGAAGATGGGTTGTCGAAAGAAGATGGCACATCAAGAGAAGAAGCATTGCTTAAAGAATCATGGCCCATGAAAACCGACAGCGAAAGAAGCTCGGGGGTAAGAGAATGAGTTTAGATCAACAATGCAAAAAGAGACCATAGAAATCCTATAAAGAGGACAATGACCAGAAAAAGGCTGACGGACAAAATTTTAATGGACTCGCATGACATGAAAAGCACAAAATATCAACGAATTTGATGGACGCAACAAAAATTATAGAAAACTAGGAAGCTAAAAAGCACACATGAACTAGATACGATAGGAGCAAAAGAAAATCATGGAGACAAGGCCAAAAGCAGCAGAATAGCAGCAAAGTAGCAAGCGAGCAGAGAGGTAGGAGTAGCACGCTAGCAGTAGAAAGTAGCTAGCTAGCACCCAATAACAACAGGAAGCAGCTAGCATGTAGGCAAGCACGTGGGTCTAGAGGAGCATACGCGGGCAGAGAGCAGAGCTGAACTAGGCGACTCCAATTTGACCTGCAACGCGGTTACCGATCGGGCGCACTGGTGTGAACGTGGTATGTCATATCTAAGTTGACGTCTACTCTATTTTTGTCTATTTTTTCCTACTTTTTTTTTCTTGTTGCTACATTGTATACTTGTGGGAGCTTAAATGTGACATCTTTAAAAAAATCTAGATGTGAATTGGACAATTTTTTTAAAAAATCTAGTGGATTGTAAGGACGAGTTGCGGTGTCCGGAGACCCAAATCTAGACTCTAATGCCATGCTAGGAAAACAACTTAATTTTATTGAAGGCCCAAGAGTATATATACTACCTCCGTTTCAGTTTACAAGTCCTATGCGTATACCTAGATTGTCAATTTTATCACCTTAATATAAACTATATAACACAAAAATTATATGGTTTAAAAATAGAACATCTGAAGTTTATATTCATATATTTTTTGTAATAAATGACTTGTGTTAGGTTGGTCAAATTGACGATCTAGGGACACGCGCACGCCCTGTAAACTGAAGAGAGGTAGTATTACACATGACTTGAGGTGCAAGAAAATAAACATAAACTAATAAAAACTCCTAAACTAATACTAATACTCCTTAACACTTCTAGGCCGAGCTCGCAACTCAGGTGCGGGCGGCTAGTGGCCATGGCCAAGTGGGTGGTATGGTGGCTACCGTCTCGACGTTCTACGCCGGTGGGCTGTTGTATTCTTGCCTGACCCACCAAGTCAAAGGTGGAGTTTGCGTGCCGGGGTGAAAATCCTATCTGGTTTGGCCAGACACAGGTGCCCCCATCTTCCTGAAGTTCTCCGTTGTGATTGCTCTGTCCCTTTATTGCGCTCCGGATGAAAATCTGATATTTCAATCGAATGATAATGACGCTGTTGTGTTGTGTCCTTTCCGAAGGCGCCGTCTTAAAACTTCATCTCTTCGCGATATTTTCATAGCAAGGGCGCCGTCGGCTGTGTAGTGATGCTTTTCTCTCAACGTGCTAATGTCAGGGTACTGGTTTTCTTAATAATTTGCGCAGCGGGGACCCGATGTTCCTGGAGCCACACTGGATGCGGCACGCGGAGGCCAGCGCCGTGGTGGTCTCCGGGTGGCACCGCATGAGCTACAGAGCCACCGACGGTCTCTTCCAGTCCGTCGAGCTCGAGCGCTGCATCAGGCGGCTGCACAGGGCCGTCGGCAACGCCGTCGCCGACGACAAGCAAATCGTCTTCGCCACCGGCTCCATGCAGCTGATCAACGCGCTGGTGTACGCCCTGTCCCCAGACAGCAACTCCGGCTCGACGGCCAACGTGGTCGCCACCACGCCGTACTACCCGGTCAGTGCTGTTATTTTATGTGTGCCTTTTTCTAGATTATTAGCCACGGATCGATCTAATCTACTCTGTTTGTTGATTTGATACATCATGCAGGCTTACAGAACGCAGATCGTGTTGTTCGACAGCCGGGAGTACAAATGGGCCGGGAACACCTCCATGTGGGCGAAAGCGTCGGGGAACTCCACCACCAAGGAGGACGTCATCGAGTTCGTGACGTCGCCGAACAACCCCGACGCCCTGCTCCACCAGCCCGTCGTCGTCGGCTCGTCGGCGATCCTCGACCACGCCTACTTCTGGCCGCACTTCACGCACATCCCCGCGCCCTCCGACGCGGACGTCATGCTCTTCACCACCTCCAAGCTCTCCGGCCATGCCAGCAGTCGATTCGGGTACGCACACGCACCCACGCGGAAAACAATAGACATACTGCACACACATATAATGTGTTGCACTGCGCAGGTGGGCGCTGATAAGGGACGAGAAGGTGGCCAAGAGGGTCAATGACTACATTATGCAGAACACCATGGGCGCGTCCCGCGACACCCAGCTCCGGATGCTTGCCATCTTCAAGACCATACTGGCCAACCTGCACGGCAAGGAGGACATCTTCGCCTTCGGGCACGACGTGATGACGGCCAAATGGCGCAAGCTTAGCGCCGTCGTGTCGCACTCCCGCCGGATCTCGCTGCAGAACATCCCTCCCCAGTACTGCACCTACTTCGACAAGATCAGGGAGCCATCCCCAGGTGACGCATCGACTTGCTGAAACACGTTCAGATTTTGAAACTATGGTTGATGTTTGATTCGGTTGGCATGCAGCTTATGCGTGGGTCAAGTGTGAGAGGGAGGAAGACAGTGACTGCTCCGACGTGCTGCTCAAGGCCAAGATAATCACACGGTCCGGCGTCTGGAACGATGCCAGCAGCCGGTACACGAGGATAAGCCTCATCAAGTCCCAGGACGACTTCGACCTGCTCCTCGAGAGGATCACAGAATTTGTCGATGCCGAGCTCACCGCTGCTGGTTCCAACTCCATGTGATGTCCCGTGTTAATATACAGAAACGGGTCAAGGAAATGTGAGCATACAGAAGGTATGTATTTGGTTAGGACGGGTACCAAAAGTGCGACGTCCAGAGGTCAGCTACGTGTTGGTTGTGTCCCAGACTCCCAGGCTAGGTGATGATCGAGGAGCACGCGTTGTGACTGGACACTGAACATTACTCGAATGATCAGCTATGCGTTGATTGTTCTCACCGTGTGTTACTTATTAGACAAGAAAAATGTTTCCATGCTGTATTGAGTGGAGGATTAAGGAGCACATGCAAAGCTCAGAAACTGGTACATTAATGCTAGTTTGTCCGAGTCATAATTTTCTTTTCTTTTTTGTGTGGGAACTCAGGGAGTTTTTATTGAATAGTGATGCTCAGATAGTGATGATGAAAAAACCTCTAGTGTTTATGATACCCTGGAAAGAGCTAAGTTATACTTTCTCCGTTCCATAATATAATAGTGTTTTTTTTACACGGGAGTAGCATTCAGTCGGTAAAATCCTCAAAGTTGTGTTCAGGTTTGAGCTAGCTAAAAAAGGGGAGGACAAAGGGTCAGTTATGTCAGGAATCTTCTGGAATTGCATGAGTTTGGGGCGTCCTGAGGCTGGTTGTAATGGGGAGTATCATATACTAGTATCATGCATATGCGAAATTGCTGAGAGCACACGGCGACCACCTTCATCGGAATCTGCCCCACTCATTTTGCATCGGGATTCCAACCACTATATTAGTCAAGATGTATTTCATAATTCACACATCATGTATGCCCCTCTAAATATTTTCGTATAAATCTCAACAGCTATAGTGACCTGACTAGTGGCAGAGAAGCAGACCCATCATCTCCAATGGTCACTCCCCAACCATCAAAGAACATAGTCCAATGTTCTGAGTGAATCTGAGTCGGTTGCTGCTGTTTGATTCACTCGACCAGAAAATCTGCTATTGCTTGAGACTTGATCGCCTTTTTTGCCTCGAACTTGATATCTAAAGGGAGGAATTCAATCGTCCACTTGGGCACTCGACCGGTTGCATCTCGATTGTTTAGGATTTTTGATAACGGAGCATCGCTGACGACTGAAATCGAGTGGTCTGCGAAGTAAAGTGCAACTTTCTTAGTGGTCAGATAAATCCCGTAGACAAGCTTCTGATAATGCGTATACCTTTGCTTGGACGGGGTCAAGACTTCAGAGGTATAGTACACTAGGCGCTGAACTTTATACGCTTTGCCTTCTTCCTCCCACTCAACTATGAGTACTGTCCTGACAATTTGTCCTATGGATGCAATATACAACAGTAGAGGCTCTTTGCTGACCGGAGCAGCAAGGACCATCTGGGTGGAAAGCAGGGCTTTGAGCTCTACAAACGCTGCTTCGGCTTCAGGAGTCCACTCGAACTTGTCAGATTTCTTCATCAGTCGGTAAAGAGGCAAAACCTTTTCACCAAGACGCGAGATGAATCGACTCAGTGCAGCCAAACAACCAGTAAGCTTCTGAACATCATGCACACGCACAAGACGTTTCATTCAGAGAATTGCTCCAATCTTCTCTGTGTTTGTGTCGATTCCTCGTTCGAAAACGAGAAAACCAAGTAACTTTCCGCCTGGGACTCCGAATGTGCATTTTGCCAGATTGAGCTTGATGTCATATCTTCTTAAGCTGGTAAATGTTTCGGTGAGGTCAGTCAGCAGGTCGGAACCTCTGCGTGACTTGACCACGATATCATCCATGTATGCTTCCACATTCCGACTGATTTGAGTGAGCAAGCACTTCTGAATCATGCGCATGAATGTGGCACCAACATTCTTAAGACCAAAGGGCATGGTGACATAGCAAAAGCACCCGAATGGGGTGACGAAGGCTGTTTTTATTTCATCGGGTCCATACAGTCAGATCTGATGGTACCCGGAATACACATCCAAAAAGGACAAATGCTCACACCCTGCAGTTGATTCGATGATCTGGTCGATGCGGGGGAGAGGGAAATGATCTTTCGGGCAGACCCGATTGATGTGTTTGAAATCGATACACATACGAAGTGAATCATCTTTCTTGGGGACCATGACAACATTGGCGAGCCACTCGGAGTGGTATATCTCGCGGATGAACTTAGCTGCCAAAAGCCGAGCCACCTCTTCGCCAATTGCCTTTCTCTTCTCCACGGCGGACTGATGGAGATGTTCTTTGACAAGTTTTACTTTTGGGTCGACTCGCAAACGGTGCTCAGCCAGTTCCCTGGTACACCTGGCATGTCAGATGGTTTCCATGCAAAGATGTCCCAGTTCTTACGAAGGAACTGTATGAGCGCTTCTTCCTATTTGCTATCGAGTGTTGTTGAGATGTGGGTCGGAGCAACATTGGGGTCAGTCGAGTGAATATGAACAGGCTTTGTCTCACCGACCGATTGAAATGTGGACTCTGAAGCACGCTTCTTGGCTCACAACAAATCACTCGGATCTGCATTTTTGATGTATTCTTCCATCTCAACAGTTGCCATCTGTTTATCAGCAATTTTTGAATCCTTCTGGAGGCACTCTTCCGCTCTTTGCCGATTCCCTGTTGAAGGAAATATGCCCTAGAGGCAATAATAAAGTTATTATTTATTTCCTTATATCATGATAAATGTTTATTATTCATGCTAGAATTGTATTAACCGGAAACATAATACATGTGTGAATACATAGACAAACAGAGTGTCACTAGTATGCCTCTACTTGACTAGCTCGTTGATCAAAGATGGTTATGTTTCCTAACCATAGACATGAGTTGTCATTTGATTAACGGGATCACATTATTAGGAGAATTATGTGATTGACTTGACCCATTTCGTTAGCTTAGCACTTGATCGTTTAGTTTGTTGCTATTGCTTTCTTCATGACTTATACATGTTCCTATAACTATGAGATTATGCAACTCCCGTTTACCGGAGGAACACTTTGTGTGCTATCAAACTTCACAACGTAACTGGGTGATTATAAAGGTGCTCTACAGGTGTCTCCGAAGGTACTTGTTTGGTTGGTGTACTTCGAGGTTAGGATTTGTCACTCCGATTGTCGGAGAGGTATCTCTGGGCCCTCTCGGTAATGCACATCACTTAAGCCTTGCAAGCATTGCAATTAATGAGCTAGTTGCAGGATGATGTATTACGGAATGAGTAAAGAGACTTGCCGGTAACGAGATTGAACTAGGTATTGAGATACCGACGATCGAATCTCGGGCAAGTAACATACCGATGACAAAGGGAACAACATATGTTGTTATGCGGTCTGACCGATAAAGATCTTCGTAGAATATGTAGGAGCCAATATAAGCATCCAGGTTCCGCTATTGGTTATTGACTGGAGACGTGTCTCGGTCATGTCTACATAGTTTTCGAACCCGTAGGGTCCGCACACTTACGCTACGATGACAGTTATATTATGAGTTTTATGTTTTAATGTACCAAAGGTTGTTTGGAGTCCCGGATGTGATCACGGACATGACGAGGAGTCTCGAAATGGTCAAGACATGAAGGTTGGTATATTGAAAGCCTATGTTTGGATATCGGAAGTGTTCCGGG
>NC_041384.1:468104126-468131406 GCF_002162155.2 Triticum dicoccoides
TACATGGGCCTTAGTGGAAAAGGAGGGAAGCAAGGGAAGTGTGGGGCGCGCCCCCTAGGCCCAAACTGAATTGGTTTAGGGCAAAGGGGCCGCCCCCCCTCTTTGCTTCTTCCGCCCTCCCAAGTCCTAATCCAACTAGGAAAAGGGGGGAGTCCTACTCCCGGTGGGAGTAGGACTCCTCCGGCGCGCCTCTCCACTTGGCCGGCCACACCCCCCTTGCTCCTTTATATACAGGGGCAGGGGGGCACCTCTAGACACACAAGTTGATCAAGTTGATCGTCTCTTAGCCGTGTACGGTGCCCCCCTCCACCATAGTCCACCTCGATAATACTGTAGCAGTGCTTAGGCGAAGCCCTGCGTCGGTAGAACATCAACATCGTCACCACGCCGTCGTGCTGACGAAACTCTCCCTCAACACTCAGTTGGATCGGAGTTAGAGGGACGTCATCGGGCTGAACGTGTGCTGAACTCGGAGGTGCCGTGCGTTCGGTACTTGATCGGTCGGATCGTGAAGACGTACGACTACATCAACCGCGTTGTGCTAACGCTTCCGCTTTCGGTCTACGAGGGTACGTGGACAACACTCTTCCCTCTCGTTGCTGTGCATCACCATGATCTTGCGTGTGCGTAGGAATTTTTTTGAAATTACTATGTTCCCCAACACCTGTGACTGTGATCACACCTTTGGGACCAGGCATCTTCAACTTGAGGTATCATAACACGGTCGAGCCATGAAACGAGCATATGCGGGTCTGCCCAGAATTGCATGGTAGGCACTGTGAAAATCCACCACCTCAAACGTCAAACTTTCCTTGCGGTAATTCTTAGAATCACTGAAAACCACGCCAAGAGTGATCTGACCAAGTGAATCTACTTTCTTTCCTGGGATGACTCCGTGAAACCGCATATTACTCTCACTGAGCTTGGACATTGGGATGTCCATCCCTCGGAGGGTCTCAACATACAGAATGTTCAAACCACTACCGCCATCCATCAGAACCTTGGTCAGTCGGGTGCTCCCAACGACTGGGTCGACCACCAATGCTTGCCTCCTAGGGGTAGCAACGTGTGCTGGGTGATCAGACTGGTCAAATGTAATGGGTGTTTTTGACCACTTCAAATACGTTGTAGTTGCCGGAGCAACCATGTTCACTTCTCTATTGATAACTTTCAGTCGACTGTTGCTCTCGATGTCAGCAAAAATCACCAAAGTAGCATTGACATTGGGGTAACCCTCATCTTCCTCTTTATCCTCGTCCTTATCAAACTCTTTTTCCTTCTCACTAGGCTGACCTTCTCGAAAACTCTAAATTAGTAGCCGACACTGTCGAGTGGTATGCTTGGGCAGAATCACTACAAAAAAAAGACACATTCATGACATTTTGGGCCGAACACATTTTTTCTGTCATACATATGACACTTCTATGATGATAATTGTGACAAAACCCGGTATCATCATAGATGTGGTGGGCTCCTACTTCTATGACAAAAAATCATGACAGAAAATGGGATTTTCGTCTTGGGCGGGCCGGAGACGCAGCTGCATGACATTCTTTGGGCCGTCCATGACGGAAAAAACCGTGGTAGAAGCGAGGGAGAGGAAAATTTCGGGGAGTTCCCCGTTACGGTGGGAGGTCGGGGGCCGAGCGATGCACGTTTCTCTTGTACACGTACACGCGTGTGTGCGAAGCGTTGGCTCTAACTGAACCCGAGCGAGGTGTTGGGCTCTAACTGAACCCGAGCGATTGCACTGCAGGCTACGCGTTACCGAACCCAAGCGATCGATCGATGGCTGTTAACTGAACCCGATCGAGGGATTCCTTCGCTACTGCTGCTAACTGAAGCCGATCGATGCTGCCTCTGGATGAACAGTGAGCGTTGCGAGGGGGGGAGGGGTTGGATGAACAGTTCCTGGTGGGGGTGGATGAACATGACCCCGTGGTGTTGCCTCTGGATGAACAGGACCACCCCGTGGAGGGCAGGATGAACAGTAGACGATGGAGGGCAGGATGAACAGTAGTCCGTGGAGGGGTGGTTGAACAGGAGCCCATGGAGAGGGCTGGTTGAACAGTAGCCGGTGGAGTAGCACACGGTGGAGGCTGGATGAACAGGAGCCCGTGGATGAACAGTCGCAGGTGGAGGCTGGAGGAGGTCGACGGTGGATGAACAGTAGCTCGTGGAGGCTGGAGGGGGTCGACGGTGGACATGAACAGTATCCCGTGGAGTCCCGTTTTGCGGTACGCTACACCCCTCCCGATGAACAGGACCCCCGTTTCGACCGTAGTGCTCCAACACAAGTCCGTTTCGTCCATTTTGCGGTACGCCATACCCCTCCCGATCAACAGGACCCCCGTTTCGACTGCAGGAGGTCCGTTTCCTCCGTTTTGCGGTACGCCAGACCCCTCCCGATCAACAGGATCCCGTTTCGAACGTGGCCGGTCGAACACAAGGCCGTTTCCTCCGTTCCGTGGTACGCCAGGCCTCGTTTCCATCGCCTGTTCCGTCCAAGCCCTCCCGATGAACACGACGCATTCCGTTGCCTCCCCATGAACATGATGCATTTCGTTGCCTCCCCATGAACACGACGACGATGCTGTTTCTCCGTTCCGACCCAGCCATGTACACGAGCCCTGGCCGTACGTATGCGCGAGTAGGCGTTCGAGACCCCGCCTATATGTACACATATGTTGCCGTATTTTCTTTCTTGCACCCTGGCCGCTGTACGTACGTGTACATGCTACGTGCGCGCCTCTACTACGACACGTGCGCGCCTCTACATCGACCAGTATATATGTACGTACACGTTCGCGACCAGAATGACAACGCTACGTATGCTTCGACCAGGTGGGTCCCGACTGTCAGGTACTTCCTTGCATGCGAAGATGTAACTGGTGGGTCCCAACAGTCAGGGGGGCGAATCGTTTTTTTTTGCCCGGACGCACTTCCTTGCGTGCGAAGGTGTAGCTGGTGGGTCCCAGCAGTCAGGGGGGGAACGTTTTTTTCGCGAAATATGGTGGCCCGTCCGGTGGGTCCCCGCTGTCAGGTGGAGGAATAATTATTTTGCACGTAATAAGGAGGCATTTCCTTGCTGCGGCCGTGGACCCAGCTGTCAGCCTCTCCACGTACAGTCCACGTCTGATGGAAGTCGTTCCTTGACCATGTTGACCACGCCACGCCAAGAGCACCAGGGCGGTGGATGACGGCGAGGCCTAGGAAGGGGACGACAGGGAGCCGGGGAAGATGCGGCAGTGGAAGCCCGCGCAGAGAGGAGTACGAGGGTTCACTGGTTCGGCTGTGGTGTGAGGCTGCCGTCGCCGCAGGGCCTGGCCAGCGGTTGGAATAGTAGGGGGCGGTGAGGCCTCTGCGGCAGCACAGCCGACCACGGGAGGCAGGAGCATGCGGCACGACCGGTGCTGCTTTGGGCGGCTGGAGCAAGAAGACCAGAGGTTGAAGAAGCACTACGACTGTTGGATGGACATCGTACGGTCACTGGAGCTAGAATCGTTCATATTGACTAAAGTTGACAAAGGCCCCCATCCCAATCAACTTAGTAGGCCCACAAGTTAGCCTCCCACCATGGTGGGTCCCAGCTAGCAGGGGGAGTATTCATTTTTTGTGCGTAATAAGGAGGCACTTCCGGTGGGTCCGGGCTGACAGCGAGGGGAACGTTTTTTTCGCGAAATACGCTGGCCCGTCCGGTGGATCCGAGCAGTCAGGGGGGAAACGTTTTTTTTGCGAAATAAGGTGGCCTGTCCGGTGGGTCCCTGCTGTAAGGTGGAGGAATAATTATTTTGCGCGTAACAAGGAGGCACTTCCTTGCGGCCGCCTGGACCCAGCTGTCAGCCTCTCCACGTACAGTATTCTTCCGATGGAAGTCGGTCGTTGACCACGTTGACCACGACACGCCAAGAGCACCAGGGCGGTGGTCTGGACGACGGCAAGGCCTAGGAAGGGGACGATGCGGAGCCAGGGAAGACGCAACAGTGGAAGCCCGCACGGAAAGGAGTACGAGGGTTCACTGGTTCGGCTGCGGTGTGAGGCTGCCGTTGCCACAGAATAACTGGGGTGTGGGTGAGTGGAGGGATGGCCTGGCCAACGGTGGGAGTAGTATGGGGGCGGTGAGGCCTCCGCGGCAGCACAACCGGCCACGGGAGGCAGGAGAAGGCGGCACGACCGGCGCTGCTTTGGGCGGCTGGACCAAGAAGACCAGAGGTTGAAGTAGCACTACGGCCGTTGGATGGACATCTACAGTCACTGAAGCTAGAAACGTTTATTATTAACTAAGTTGACAAAGCCCTTGGTACGCTCCAACTTAGTAGGCCCACAGGTCAGCCTCCAAAACGGTGTGCCCTAGATGTCAGGGGGAGGAATCATTTTTTGGGCGGCCGAAGCTAAGAATATCCGAGATTGAAGAAGAAGCACGACATCCGTTGGATAGACATCCAATGGCCACTACTGCTAGAACCGTGTGTTGACTATAATAAGTTGTCAAAGCCTTGCATACGCGTCAACTTATTTTTTAGGGGACACGTCACTTAATAGGCCCACAAGTGTGTGGCAGAGAACTTATATCCCATTTGCATTTTGTAAGAATGTACAACCCATTTTGGAATTCTAATGGAATTTACAACAACCCATTTACAGTTTGTTAAAATTACAACCCATTTTCTAGCTAGGACAATGATTAATAATTTCAACCAACCATTGAAGACAGAATTCAATAAAATTTCCCACATTTTGATGGGCTCCGAAATATTTTTATCCCGAAATTTCTAGTCAGATTAAATATAAATTTGTATTACGTAAAAATCCAACAAAACATTGCGCGTGCAACAATGAAAATTTAATATTTTCAAAATCCATAAATAATATTTTATAAACTAATTTCGTGTTTGGTGCATTTTTTTATAGTTACTGCCCAGTTTTTATAATTACATCCCATTTATTATTTTTTAAAGCCCATTTTCCTATTAAGCCTAATGCATCCCTCCTAGGAAAGATTTGCAGCCCAGCGGGGCCGAGAATAACAAGTTGACCTTGCCTGGGTATTCCTCAAAAAGACGTATAGCTGGGCTAGCCATTTTCATCTTGAAAAAATTAGTATCTGGACTGGATATCTGGCCTGGGCTAGACGGGCCACAGCCCGCCCAGTTAATACCCTGCTCTCCTCTGAACAACAACGAAATCACCGCCAAGAAAAACTCTGCAGTGCTCACGCCTCAAAAACACAAATACTGCTCGAGCTACTTGGTCCCAGCCGTCGGCCGCACCTTGTGCAATTCTCTCGTTTATATTGACTACACAGGTTGACAATGGTGTGGGACCGTGATGTCACGAAACCAGGAGAAAGCAAAAAAAATATATAGTTGTACATAATAAGGAGGCACTTGCGTACGTACGACTATGGCCCTAGTGGGTCCCTAGTGTCATGCAGTCAAAATAAAGTCATCTCCTGAATCCTCATGTTCGTTGACGATGTTAAAAATGCTCGGCGCCACGGATGGTCTGATACAGCGCCCGCTACTCATTCAGGAAGCCAGGATCATCGGACACCTATGAGCACCTTCGAGAAACTGAGACGACATGAAACGGTAAGGCCGCACTTGGGAGCTCTGGTTTATTTCAAACCTGCATTACCATACAAGTGTAATTTACTCGTCATCGAAAACAACGCGTAAAATACAGGCGTAATGAAATCGAGGGCCCGAGGTCTGTAAGTAAAACCGGCGGGTTACGCGTGTAGTTTGAGAGACCAGTGTATATTTTATGAGCACTGTTATATGGACGACATTACCAGACGATACATGCACGACATGCGTATCATGCCATCCATGGGCAAGGCTAAAATAGCAGCTAACGGCTGGATTAGCAATCGTCCGAGTGTCGTTCAACGTTTTTATCGTGTGTCAAGTACTTCCGATATTTTACTAGTCAAAATCGACCAACCAAGCGCCTTCGCCCGAGACCATCTGCTTTAATTTACAAGCGTCAGTTTTACAAGTGGTTTTGGTTGGAAAACGATGATCCAATCACGGCCTAATATCATGAGTTGGTCGGAGGATCATATGGTTTCATGTCTAACCTACCCGACTTGTCGTATAGGCTATGAATGAAACATCAGACGATGAACTTCTTAAGCATGGAAACAATAGAAGAGGATGATCTTCTTAACAAGCAAATCACTGGCATTAGATCGACATGCAAAACAATACGAAGCATTATTCTTAGGAGGCACGGTGAACAGCTCGTGATGCCGCATGCCACAACATTCCAAGCTCAACTTTGCAATCAAACACAAGGCCTGGCATTACATAGACAATATTCAGAACAAACTCTTAACACAGGAATATCTCAGCAGAGTAACTATTTACTTCTAAACTGAACACAGGAATTGGAAAAAACACTCGATGCTGCTCACAGCAAGGGCGTCCCGCTCAAAAATATCGAATGCATGTCTTCTGGCTAACATCAATGAGCAAATTTGGACAAGGTTTTCCAATTCCAATATATTAAACTAACATCTTCTTGCTAACATCAATGATTAAACTTTGACAAGCTTTTCCCATTCAAAATATGTAATGCCTATGATCGTGGAGTCCTGTCGTAGCTTTTATACTTGTTTGGGCACTTTTTGCTCAGGGCACTCCACGTATTGTTAAATTGCCAATGGTCTCTGCAGACTAGTCATGTCACCGGTGTCTAATAATACTCTGTAAAGCTTCTCGGTCATTCCTTCTGTAAAGTAGTGCAAACAGTGACTGCTTCTTTCTGCAAAGTGGAACGACCAACTAGACCCAGTAATGCAGCAGTTTGCCTTACACATTGGCTCCTTTTGTGCAGTTCAACTAAAATCGAAGTCGGAATAAAACCAAGCTTTAATTTTGATATCCCTGTAAGCAACAATAGGTATAAGGGAAACAATTACTAAGAAATAACGATTGATGACTTGTACTCCCAGAAGAAAAGCATCTACTGATCTACTTTATCTTAATGGGAAACAAAGCAAGAGAGTAGCAATTCTCCATCAGTGTGATTCATTCATATTGACTGAGACATTATCTTAACAATGCCCTATTTCAACATGTATAAAGAATGACAAAGTTTATAAAGGGGGTGATGCTGAATTTGTTGTAACAAAGCAACAAGCATCATGTCTGGGTTGGTCCCATTTTTGTTCACTACTTAATGGGAAAAGACAGCAATACAATAGCATCGATTCATCATTTATTTAAAATAGTACCAATACAAGTAGCACAACATCTCAAAACACACTTCACGATCATGTGGATGAAGGCAAGTACCAACCTGTCATGACGCACACAAGATCACGTATGAATCTGCCAACACGAATAGGAAATCCAATCTCGTTTTGTGCATTTGCACTGAAATCAAGCAAAGTGTTTCGCGTAGCGAAGCAAAATGTCACAATAGCAACAAGTTGAATAGATATCCCTGTATAAACAGAGGCAAAAAAGGAATCAATTACTGGCTAATAAAGGAGGATGAAACATGCGGCCACAAAAATGGTAATCCCGCCAATCCCTAACAAGTGTTGCAGTTTTGAAATAAGATTCAATAGTTAATTTTGAGAGTGGCATCAATTACTAGGTTGGTCCTATTTTTGTTCACTACTTAATGGGAAAAGACAGCAATACAATAGGTTCAATTCATCATTTATTTAAAACAGTACCAATACAAGTAGCACAACATCTCAAAGCACACTGCACAATCATGTGGATGAAGGCCTGTACCGACCTTTCATGAGATGACCAACATAAAATACGAATCTACCAACACGAATAGGAAATCCAATCAAGTTTTGTGGAGTTGCACTGAAATCAAGCAAAGTTGCCGGTGTGACATTTAAGTTTTCTATAGCAACAAGTTGAATAGATATACCTGTTTTAAGAGGCAAAAAAGAAAACAATTACTGGCCAATAAAGGAGGATGAAACATGCGGCCACAAAAAGAAGCATCTACCTTATCTTGATGGAAAACAAAGTATAGGACAGTGGCATTTCTAAAACGGTTGCATTGATTCACATTAACAGAGAAATTCTTTTAAAACAGATTAGTAGTTAATTCTGAGATTAACAACAACAAAATAGCTGTATGGGACATGCCAGCACCATGTGCGTCCACACGTATAAATGGGCGATGCAGAGTATGTAGCCAAGCAGCATATATGCGCTGGTCCCATATTTGTTCTCTTTGAACCTTCTTCCTATGTGAGGGCAGCAAATCTAGTCATGCACAAACTACCCGACCCCCCAGTTTCTTTCCCTTTTCAACAAAGAGACCGGTTCCTTACAGATGTGTGTATTGGGTTACCCCCCTTTTCCCTTTTCGACCTACAAAGTGGCTGGATAGCCACTCTATACTACTTTCTGCCCCTCCTTTCCTCATTGAACCACGTCCTAGATTCTTGCTCCAGCCCACCGCACCCTTCATTCCTCTTTGAACCAAGACCTAGATTCGAATACAGATTGAAAAAGATCCACATGCAGCTAGAGCAATGAAGGTTTCAAAGAAACTTATACCTTAGGGTCGTCGGGATGTGGCAAGGCATGCGGCGGGAGGCCGGATCTGCCCACACTAAGTACGGAAGCGAGGAAGAAGGGGTCGGTGGCCTTCCCGCACAAGAGACTGTGAATATAGCAAACCCTAGCAAATGTATCTAGACTCATTTCAGTGCTAGATACCTCCGTATCTAGACAAATCTAAGACAAGTAATTCAGAACGGAGGGAGTAACATATATGTAGTGCGGTGAGCGTGTGGAGAGTGCAAACCCTAGCGAACAAAAGCTAAGGCTCCCGCTTATATATATACTACTGTAGTATGGACTGAGCTCCGGTGCCTTCACTGCACCTGCTTTTGGCTGTATGACAGGTGAGCCAGCCACATTTTGGGCCCACCTGTCGTAAAACCCTAGTGAAAATTGCACCAATGTGAAATACAACTGCGTCTCCAACGCAACCAAGGTGAACTGACGAAGGATATCATCTTTGTGCATAACAAGCAAAGAGCACTGATGGAAGACAGCTTGTTTTTCGTCGAAAATCGATCAGCTTCACCAGCCAACGCAACCATGAGGCGCAACCATGAGCATCGATAGGTCATCATGGTGATGCATCATCCATTTGGCATCAAGTTTGGGTGAGGCACCTAAGAAGTTCGACAAATCCTCACTGTGGTCTGTTTCTTATCAGTAATCAAGCTCGAGGAAGGAAGAACCACGTGGCAGAGGACAGTGAGGCGAAACAACAATGGCCATCCAATTTTGTGTAGTTCCACTAAAATTGAGGAAGACATGCCCGGGTATGGAGACACGCATCACTGTTTCCAAAAATATAAAAAAGGGTTAGCAACGACATCTCAATTGTCAATATAATTAATGAAAAGTACACCAACAAACAAAAGCATCATAATTATCTTGATGGGAACTAAACCAGGATACCCGAGAAAAAAAGCATTTCTTCATTTAACCAGTGATAGTACTACCACTATATGGACAATGACCGCACAACCACCATGTACTTTTTGTCGAAACAACATGTATACCTCCACCGAGGCATAAATCAGGACAACTTTTTGAGTGGCATTTCCTCTATAATAGTACTAGTAGGTGATGTTGGACCAGCCGACGAACCCTAGCTACTATGCATGGGGAGCTGGGGAGTAGTCACATAGAAGAAAACCCGCACGCAGCGACCTGGGGAGCTGGACCAGTACAAGAAGTTATACCTCAGGTGGGCGAGATGTCGTTTAGGCGGGCGGGCGGGCGGGATCTGCCCACACAACGGCAGCGAGCAAGGGCGCAGAGGATCTTCGTCCGCGCCAGCGCCGGCTCCGAGAGGACGGTGCGCATCGGCTTCCTCCGTCGCCGACGGCGACAATGTCAATGCTGCACCTCCTCACCTCCCGCAGCGGACGGGATTCGGCCGGATCTGTGACCACCGGTGAGGAGAGAGGTAGAGTGGACACTGTCATCTTGTTTTGATATGGAGAGGGTGAGAGAGCGAGATGCGAGAAACTCTATCAAACAAGAGGCTATAATGGAGTAAAAAAATCTCTCCATAGCAGTGGTTTTAAATAGAATACACGCGTTCCCGGAAAAAAGAAACGAAAATTGGCGGACAATTTTTTAAGGGTCTGTCTAGGACACATCTAGATGTGACATAGTTATGTCACATATAAGTTGATGTCCACTCTGTTTGTGGTCTTTTCCTAGTTTTTTTGTTTCTTGTTGCTACATTATATACTTGTGGGAGCTTAGATGTGATATCTTTAAATAACATCTAGATGTGAAATAGACAAACTGATTTTCTAACGTACCAAGAAAGAAAACTCGATCAAAAACACGCCCCCGCTTCCAGGTCGCGAGAGTCGTCGCGCACCCACACATAGACACAGACATGCATATCCATGTTTACGTAAAATTCCATATCCATCTCCATCTCCAATCATATTTGTCCAACTGGCACATTATTTACGTTGTTAATTATATACGCAGCAATATTAACGTACAACATCTCTTGTTTGCACACGTGCGGACCGCTGCCACGGCCGGTCCTGACCAACCCGAACCCTCTTCATCACTCGCGCGTGCTTCCCGCCCGAAATGGTCAGTGCCGCATTCATGCTCGGTCAGAGCGGATGCGACCTCTCACTGGCGCCGACATTGATTGCGGCGCGCCGGCCGAGAGAGCATCGCCCACGCCGCTTCCGGGTGCACGCGGCTGCTCCGCGTTCAAAGGTCGCAATAGCCGGCTACAACATGCGCGATCTCTTCCACTAGTAAGTTCTTGGGAGTCCATGCTACAGCTAGCTGTCCTCCCCCAACTCGTCAATCTCTTCCAGTAGTGCTAGTACTCCATGGCGTGATCCATCGACAAGCAGGCGGGAAAGTTATGGTATACTACTCGGTTTGCAGTGAGTGGCATGCCGAGCGACCGTGTGGGGTCGAGCCGTGGAGGAGGGTGAGACACGAACACGACTGACGTGATTTAAACGTTGGTTTTGCTCGATGGCACGATCCAACGAAATGTTGGTTTCTCCCTGTTTCCATTTTTTCTCTGGAAAAACGGAAACTTTTCCACTCCATTTTCATTCCTATTCCAAGGTTGCCCCGTTACAACCTTCCATCAAATACAAAGGAAAACTAACACACATGCTGATGCATCTCAATGATTCATAGATCATAGACAATATTTACTTCACAACTAAAGAAAAAAGTTGTGAGAGCGTGTATGATAGAAAAACTACTGATGGGGTCACTACGAATTAAACCCTAAACCCTAAACATGATTTAATTTCCTGGCCAGGTAGAACCTGTCGAAGGAAAGACGGCTGGCACCCTCGGATCATACGATGCTTTTGTGCAGTTCCACTAAAATCGACCTGAGCATCCCTGATGGCAAAGATATTGAAGAAGTGTGATTAGAATAATAGTACTGGCACTAGTTCATGAGACATAAACTCATCACAAGTAGAAGCCGGTAGAAGTAGAGAAAGATCGACATGGAGATGGAGCTACGGCAGTGGAGCAAGCCGGCTCCAAAAGGAAGATGGACTACCTGGGACGTCGGGCTGTAGCTAGAAGGGCGGTTGGGACGCGGCATCGGCCCATACCGCGGTGACCCCCGATTGGGACGCACCGACTGTGGGTTTTCTCCCTCGCCGATGTCGACCACGTCTATGCAGAACATTGTTCCCTTCCCCCAGCTGCGGGATCAGGCCCGTCGTTCTATGCTTGTGAAGAGAGCAACCTAAGCAAGCAGGCTTGTAGCTTAGGCTCCTGCTAGTGTATATATAGTGGTTTTCTTTTTCTCTCCATATCAACCATTTTATATTGCGTACTTGTCATTCAAGAGTGAAATGATGGTTGCTTCTTCCGACTAACTTACTGTGTGATTTGACTGCTCCTTAGTGGCCCCTACACGTACTCCCCCTACGTGTATGCAACAGTCACACGTACACATGGACGCAGAAACGCGCTTGTCGCCCTAATGCATGCATGTCCGAGCACACGACGGAACACACACGGTCACGCTCAAGTGCTGAACCTACACATGCACGCACACACATACTCAGTGAGGGTGAGCTAGTGACCGTATGAACACCGGAATATATATATATATATATATATATATATATATATATATATATATATATATATATATATATATATTGAGCGTAATGAGCGTATTATGAAGTCCACTGACCGTATTTTTACAAATATACAGTGATAGACAGTGTATTTATCTCGTTTGAAATTAATCCATATTAACCGAAGAGGAGGCAGCATGGACTAGCATTACTTTGCTGTGCCCCGTCAACTTGCCGAACGAGGAGAAGGTTGCAGGGCGGGAGAAGCTTGCATGCGGTGGCTCACAGGACAAGGAGAAACTTTTGACTAATGCACGCTCTCCCTCGCTCAGGCGGTGGACGTGCAACAGTTAATTCGGTGTCAGATTGCCAGAAGCATACACTATAATACTAGTGCTATTATTGTTCAACTTCCCGAACAACCAAGCGCAAAGTTTACTAGTACTACTACTATAGTCCATAAAGGTACGTACTATACTAGTACTAGGAACCGGATGGAGGAGCGTCTGCAATCTTATTATAATTTTAAAATGTGATAAAGCAATCTTCAACACATTTGGTTCTCTTCGAGGGTTCTCGCATGTGATAATGGAAGTTGATTACATGGAACACTCGCCACAATTCTCGCTTAATTCTGGCTCATATCCTGTTACAAATAGTAGCGCTCAGTAATATTTCCTCTTTTTTGTTATTCAGCATGTAAACAGGTCAGCAAACCTTGCGGCGCATCTTTGTGTGAACCGTGCTTGCTGCACTTTGAATGTGGCCGAGAGCTGGCTTAATGAAACACCTCGCTTCCTACTTCTTTTTTTGCGGGGTACCTCGCTTCCTAGTGACCAGTGTCTTGGCTGATCGTCCTAAGAGTGATTATATATGAATAAAGCTCTCTCATTTACCTGCAAAAAGATTAAGCCATATTAACCGGAAAGGAGGGAGTATGGACTAGCACTACTTTTTGGTGTATCTCGTCAACTCGCAGAATGAGGAGAAGCTTGCAGGACAAGGTGAAGCTCGCTTACGCCTTTTGACTAATGCAACCTACCCTCGGTGGACATGCATCAGTCCATTCGGTGTCAGATTGTCAAAGGCATACACTGTAGTACCCAACATGCAGAGTACCATCATTGTTCGACTTCACGGAGGGGCGAAGAGCCAAGCGCAGTAGTACGCGTACTTGGTTTTGCACCTTCATACTACTCCACCCTCCGTCACAGTTTACAGGGTGCGCTTCATTATGATGCATTTCTTTCAATGCATTTCCACCACCAGAGAGACTTTAAACACGTTTGGTATAATGCTCAATTAATTAGGGCATGGTAACCGCAATCAAGTCCACAATTTTCTCTCCATGTACTGTACTACTACGGAGTGCATGCATGTGTGTACCCGGGGTGGAAGCACTACATGCATGCGTGTACACATTATTCCCTCTAGTAATAGACGCCGTGCTATAACTACCAATGCTATTTTTCAGGCCGATCGCTAGTCGCCTTGGTCCCACAGATTTTTTTTCTTTTTTCTGAAGCGCGTTGTATAAACAGTGACAGATGGAGTAGTATGAGCAGATTCAAAGAAGAGCGTATTGATGGTTGCTTCTTCAGAGCAACTTACAGTGGGAAAGGTGGGGCTTATGATTTGACTGCTCATTACTCACTATTAATGCGGCGCAACAACCGGGCTGAGTCTCCCATGCGGTTGTGCACTACCCCCTCAGTTCTTAAATATACTCCGGAGTATTTGTCTTTCTAGAGATTTCAATGAGTGACTACTCTCTCTCTCTCTCAAATATTTGTCTTTTTAGAGATTTCAAATGGACTGGCACATACGGATGTATATAAACATATTTTAGAGTGTAGATTCACTCATTTTGCTCCGTATGTAGTCACTTGTTGAAATCTCTGTTAAGGCGAATAGAATATTTAGGAACGGAGGGAGTACACATACGAAGCAAAATGAGTGAATCTACACTCTAAAATATGCACGTTTGAAATTTGTAAAAAGACAAATATTGAGGAACGAAGGAGTATAATTTTGTGCATGGCACATGGACCCGGATGATGAAGAGGCTTCTGGCAATGCTATGAAGCTTCCATCATTTGTTTACATAATTGACTTACTATACAAATAATTTTCCAGTGACATGAAATTGTACAATGGTGTGAGATTTCAGCTTTTGTTTCACGTGTCTTGCCATCGATGCTCTTTCGGAAACAATAAAAAACTAATTTCCTTGCTAATGCATGTCAATTATTAGCAGATCAGAGCTAATAATTACATCGCAACTGAAGACAAAGTTGTGAGAAGGTGTTAAATTAAAATTGATCCATGCTTTCATTGGCAGCAACGTACCCCCAACTCTGTCTAAATCAACAAGGCATGTTGGGAAAAAAGTAGCTGTCTGGAGCATGCAACATTCCGATCATTTTGTGCAGTTCCACTAAAATAGAGCTAAGCGTCCCTGTTCCAAAGATATCAAGTGTGATTACGATAATAGAGGACTGCTGATGAAACAATAAACACACAAATAGAAGCCGGTCACCTTTGCAGTCTATCTTAAGACTAACTAGTTGGAGAAGATTAGGCGCGGAGTTGGATGAGGAGGGTAGAGCAAAACCAATCTCCCTTTGTGCAGTCGCACTGAAATGTAGAGGTGTTGCTCGTGTGACATTTTAGTACAACTGCACAAAACACTCTTAAGAAAAAAAAGTGATTTGTGCAGTTCACCAAAAGGTCGCAATAGAAACTACGTGAAATGGATAGCCCTGTTTGAAAAAGAGAGGTAGAAAGGAAACAATCACTGGCTAATAATAGTTGATGACACATGCGACGACAAAAAAGAAGCATATTCCTTGTCCTAATGGAAGATAACAACACTGTTGTGTTTGTCTAAAACGGTGTGAGGACGAGAATGCAATATGGAAAGTACGCCGAACGAGCGACGTTTTGGGCAAAGAACTATGGAAGATCCACATGCAGCGACGTGGGACAACGGGCAGTGGAGCAAGGCCGGAGAGGATACCTGGAGGTCGTCGGGATGTAACTAGGTGAGCGGCGGCGGGCGGAATCTGCGAGCAGGTGGCGTAGGCCCTGCCGTGCCGGAGCTTGGTCAGAGAGAACGGCGTGTACCACAGATCGGGACGTGCTGCCTCGGCACCGTCGAACGGAGAAACGATGCACTTCCTCCCTTTCCCCCGACGGACGGGATGCGGCCGGATCCGTGACCAACGGTGAGAGAGAGAGAGGCCACCGCACTCCCTTTCCCCTGGCGGACGGGATGCGGCCGGATCAGTGACCAACGGTGAGAGAGAGAGAGGCCACTGCACTCCCTTTCCCCCGGCGGACGGGATGCAGCCGGATCAGTGACCAACGGTGAGAGAGAGAGAGACCACCGGAGCCTTGTGTGAGATACTCTGAAGAGCGGACTACCTTTTCCTCCATAAAAATCATTTTATATTCTTTGTACGTGCCATTGAGCGCTATAACTTTATTTAAAAATAACGCGGCAATGCGTCAAGTCGAACTTTGTTTCATGCACGCGTGGTACACGACCTCCCTAGGTAAACAACCGCTACAAGCATTCAAATTAGCACGTGGGCTGCCATTTCGTAAAGAAATGAGCTCCACCGTGTACCCGCGTGGGTGTGGCTAGGCACGAAGCGTGAGTACATGCACGGTGCACCTATTCTCTTCTTGTATACGTACACCACCTGCGTGGGGTTGTGTGAGAGAGATACAAACCTAGAGAGATATAGTGTGTGGGTTCTTGAGAGTTTTTTTGGGGGGGGGTCAATGAAAAAAATTTAACATATGCAATGTGTGTGAAATAGTCCTGGATATAACATATATATAGAGGGGGCGATCCACGAGAAGAGAGTGGGGGTATCATCGGCTTGAGGTGTCCATAGAATCGAAGAGAGGGATGATGTGTGTGTGTGTGTGTGTGTGCGTGCGCGATCGATAAAGAGTGCCATCGAATTTGCGTGTGCCCACGTCAAAGATATAGAGTGGTTGGCCTACTAGAACGTGAGATGGGACATGTGCAGTTTGTTTGTGTGGCATGGATACCTACCTGCAGCGCTCGACTATCGGTGTGTGGTGGGGGAAGAGGGAGGCCCAATTAACTATAGAGGTACAATGGCTGGTATATGTGTGGAGGAGGATAGAGGCCTACCTCATGTATTAAGGAGATCGATCTGCCTCATGTATTAAGGGAGATCGATCGACATCCATGCATATGTGCAGGAGATGAATAAGGATGGGAGAGAGACAGAGCTAGAGCGTTGGAGGGGGTGGTAGTGGAGTTGCTTCTAACAAATGGTGGGATAGGCTTGCTAGACAAACGGAGGGCATGCCCGCAATATCAATAAGAGAGGAGATGGCTGCTTGTTGTCTGTGCACGTGCATGTGAGAGACGGGTCAGGAGGCATGCACTAATGATGAGGGGGGACGATGTGGCTGTGGTAAGCAGACGTAACTACATAGGAAGATCAATCGCCCTTTGTAAGATAAAGGAGAGACATAACTTGTGAGGTACGTCGATCGATGGGGGATAGTTAAAGTCGATCTAGGTATATGTTGGGAGATCGATCGGTATATATGCATGTGTGTGTTAGAAGCAAATGAGGCACGAGGAGAAGGATAGAGAGAGAGGGATGCATGTAGGAGGTGGTACGAGAGGCGTACTATATCGAGGGGGAGGAGTGTGCGAGTACGAGAATGATGAAAAGAGTGGTGGGAGTGAGGCATGGACAGTGACAAGAGGAGAGGGGAAGCTTGTGTTGTGCTAGGCACACCTGGCTAGAGAGGCATATCGATCGATGTGTGCTATAAAGAAGGAGCTGGGGGGCCTACACACACCATGGGTGAACGACCTAAAGTGAAAAGACGAATTTGCGCGATGGAGCTAGAGAATGCTGAGGGAGGGTGAGAGGGATGCGGGCGTGTGCATGCACAAGAGAAAGTTAGAGCTAGCTACAAATATAAGAGGGTTGTGTGGGTGTAAAAGACGAATAGAGATCATATATACTTCATTACAAAAAGCGAATTTGGATATTTGAAGAATTTATCATAGTATTTCAAATCGACGGATGTGTGAATATATATAACGGTGATACACATGGTGTGGTTATGAACATGGTATACTACATTTAATATGTTTTATCTCTACTCTTATAAAAAACGGAGTTGTTGATGATGGTGTGCCTGCCATCCTGCATTACATGCCATCTGATTTATATCTAGCAGATAGCAAGGAAACTATGCTGGTTGAAGTTGGCAACAATCATGATTGTAGATTCTTATTGAAATAGAGAAACAAATTCAAATTTAGTTCGAATTGCAGCGGTAGTATAGACATTTGGAATGCACTAAAATGTTGGTATGAGTAGGTTACATGCATTATACAACAAGCGAAAAAAAATTAATCGGACATAACATGGATTCATACTCCCTCCTTCCATCTATATAGGGCGTAATGAGATTTTTAAGACCACCTTTGACTATTGACAAGATTAATAGTACATGACATACACAATGTGAAAATTATATCATTGAAAGAACCTTTCACAGACGAATTTAACGGTGTGCTTTGTGTAAGTTGCATGTCATATATCATTGCTCTAATATTTGGTCAAAGTTAGCATCGAAAAACGCATTAGGCCCTATATAGATGGAAGGAGGGAGTAGCTTTGAATAGCATTTGTATAGTAAAACGGGGCAAGACTCTCTCTTTGTGTGGTGTGAATAGTTTTATTTTTTTTTGTTTTCTTTTTGGTTGAGGGAAGTGCGAATTGATTTGGTACGTACAAGTACAATATTACTACACGTTAGGCTTGTCCCTAAAATTCAACCCACGTCTTGTTATATCCCGAAAATTTAGATATCGTGCTCCCAAAACTGGCGCCTTCACAACCCGCGCCTTGCTATCCTGAAATTACAACGCGCGCGAAAACTCCCTCCAGCTGCCAAATCCCGACACGGGAAATCTCCCTTCTAACTCTGAGCCAAAAGAGCCGGTAGTTCAAATTGGTGGGGGGGGGGGGTACTTTTGTAACACACCCTACATTTTGGACAAGCGCGTTCCTAAGTCATGCTTCACCCCCTCCCATCGCCCACTTTTCGCCATTCGAAATCCTAGGCCGCCATAACCTCTCTGCTCCATCCGCGAAACCCCACCCTCCTTCGTCCGCCACGTCACCACTGCCCAGCTGGAGCCTCTTCCCCGACGACGTCGTCCAGCGCAACAGCTCGACGTCCCTCGTCCACCTCCCCGGATGAGGATCCGTCGTCCATCTCACCGTCCCGCCGGTTCAGCCACCCCGTCCTCCACCTCCAAGGAGCTGCTCCAACAATCGCCTCGTCTATCGCGGCTCCCCACAGTGTCGCCTTAACCTACTCCACCGGAACTGCAACATCCTCACCGACTCCTCGGACGAAGCCGAGGCCTACTCGGCGCCACCAAAGAGGTTGTACACTCATCGCATCACACCTTCTCCTTAACTCGACCTCCCGGCGCCGACGGTGCTCCATCCTGCACCCCCATGGAGCAGCTACCTTGAAGCCGGCGCCGCGGGCGACATCTCCACGGCGGCTCTCCCCCAGTGCGAGGCCCCTTCGGCGGCGGCGTCCATACTAGCCGGATCTGCTGCTGCTGCTCCGGCTCTCGCTCGATCGCTCGCTCGCCCAGCTGCCGCTGCTGCTCTCCCCCTCGCTCGTGCTGCTGCTCTGCTCCAATTAAGCCACACTTCAGTCGACTGAATCGACTTTTCGGTCAGTCAATTTTCAGGGGTTGGGGGGGGGGCTCGCCGGAGTTAAGGAAGAACCACCCGCAGCGGGGACGGGGGCTCGCCGGAGAGGTACCCCACTATCTATCTTAGGGTTCAGGGTGGGGGTGGGGGGCCTAGAGGGCTGGCCGGGACGGCGGTGGCGAGTTGTTTCGGGGCGGCGAGGCGGCGCTGGGGACAGCGGTTCGGCCGGTGGTGGCTGGCGGCTCAGGGGGGGTGCAGGTTGAAGATGAACTGCATGCCCTCCCTAAACTACATGTCAAGTGCCTCTCTGCTACCATTGCGTTCAGTTTCGACAGTAGCATTCAGATTTCACAGTAAATTTTAGTTTCGACAGTTAAGTTCAGAGTTAACAGTTTTTACCTCATCTGTTGTAATCAGGTGGTTTTGGGTGATGTTAATTTTACATCCATTTTACATCATCTATTGGAGATGCTATTAGAATCCCACTTGAGATTGACGATGTCTGTCTTGTGCTGCTTCAGCCTTGACGTCTTACGGCTCACCGGAGCTGCTCCAATGACAGAACGATCCGTCACAATAGAGCAGTGCCCTGGACGCCGTCTACAGATTCCTCAGATCTTCCTCCACACCTCAGACAGCCACCTCCGCCTCAACTGGTTCAGCGACCAACCGAATGATGCTGAGGTCGACACGGCTACGACAAAGAGGTTGTACACTTGTTGCATCACTTATTACTATACATTCACGTCGATCCATTAGGGCTATTTTGGTTCAATGGAAACACATCGATCCACTGGTTTTTACCATCACTCTAAATTTCTGCATGCTCTTCTTACATAATCTCACCTTATTTTTTTCATATGCATGTCAGATATTGTACACAGTCATGCTGAACATGTAGAGAAAAAGAGAAGAGTTTTGCGCGGCAATACAATGTCATGCAGACATCGCTCCATGGTGGGTTCAATGGCAAACCCTCCCCACCCCTCTCCAGATTGTAATCCAGAGGAAGATATCTGTTCTGAGGCGGATTCAGACGCCGCTGACCACTCCTATTTACCCCCAAGGTGTTTGCTCTACCTTGGCATGATGATGTTAGTCATATCATGCATATGTTGCCTTGCAGTGCCTACTTTTAACATCATATATGTCATCTGCTTAGTTTAGACATGTTCTATAATGCCACATGTTTAGTTTCTATATCATATATGGGAATTATGCAGTCTCATGTCTTTTAGCCAGCCATAATATATGTGAAATGTGCAATGCCATCCTGTTTAACCAGGCATCATATATTTGAATGATATCTTGCCCATCCTTTTCTTCATTACATTTCCATTTGTCGACAATGTTTGTACATTAAACTACTCTTCCTGTGAATCAGCCATTTGGGTGGGAGATGGAAAAATATGGAGTGAAAACAAGGCCTTCAGAGCAGACAGTGCTACATGTCGAAGCAGATCTCTTGTTGGGTCCCGATAGCTCCTCAGAGATGGATTCAGAGACAGATGACCAGTCCTATTCCCCCACTGAGGTGTATGCTCTAACTTGGCACGGTTATACTGCTCATATCATGCATACGGTGTCTTGCATTGCATAGTTTAGACATCATATACACAATATTCAACATCATACTCTTAGTTCAGACATCATATCGAATGCCCTTTGTTTAGCATATAAATCACATATGTGAATTAAATGATGCGATCCTGATTACTTAGATAACATGTAGGTGAATTATGTCATGCGATCCTGTTTAGTTATTCATCATATCTTTGAATTATGTTATGCTATGCTATCCAGTTTAGATAGACATCATATATGTGAAATTTTGTCATGCTATCCGTTTTAATTAAACAATATACATGTCAACTATTTCATGCCCTCTTTTTTCCACACTATCTATTGCATATGTCTCTCATACAATGTCTGTACATTCAACTATGTTTCCTGTTTATCAGCCATTTGAATTGGAGCAGGTGATGCCAGTATCTAGCGGACTAAAAACACGGTCTTCAAATAAAACAGTGCTACCTCTTGGTGGAGATAGCACCCCGGTTGTACATGCACAAGAACCAGCCCTACCACACATAACCCAAACTCTCGCAGATTGTACCCCTACTATGATGGACAGAGAAACAGCTTCACCCAATCTAACCCCAACCCCAGCCGATAGTAACCCAGTTCCTGTTGACACAACACCATCTCCACCACAGAGCTCCCAAACAAGAGCAGTTAGTAAGGCAGCTCCAGTGCCCATAGGGCCAGTACTATCACGACGAACCCCAACTCCACCAGTTAGTACGCCTATTCCTGTGGAGGAAGCACAACCAGCTAGTCGTAGTTTAGCATCTATCGCATTTTATGTTGTTAAATCGTATGTGCGTATCTTCCCATCTTGGAAATATTATACTGAAGATGAAGGAAAATGCCAGTTGCAGGTGTTTGTCCAGGAGTTATGTGTAAGTAATGTTATTCATGGCAATTACTTTGCTTCGTCCCATACATCCTACCTCCATGATGGTTATAATACAGGAAATTTTCCCATTTTTCTCTATAGAGAAGGACCGATTTGGAAACTCAGGATGAGGTAACCTGTGCTAATACCTCTGCTATCTTCAAGAATGCTTGGTGGCAGTATTGGAATTACCTGAAGAAAACGTACTTCACCGGCAAAGAAACTCATCAAATTCCTTTACATTCTCCTGAGACACATTTACTGGACGATGACTGGGAACGCCTTGTTCTGTACTGGTCCCGAACCAAGAATGTGGTAAGGTCTATGAGCTCATTTTCTATTTTTAAGTATTATATTCTTGCGTCTTACTGTACTCTGTTCATGTAGAACAAGTGCCTAAACCTGAAGAACAATTGTTCTAATTTAAGATTCCATTGCTACCATAGGACATAGATATATGTTTGTGTGATGCTTTTATTATGTACTAGTACTTGGCAATAGAAGACTTGGTAGTTTAATCCTGTCCACCTTACTAATGAACTGGTTCACCGAAATGAGTTTCATATACTAGTACATGCTATACTTGTTATGTGTCTGCTTGTTTCTTCTTTTAGAATGCTGACAGAATATTGGGGAAGAGTGCCTTATTAAGCAACGGTAAAGGAAGTAATGCAGATAAGGTTCAGGATAGTGACACATCCTGTCTTGGTTTAGTGTTGGAGTTACTGGCCACTACCGCTTGCACAAGCTATTCAAACTCACTGTCTGAATCAGTTCGGTTTCTTGAGTCTCAACTACAAGCTGAAAGACATCGATCAACTGTGCTGCGACAAGAAGCGGAAGGACTATGGAAGTCCCTGGAGAATTCAGACGCATACTTTCTGGTGCAACAGCAAGCATTGGAGGATTTTAGCGCCAAAAAGGACAAAGCTAATCAACTTGCTAAGCTTATTGCCAGCATGGTGGATACCCAAGATAACGTTTCTTGAGCTCTTCTGAAGTTGTGTCAGTTATGCTCTTGTTTTACTGCCGCGTTTATTTGCACTGGTGGCCAATTTTGACGGCTAGTGTATATGATATGCTGCTTTGTTCCCTATATTTGCACTGGTGGCGAACTTTGATGCCCAGTGGATGTAATATGTGTAATAGCCGTGATAGCCTAGCGTTAGTTGCTTGCTTATTTATTTCCTTGTTGTCTTTTTATTTCTTTGCTTGTAGTCATTGCAGTTCTTTTTCCGCGGTTAACTAGTGGCTGCAATAACCTATTTTTTAAAACTAGGCCACAATAACAATGGGCTAATATTTACTGTAGTGACACTGGGCCTCCTACGGGCCGTAGAAACAGTGGGCCTTCTACGGGCCGTAGAAACAGTAGGCCTTCTACGGGCCGTAGAAACAATGGGCCTTCTACGGGCCGTATCATCAATGGGCCTTATACGGGCCGTATGATCGATTGGCCAAACATGGGCCAATAACAGGCCGCATTATGGCCGTAAACGGGCTAGAGTTGGAATCGTCCGTTCATGGGCCGACCGTAATGGGCCATCGTTAATCTGCCGTATTTGATGACGCTATGAAAATGGCCCAACGTATTAACGGACCACAAACAGGCCGACTGTAACCACGGGCTGAATTTGGCCCACAAGCAGAAAATGACAGTAACGGGCCATAAGTAAACGAATGCTGGAAATGAGCCCAAGAATAGATGGGCTCTGAGAAGGCCGAAAGATAACATGGGCTGGAGACGGGCCAACAGAATAACGGGCCATTAATGGGTATAAAGTGATACACTGTTCATTACGGGCCAGTTTCACCATGGGCCGTTAATGGGTGTAAAGTGATACACTGTTCATTACGGGCCAGTTTCACCACGGGCTGTTAATAGGCCAAGAGTTACATAGGGCCTCATATGGGCCGAAAGACGTCATGGGCCATACATGGGCCAGAAGTGAAAACGGGCTGGAATCATATTGGATGGCCCAGATGACGCTACTGGGCCTAATTCGGATAGGGCGTAATGGGCCTTGGGTTAGCGGGTTGTAAATGGGCTATATGCAAACATGCCATTAACAGGCTTTCCATGGGCCGGCCCGCCACCTTTTGACCAAGTCAAACGGGCCGGCCTTTTCACAGGAATGGGCCTCTGTTGGGCCGTGCCACGTGTCAACGTATCATAGGCGCCTTCCATCTAATGAGTGGTTGACATCTGTCCCAACGATGAACCGACACGTGTTTCCTCCAGCCAATAATGATTTTACATGTGGAAAATCCCCATTGATCGGGGCTGTTAACGGGTTATCAGATCCAAAACCCGATCCGATAGCTTAACGACGTTCCGTTATGGTGGATGCCACATGTCGGTCACCCTTGACGAAAGCACTTCTGTGACGCGCGATTTATCGTCATGGAAGTGGACACTTCCGTGATGATAATTTTGGTAATGTCATGGAACACTTCTATGACAGCACAGGTATGACTATCTTGATTCTATCATAAATTTGTCATGGATGTACATGCATGACAAAGAAAGCGACCTACTGTGACAAACACGTATCATCACGGAAGTGTATTTTTTTGTAGTGAATCAAGTTAACCTCTGCATCTGTTTTGGTGTCTATGTGGCACGACAAATCAAGAACATCATTTCCTGCATGATCTTTCACTTTTTTGGGGATCCATGGCCCTTTAGGCTTTCCCTTGAACTTCCCTTGATTCAAACCTGCAGCTTCAATAGGAGCTGCAGCTTCAGCCTTGCGCTTCTGCTTCCGACTGGAATTTCCTCCTCCAGTGTCTTGGGCGACTGGTTTGTTCTTGCCACTGCAGAGTCGGTCCTCCTCTTTGCCGTTAGCATACCGAGTGGCTGTTTCCATCATTCAGGCTAGAGACATGTCACCCGATCGACTGAATTTCAGGTTTAGCTCTCTGTATCGAACGCTCTCTTTGAAGGCGCAAACTGCTTGGTGCTCTGACACATTTTCCACAGTATGATGAAGAGTAGTCCATCTCTGGATGAAGTCTCTCAAAGTCTCGTTCTTCTTCTGAACACAGTGCTGCAATTCAGTTAGTCCAGCAGGTCGCTTACAGGTGCCCTCAACTGTTTTAGTAAACACTAGGGCCAATTCTTGCCAACTGAAAATACTTCCAGGGGCCAACTGATTTAACCAAGCTCTTGCTGAACCCTCGAGCATCAGGGGGAGGTGCTTCATGGCCACATCATCGTTGCCTCCACCAATCTACACTGCCACTTAGTAATCTTCCAGCCAAGTGTCGGGCTTCGACTCATAGGTGAACTTACTCACACCCTCGCCAATCTGAAGTTGGGAGGGATCTCTGCAGCACAGATGGCTCTACTGAAACATTCTGGTCCAGAAACATGTACTCTGCTTCCACTTGGATGGTTTCTGTCTTGTCCTTCTTTGTGTGCCCAGCCCCTGTCGACCAAGCCTTGTATAAGAAGACATCTCATATCAAAACCAGGCTCTCTAGGGTCAACTGGAACTCTCCACTTATCACCATATGGTCGCATGTCATCATACCGCCGGGGCGCGTAGGACCCGCCCTTTGGAGGGGGCATAGGCACTAGACGGTGGTCATCGCGGGTGAACCGGTGGCCTCGATCCAGGTATTGATCCTGGCGATGCCCACGATTGTCACACCGCGGGGGTGATCTTGGGCTGTGTGCTGACTACACTGTGTTCGCGATCACAGATCTACTATGGATCCTGTTGCGCGACTGAGAAACAGCTGAGTTTTGTTCACCCGCCGCTCAAAGCAGCGCGCGCATCTGCAGTAACCCTCTACCAGCTTCTGAATGAGACGACTGAATTGACTCTATTATTTGTGTTGCGCCTGCAAGATTCTGGACTAGAGTACGGTATACCTGAGGTTCAGGCGGAAACAATTGCCGAGGCCGTCGACTGGATTCAAGGATCTGCCGACGGGCACGCTCATCGAGTGAATGTTGGAGATTCTCCAGTCGTGCACGCTCAGCCAAGGTGGCCAGCTGCACAACCTCCAAGGCCCGTGCCTCAGAGGTCTCCCCATGATGGGGGTGTGGAGTGCCTCCATGTTGTGATGATGCAGCTCGGCCCTCTGCACCGAAGTGAGGGCTCCAGGATGATATTCGTCATGACCATGCGACGGGCCGCGCCACTATCGTCGCCGCCACTACGACGGAACCCATGTGGGCTATGCGGCGTGTTGACCACGAGGACTTCCTCCGCAGGGTCGCTGCTTCCGCACTCGGAAAGAGTCTCCGCGGAACCAGTTGAACGATCCGTAGAGAGATTCGTCGGGCTCGATTGCCGCAACTTGAGGGGTGGCTGCCTGTCGAGCCACCACATGCCTCACCCACCGCTGAAGCCGTGACCGACTAGATCGCTTGCGGCCGCATACAACGGGAAGAGTGGATGACACAGGAGCCGACTGATACTGGGTCGACGGCTGCCGCAAGAGGACGTCGCAGACACTCGCTCGGAAATGCGCCGCCCCGCGGATTGGAAGGGCCTCGACGTCGAGGCGGGCCTTTTTGAGCCAGGCGGAGTCATCGGCAATGAAAATGAGTGCACCGAGATGGATCTCGCGGACCAAAGTCAAACCACTGTGGGAAACCATGTTGATGAAGACCGGAAAAAACTGTAACCTCACCGAAAGTCGCTAAGATGCCGGCCCCAAGATGGGCGCCAACTGTCGTGGGAGCAAGTCTGACAGTAAGAATAGGGGGTACGTACGAGGAGACATGGTCCTAACTACGGCGAGGTTGTGCATGCAATATTTATGAGTTAAGGCCCTTCTCGGAAGAAGTAATAGCCCTACGTCTCGGTGCTCGGAGGCTCGGTCGACTGGAATATGCATGAAAGTTACACGGGGTGCGAACCCTTGTGCCAGAGGGGAGGGGTGGCTTATATAGAGTGCGCCACCCCTTCACAGGCCTCAGTTACACAGGGTTTAATGTAGGTTAAGACAGAGATGTTACTGGAAACGCCTGCTATAATGACTATTAATGACCTTTAAGGCTACGGAGTGAACGCCTGACTGTTTCCATCCAGAGGTGGCTTTAGATCTTCTGTGCTCCGAGTGATTCTCCGTACGGTCGAGTGACTCTATCTTGGTTGAATGGAATTGGGGTATCCGAGTGGGATAGCTGGTCGAGTGGATTATATTCTAAGATAATTTCAATCGGTATCTTCTGTTGTCCTTTGAATGTTCTTGAATCTAGGGCAGTGTTGTAACGCCCCGTATGTAACTTGCCATATTTGTTTTCCAACTCTTGCCATTTTCGGCTCTAAGTTATGATATTCCCTCGTGGTTGGGTTTTGTCTTTGTTTTGCATTTTGTTCATGTCATGCATTTCATATCATGTCATCATGTGCATCGCATTTGCATATGTGTTCGTCTCATGCATCCGAGCTTTTCCCAGTTATCTGTTTTGTATTCCGACACTCTTACGTCCTCCGGCGCCCCCTTTTGTGTCCTTTCATGTGAGGGTGTTAAACATTCTCATATTGGACCGACATATGCCAAGCGGCCTTGGTTCACCACCGGTAGACCGCCTGTCAAGTTTCGTGCCATTTGGAGTTCGTTTGATACTCCAATGGTTAACCGAGGAACCGTAAAGGCCTCGTGTGTGTTGCAGCCCAACACCCCTCCAAAGTGGCCCAAAACCCATCCAAACCCCTTCCACCCTCTCGGTCGTTCGATCACGATCGTGTGGCCGAAAACTGCTCCTCATTTGGACTCTCCTAGCACCCTCTACCTATAAATATGTGCACCCCTCAGAAATTTCGGGTCCAAAACCCTAGTCTAGCTCCTCCCGCCGCCACCGGACGCGTCCGCCGGCGCCGGACACGTCCGTCGTCGCCCGTGCCCAATCCCCACGCGCCACGTGTCCCACCGGCCGTACCGCCTCTGCCGAAGCCCGCCGGGCCCAGGCGCGGCCCTCCCGGCCCGGGGTTGCCCGGCTCCGCC
>NC_041384.1:468132146-468154831 GCF_002162155.2 Triticum dicoccoides
CGCCGGCGCCGCCCTTCTTCCCCGACCCCAGCTCCGCCTCCCCCGACCGACCCTTCGTCCCCGAGCTCCTCCGGTGAAGCACTCCGGCCATCCTTGGAGTCTGCGCGCGTCAGATCCAGATCTGGATCCAGAGAGGGTTGACCCCGAATTTCTCTCTAAGTCATTTTGCATTATTTTTCTAGCACTTTTCATCATGTCGTAACTCTATGACCGTAGCTCTGTTTCGTGCGTGTGGCATATCAAGTTGTTCGTTAGAATGTCCTCTTCATTTTGTTCCATTGCACCATGCTTGTTTGAGTCCATCTTGATGCCTAAAATGCTGTTGCAAGAGTGCTATAAAATGTTAGTTCCTGATTCTTATCAGTTTATGAGCATTTGTTATTTGTGCCATGATTATTGTGTGCTGCATATGAACTTGAGCCCTACATGTATTTTGGTCTATGCCATGCCATCTTTACAGGGGTGTATGCCATGTATTTTTGTGATCAATGTGGTGACTAGCACATGCATGCAAAGTAGCTCTCGTGATGTTGCTGTTTTCAGGGACTTAGAATTTCACTAAGTCCTTTTCCCTGTTGTTATTTTTATGCCATGTATTAATGTTGCTACAGAGTGATCCATGCCTCTTTTGAGTATATTCAGTAAGGATGATTTTGACATATGGTTATGCTCTATCCATCCATGTCCTTGTTTGCATTTATGGAGTACCCTAGTATGACTCAATCTTGCTCTACTTTTGCTATAAAATGTTCCTGGCAGATTGTTTACGTGTTAATCAATTTTGCCAAGGTTGTTGTAGTTGATCCTTGCATGCTATGAGATGGTTCTTGCCATGGTTAGCTTCTTGAACATGTCTTCTTGCTGGGTGTATACTTAGCTTGTCATGCAGTTCCTTGTGTTGAGTGCATCGAGCTCGCAAACATGCCTACGTTGCTGAGAGAAGCACCATTTGAGGAGAGCCTTCTCTTAGAAATTCCAATGAACTCGGTCATAAGCTTTAAATAGGCCCCCTCCTTCAGCGACTGAATATAATGAATGCACTCGAACGCTATAATTGAGTTGTCAGAAACAAGTCGCCCGGGAATGAAAGCATTTTGATTTTCAGAGATGAGATCGCACAAAAAAGGTCGTATCCTATTAACCATACACTTTGACACGACTTTGTAAATCACATTGCACAGGCTAATTGGTAGAAAATCGTTTAGGTAAACTGGGTGTTGCACCTTTGGAATTAACACAATAGCCGTATCATAAACTCCAGCCGGCATAGATCATATTTGAAAGAAATTTAGTACTGCAACGATGACAACCTCCTTTAAGACTACCCAGTTTCGCTGAATAAATCGCGTCGGAAACCCGTCGAGGCCCAGGTGCTTTCAGCGCTCCTATTTAAAATAAAGCATCAGAAACTTCCTTCTCAATAAAAGGAGCCCCAAGTTTAATGCTCATCTGCTCAACAACCTAGGGCACAATACAATCTAGAACAGCCTCAGGCTTGTCGGTGATGACCGACACCTATGGGATCACAAGAATCCCTACTACGGTTCCGGGGCGCGGGGTCGTGAGAAGAGCGGATCAAACAGATAGCACACGGTTCGTTTACCCAGGTTCGGGCCGCGAGGATGCGTAAAACCCTACTCCTGCTTTGGTGGATTGTATATCAGTGTTCTTGAGCTAGCTATGGGGCGTGAGGAGCTCCAAAAAGCCGAATCCTTCTCCTGGTCGCCTCGGGCCTCCTTTTATAGGAAATGGGGTAGCCACAGTGGCACACAGGAGGTGGAAAGGGAACAGTGATGCGACGTTATCCCTCGCATTACATGACAAGGCGCATTTAATGCAACTTGCCCATGTGTCCTTGCTTTATCGGGGACGGGGGAGAGCCCTGTCTCATCCGTCACCGCTCCCTCTCGTGTTGACACGCGCCCTGGCCAGCGGCGCCCACGGTGCCATGTAGGCAGGCAGGCAGCTGAGGTGGCGCAGTGGTGGGTCTCCATGAAGATCTGCATGCCGCCACGCAGGTGCCTGCCCAGCTAGTTGGGTCGGCAGCTGCATGCGAACGGTGGTGGAGGTTTGACTGGCGTGGGCCTGATGGTGGCCCTACGGGTGTTCTCGGCAAGGGCCTTGTCGGGGCCCCGGCAAGGGTCTTGCCGTGGCACCTGCAGTCATCCCCGGCAAGGCTCTTGCCGGGGGCCTTGTGGTCTTCCTTGGCTGGGATCCCGCCAAGGATCATCATCTTCTAAAGGGTGTATCTGATCTTGAATGCCTTCACAAAGATCTGCATGCCACCACGGGGATGTCTCCCGAATCCTTGCCCCATGGGGGCAGTGGACTCAAGGGTGACTCACTCCGTAGGTGTGGGGCGAGCTCCCACGGCAAGGGTCTTGCCGGGCTTGCTAGAACCGCCTCCCGGCAAGGATCTTGCCGGGGGGGTCCGCTTTGTCCCCTTTGCTCTTTGTGGTCTTGGTCTTGGCGTCGTTCTGCTTCTCCTGAGCTTCGGCCTTACCTTGGCTCACCTCCCTTGCCTTGCCCAGTGTGGTGGTGCCCGTGGCTCAGACTACCCATGCACAGTTATAGGGGTACAAAAAGTGTACCCCTCTTTTTGTACACCAACAGGAGCCCCCGGGCCTGGGCCACACGTAAGCACAATCGCGTCGTTGGGCTAGGCCCAAAAAACGGTGCGCGGGCAGGTGGGCGGTTTTTACTGTGGTAAGTTTCTTCGCGCGCTGCGCTCTCCATGCTTCCCGCGCGTGGCACGGCGTGGGGAGGCGTGTGTGACGTAGGCGGCATGCGTGGGGTTGCTTCCCGTGGGCATGCGTCACATCACAGTTAATGTGAAAGGAGGCGGCCCGCGTTTTCCCCCCATAAGAAGGAATAACCGCGGGCGCGCTACTCACTTTCTCCTCTTTCCTCGTGCCTTTTCCAATCTCAGAGCCTCCGTTTCCTCTCTTCCTTCCTTCCTAAGCTTCCGCCGTCGCCCGTTGTCGTTGCTTCGCCATCCCCCTTCCTCAGCCCTCTGAACTTCTTGGTCGCCATGGCTGCCAAATTCGCCAAGGACAAGGGGGTGGCTAAGGGCGCCGGGGCGATGGAGCCGCCGGCGAGCGCGCTGTCGGGGGACTGGACGAAGTCCGCCTTCTTCTTCCCCTCGACGGTTGATGTTCGAGAGCTCCGGGCCTCCTTCAAGCCCCTATGGGGAGTGAAGACGGGGGGAGAGGATTCGGGACACCCGGCGACACGCGTCATTCCTGCCACTTGCGCTGATCCTGCCCCAAATCGGTACCCCTTCTTCGTTGATTACTTTTCCTGCGGGTTATGCCCTCCTTTCTCCGATTTCTTCTCCGACGTTATGCGCACCTTCGGCTTCCGCCTCTAGATTTTACTCCGAATGCGGTGGCGTGCATGGCTTTCTTCGCGCATCTTTGCGAAGGCTTTGCCGAGGTGCACCCAACACGACGCTCTTCCGCCATTACTTCTTCTCTCGAATCCAGCTGGGAGGAGCCGTCTCCGGTTGTGTCACCTGGATCTCAAGATCCAAGGGGGCGTACCCGGATGGTGCCGCGAAGGAGAGGTGGGAGGAATGGCGTGGCCGGTGGTGCTGGATCAAAGACGAAAACCCGCCAGAATTCTGCAAGGTCCGGCGAGTGCCGCCGGTCCGTGGCAGCGATTGGAGCGATGTCGATGCCACTGATGGGAGGCTCACCGTTGCCACCACCAGGATTCTCTGGCTCACCCAGGCCGGACTCACCCTTGAGATGATCGGGACGGACTTCATTCGCCGCCGGATCACCCCGTTACACAACAAGGGGAGGCCAGCTTGGCTCTTTACGAACCCGGCTGACATTATGTGACTCCGCCCCGGCCTTGATCACAACTTCATAGTGCTGGCGCATGCCCACTTCTGCCAGCGGCTTTTCCAGGTTGATGTGTGTCGCGATGGCGAGGTCGAGCGGACCGGCAAGGCCACGGGGGCTGCCGCAAAGGTTGGCAAGGCCCTCAAGGGGCCATTTTTCAGCTGCCAGCGGGGGTGGTCCCGTTGTGCAACAATTCGCGTCGGTCCGAGATCATCGCCATGATGCCGGACTGTAATGCGCACGGCCTTGTCCCGAGCTGGAAGGAGCCGAAGGTCGAGGATGTGCAGCAGTTCTTCGACGCCCTGATCGAGGTGTACGTCAATGCCAACGCCAAGCGGTGGCTTATCATGGACACCACCCAGGCAGAGCTGGACTACATCACCACTAGGGCGAGGGAGGCATAGCTTGTCGTGGAGGCCAGCAGCGCCGGAGGCGTGGAGGACAAGGCCGCAACGGCGGCAGAGGAAGAGGAGCTCACCCGGTGTGCGGCGGCCTCCGGGGAGGCCAGCAGTGCCGACACTGGGTCTCCGCTCGTCGAAGACGCAGCCGACGAGTCGTCGGAGGAGGAGGACGTGGCGGCGGGCTCGACGCCAGCCAGGGGAAGAGGGCGAGTTCTGCGGCGGTCTGGCCCTGGCGAGCCGGTCCGGCCTGGTAGGGCTACGCGGCCTCAATTGACCCTCGAGGGGTCCGGGCGCCATACGAGGGCCACGACAGCGAAGAGGCTGATGAGGGCCGCTGAGAAGAAGAAAGAGACAGCCCCTTCCTCATCCGGGCGCGCACAAACCTCGCCGCCTCCTTCGCCTCCTCCGACAGGCGTTGACTCGGATGATTATGTGGAGCTCCCTTTTGATCTCGGGCCTCTCAGCCCGGAGAGGAAAAGGAAACTGGTGGAAGAGGGGGAGACGGACGACGAGTAAGTTCTTCGTTCCTTACTGTCATTTCCATTTCCTCGAATTGGATCGCTTGTCTTGATCCATTTATGCTTCCGTAGGGAGACAGAGACGTTGGCCCAGAGGGCGAAGAGGGCGAGGACCTCGGCGAGCAGCCAGCCCCCGGCTGGGGCTTCAGAGACACCACTGGTGGTGCTGAGCAGCCCGGACAGCAGCCCCCGGCGCAGCCCCCAACGTAAGTTCGTCACCCTCTTCTTACTCGACATGTGGTAGGTGCTCGATGCCATGATGCTGACCTTGCCGGGTTTGCAGGAGGGGAGCGGCAGCAGGAGGAGCCACAGGGGGCTACTCCTAACACACCACCCCCATCGACTACGCCGCCACGGGGGGCGTCCCCGGCAAGGGCATCAGGCACGGAGCCTACACCCATGGAGGAAGAGGGGAACTTGGGCGCTGGTGGCTCTGCCACGATGCCAAATGCTAGCGGAGAGGGGACTTCTGCTTCACAGCCTGGCACTGGTGAGTTGCCTGTCCTTCGTCTCTGTTTTCCCTTATCCTTTTCTTGGCTTCATTGCTCCCGTTGCTGCCCATGCCCTCCTTCAATAGGTATGGAGGACGTGGATACCGTAGCTGGGAACATTGCTGAGGAGGCCGCCAAGGATGCTACCGAGGACACCGCGGTGGGGGCCGCCAAGGCGACCGGTGATGCTTCTGCCGAGGGCACCAGCAGTGGACTTGCCGGTGGGGCCGGCAAGGCCTCCGCCGAGGAAGAGGTGGTGGGTGGCCAGCCTCCCTCCTCCTCAACCTCGGGCGCTGGCAGGTATTTGAAGGTGGGCTATGATCTCTTCGTCCACCTCCCAGGGGCGTCAAGCCGGGCGCCCGCCGAAGGGGAAGTTTTCGACGGCGAGGTGCTTGCCGCCATCGAGCTCGAGGTAGTTGATGAGCCGGGCGTTGGCGGTGACGGTTCTCCAGAAGAGCAGCTCTTTCGTTCCATGGGGGCCAATTTCCGGAAGCTCCAAGTGCTCTACTGTGCTCGCCTGGACAAGGTCAAGTCCAGGATGGCAACGGTGGACAGCGCGGAGGTGGACTTCAAGGCGCACGTTGCCGAGATGTAGACCTGGTTCCACCAGGCTCGCGAGGAGTAGAGGGCCTTTCAGGAGAAATTGGCCAAGCGCGATGTGGAGCTCACCATGAGGATGGCCGACATCGAGAAGGCCCAGGAAAAGGCGGCGAACTTGGCTGCCGCAGCCGAGGCCGCCCGGAACCAGCATCAGGCCACCTTGGATTCCCAGGAAGAGGACCTCACCGCGCGTGAGGCGAAGCTTGCCGCAGTGCTCCGCGGCAAGGATGAGGAGCTCGAGGCCCTTGTCGCGCGGCGGACTCGCGAGCTGGAGCAGAGGCACAAGGAGGCACTCGATGCCCAGGCTCTGGCCCATGCCGGCAAGGTAAGGGAGTTGGAGGTGGCGCAGGATGAGCTGAAGGAGCAAGCCCTCAAGCTGTCCAACGAGAAGAGCACACTCAACAGCGCCTTGGTGGAGGCGCAAGGAGTGGTCATCAGTAAGGCTGGGGAGCTCTCCGAAGCGCAAGACTCCGTCAGAGACCTCAAGCTGAAGCTAGAGGATCTCGAGAAGATGCTGTCAGAGGGCAGAGCTCGGGAGGAGACCTTGACCAGGAGCCTGGAGGAGGAGAAGCAGCTGCGGGCGGACGAGGCCGCCTCCCACCAGGATTATGTGGTGGGCGAGAACAGATGGATCAGCCGTTTGGAGGAGGTCGCCGGCAGGGTCACCTCACAGTTGGCCACCATGGGGATGCCACACGTGAGGTACGCCCCAGAGCGCAGCGGGACCGTCAACACCAAGTTGACCCTGTTCTTCGAGGGCGTCCTTGGAGTCCTGGCTTATCTCCACTCCAACAGAACTGCCACGCTGGCCGAGGAGGCCCGACGACTTTGCCGGAGGGTCGTGACCAAGGTCCTCACCAAGATGGCGTACTGGAATCCCGATCTTGACTTCGCGGCCGTGATGAAGAGCTTGCCGGATGGTGCTGACATCATGGTGCTCAAGGAGCGCATCAAGCCCATCACCGACTGCATCGATGAAATCAAGAGGGTGGAAGGCCAGCGCCGAGATTAGGCATCCCATTCTTCTTCGCCACTGCGGGTTCCTGACCAAGACAAATTTTATCTTTAGTTAGAACCGCAGCAATGATGTGATGTAATATAACTTTGCAGTACTCATAATTTTCATGCATGTTATTTCCCTGTTCAATTACTCTTTGTATGCATGCCCTACGCCGATTGGGAAGGCTTGCCGGCGCGGAAGCCCCTAGCGGCGCTTTGGGGACGGATCCCCATGGCCAGCCGGGTACGCGTGCTGCTGGACGAGCCACCTTTCCGTTCTGAACGCGCCCGCTCGAACCGTCGAGTTTGACTCGAGTCAGAATCGGGGGCATTGTAGATCGCGGAAGGCTACTCTGCCATTCTCGACGCAGCCGCTTGAGCTCTTGAGTGGACTCGAAACAGGGCAAGGGTGTTGCTGATCGTGGTAGAGCCCCTTGGCGTGCAGGTTTCTCATACAAAGCAAATATCTCTGGGGGGAATAACCTCAAATAAGAAGGGTAGCATAAATAAGGGTTTAGTGCAACTTAGCTTCTGTTTGCAATCGCTCGAGTGTCGATCTTCTGGCCCCCTTTCTTCTTCAAGGGTCACGAAGATGAAGGAGTGCCGGGCTAACTGCTAAAGCCGATTCACACAACTGCGCTCCCCTACCTGGCGCGCCAAAGATGTCGGTGATGACCGACACCTATGGGATCACAAGAATCCCTACTACGGTTGCGGGGCGCGGGGTCGTGAGAAGAGCGGATCAAACAGATAGCACACGGTTTGTTTATCCAGGTTCGGGCCGCGAGGATGCGTAAAACCCTACTCCTGCTTTGGTGGATTGTATATCAGTGTTCTTGAGCTAGCTATGGGGCGTGAGGAGCTCCAAAAAGCCGAATCCTTCTCCTGGTCGCCTTGGGCCTCCTTTTATAGGAAAAGGGGTAGCCACAGTGGCACACAGGAGGTGGAAAGGGAACAATGATGCGAGGTTATCCCTCGCATTACATGACAAGGCACATTTAATGCGACTTTCCCATGTGTCCTTGCTTTATCGGGGACGGGGGAGAGCCCTGTCTCGTCCGTCACCGCTCCCTCTCATGTTGACACGCGCCCTGGCCAGCGGCGCCCGTCGTGCCATGTAGGCAGGCAGGTAGCTGAGGTGGCGCAGTGGTGGGTCTGCACGAAGATCTGCATGCCGCCACGCAGGTGCCTGCCCAGCTGGTTGGGTCGGCAGCTGCATGCGAACGGTGGTGGAGGTTTGACTGGCGTGGGCCTGATGGTGTCCCTACGGGTGTTCTCGGCAAGGGCCTTGCCGGGGCCCCGGCAAGGGTCTTGCCGTGGCGCCTGCAGTCATCCCCGGCAAGGCTCTTGTCGGGGGCCTTGTGGTCTTCCTTGGCTGGGATCCCGCCAAGGATCATCATCTTCTAAAGGGTGTATCTGATCTTGAATGCCTTCACAAAGATCTGCATGCCACCACGGGGATGTCTCCCGAATCCTTGCCCCATGGGGGCAGTGGACTCAAGGGGGACTCACTCCATAGGTGTGGGGCGAGCTGCCACGGCAAGGGTCTTGCCGGGCTTGCTAGAACCGCCTCCCGGCAAGGATCTTGTCGGGGGGTCCGCTTCGTCCCCTTTGCTCTTTGTGGTCTTGGTCTTGGTGTCGTTCTGCTTCTCCTGAGCTTCGGCCTTAGCTTGGCTCACCTCCCTTGCCTTGCCCAGTGTGGTGGTGCCCGTGGCTCAGACTGCCCGTGCACAGTTATAGGGGTACAAAAAGTGTACCCCTCTTTTTGTACACTGACAAGGCTGTAGGGTGGGATCCTTGGTATATACCTCCTTGAAATAGGATGAGGCCATCTGTTCCATGTCAGAGGGGGCAGAACACTAGGACCCATCTTCTTTCTTCAGGTGTTGGATATAATTCATCGAGCCCACCAGATTGGTCGACGGTGAAGGTACTTTGTGTTGGGGAACGTACTAATTTCAAAAAAATTCCTATGCACACGCAAGATCATGGTGATGCATAGCAACGAGAGGCAAGAGTATGTCTATGTACCCTCGTAGACCGAAAGCGGACGTGTTTATCAATGCGGTTGATGTAGTCATACACCTTCACGATCCGTCCCGATCAAGTACTAAACGTACGACACCTCCGCGTTCAGCACACGTTCAGCTCGATGACGTCCTTGCCTTCTCGATCCAGCAAGTGGGGCGAAGTAGTAGATGAGTTCCGGCAGCACGACGGCATGGTGACGGTGTTGGTGAAGAACAATCTTCGTAGGGCTTCGCCTAAGCACTACAAAAACTATGACGAAGGATAAACTAGAGAGGATGGGGTTTCCGGCACACGGCTTGGTGTTTCTTGATGTGTCTTGGGTGCAATCCCTACCCCTCTATTTATATGTTGAGACTTGGGGTCGAAACTTGGAGTAAAAGCCTCCACAAAGTCGGTAGCAACATACTAAATGATCAAGTGCTAAGCTAACAGAATGGGTCAAGTCAATCACATCATTCTCCTAATGATGTGATCCCGTTAATCAAATGACAACTCATGACTATGGTTAGGAAACTTAACCATCTTTGGTTAACGAGCTAGTCAAGTCGAGGCATACTAGTGACACTATCTTTGTCTATGTATTCACACATGTATTATGTTTTCCAATTAATACAATTCTAGCATGAATAATAAACATTTATCATGAAATAAGGAAATAAATAGTAACTTTATTGTTGCCTCTAGGGCATATTTCCTTCAGTCTCCCACTTGCACTAGAGTCAATAATCTAGTTCACATCACCATGTGATTTAACACCAATAGTTCACATCACCATGTGATTAACACCCATAGTTCACATCGTCATGTGACCAACACCCAAATGGTTTACTAGAGTCAATAATCTAGTTCACATTGCTATGTGATTAACACCCAAAGTGTACTAAGGTGTGATCATGTTTTGCTTGTGAGATAAGTTTAGTCTACGAGTCTGCCACATTCAGATCCGTATGTATTTTGCAAATTTCTATGTCAACAATGCTCTGCACGGAGCTACTCTAGCTAATTGCTCCCACTTTCAAAATGGATCCAGATTGAGACTTAGAGTCATCTAGATTAGTGTCAAAATTTGAATCGATGTAACCCTTTACGACGAACCTTTTGTCACCTCCATAATCGAGAAACATATCCTTATTCCACTAAGGATAATTTTGACTGTTGTCCAGTGATCTACTCCTAGATCACTATTGTGCTCCCTTGCTAAACTCAGTGTAGGGTATACAATATATCTGGTACACAACATGGCATACTTTATAGAAACTATGGCTGAGGCATAGGGAATGACTTTCATTCTCTTTCTATCTTCTACCGTGGTCGGGCTTTGAGTCTTACTCAATTTCACACCTTGTAACACAGGTAAGAACTCTTTCTTTGACTGTTCCATTCTGAACTACTTCAAAATCTTGTCAAGGTATGTACTCATTGAAAAAACTTATCAAGTGTCTTGATCTATCTCTATAGATCTTGATGCTCAATATGTAAGTAGCTTCACCGAGGTCTTTATTTGAAACACTCCTTTCAAATACTCCATTATGCTTTCCAGAAAATTCTACATTATTTCTGATCAACAATATGTCATTCACATATATTTATCAGAAATGATGTAGTGCTCCCACTCACTTTCTTGTAAATACATGCTTCACCACAAGTGTGTATAAAACTATATGCTTTGATCATTTTATCAAAGTATATATTCCAACTCCGAGATGCTTGCACCAGTCCATAGATGGATCGCTGGAGCTTGCTCACTTTGTTAGCATCTTTAGGATTGACAAAACCTTCTGGTTGCATCATATACAACTCTTCTTTAATAAATCCATTAAGGAATGTAGTTTTGATATCCATTTCTCAGATTTCATAAAATGCGGCAACTGCTAATATGATTCGGACAGAATTTTAAGCATCGATACGAGTGAGGAATTCTCATCGTAGTCAACACCTTGAACTTGTCGAAAACATTTTTGCGACAATTCGAGCTTTGTAGATAGTAACACTACTATCAGCATTCGTCTTCCTCTTGAAGATCCATTTATTCTTAATGACTCACCGATCATCGGGCAAGTCAATCAAAGTCCATACTTTGTTCTCATACATGGATCCCAGCTCAGCTTTCATGGCCTCAAGCCATTTCGCGGAATCTGGGCTCATCACCGCCTCCTCATAGTTCGTAGGTTCGTCATGGTCAATTAACATGACCTCCAGAACAGGATTACCGTACACTCTGGTGCGGATCTCACTCTGGTTGACCTAAGAGGTTCAGTAGTAACTCGATCTGAAGTTACATGATCATCATTAGCTTCCTCACTAATTGGTGTAGGAGTCACAGAAACAGATTTCTGCGATGAACTACTTTCCAATAAGGTAGCAGGTACAGTTACCTCATCAAGTTCTACTTTCCTCCCACTCACTTCTTTCGAGAGAAACTCCTTCTCTAGAAAAGATCCATTCTCGGCAACAAATATCTTGCCTTCGGATCTGTGATAGAAGGTGTACACAACAGTTACTTTGGGGTGTCCTATGAAGACGCACTTCTCCGACTTGGGGTTGAGCTTATCAAGATGAATTTTTTTCACATAAGCATCGCAACCCCAAACTTTAAGAAACGATAGCTTAGGTTTCTTGCTAAACCATAGTTCATACGGTGTCGTCTCAACAGATTTAGATGGTGCCCTTTTTAATGTGAATGCAGTTGTCTCTAATGCATAACCCCAAAACGATAGTGGTAAATCGGTAAGACACATCATTGATTGTACTATATCAAATAAAGTACGGTTATGAGGTTCGGATACACCATTATGCTGTGGTGTTCCTGGTGACATGAGTTTGTGAAACTATTCCACATTGTTTTAATTGAAGACCAAACTCGTAACTCAAATATTCGCCTCTGCGATCAGATCGTAGAAATTTTATTTTCTTGTTACGATGATTTTCCACTTCACTCTGAAATTCTTTGAACTTTTCAAATGTTTCAGACTTATGTTTCTTCTAGTAGATATACCCATATCTGCTCAAATCATCTGTGAAGGTCAGAAAATAACGATACCCGCCGCAAGCCTCAACACTCATTGGACTGCATACATCAGTATGTATTATTTCCAGCAAGTTTGTTGCTCGCTCCATTGTTTCGGAGAACGGAGTCTTAGTCATCTTTCCCATGAGGCATGGTTATCAACTGATTCATAATCAAGTGATTTCAAAATCCCATCAACATGGAGTTTCTTCATGCGCTTTCCACCAATATGACCCAAACGACAGTGCCACAAATAAGTTGCACTATCATTATTAACTTTGCATCTTTTGGCTTCAATATTATGAACATGTGTATCACTACGATCGAGATCCAACAAACCAAATTCATTGGGTGTATGACCATAGAAGGTTTTATTCATGTAAACAGAACAACAATTTTTCTCTAACTTAAATGAATAATAGTATTGCAATAAACATGATCAAATCATATTCATGCTCAACACAAACACCAAATAACATTTATTTAGGTTCAACACTAATCCCGAAAGTACAGGGAGTGTGCGATGATGATCATATCATTCTTGGAACTACTTCCAACACACATCGTCACTTCACCCTTAACCAATTTTTGTTCATTCTGCAACTCCTGTTTCGAGTTACTACTCTTAGCAACTGAACCGGTATCAAATACCGAGGGTTTTGCTATAAACACTAGTAAAGTACACATCAATAACATGTATATCAAATATACCTTTGTTCACTATGCCATCCTTCTTATCTGCCAAGTATCTAGGGCAGTTCCACTTCCAGTGACCATTTCCTTTGTGGTAGTAGCACTTAGTTCCAGGCTTGGGTCTAGCTTTGGGCTTCTTCATGGGAGCAGCAACTTGCTTGCTATTCTTCTTTGAAGTTCCCTTTCTTTCCCTTTGCCCTTTTCTTGAAACTAGTGGTCTTGTTAACCATCAACACTTGATGTTATTTCTTGATTTCTACTTTGCCAATTTGAGCATTGCGAAGAGCTTGGGAATTAATTTCGTCATCCCTTGCATATTATAGTTCATCACGAAGTTCCAGTAACTTGGTGATAGTGACTAGAGAACTCTGTCAATCACCTTTTTATCTGGAAGATTAACTCCCACTTGATTCAAGCGATTGTAGTACTCAAACAATCTGAGCACATGCTCACTGGTTGAGCTATTCTCCTCCATCTTGTAGGCAAAGTATTGTCAGAGGTCTCATACCTCTCGACACGGGCATGAGTATGAAATACCAATTTCAACTCTTAGAACATCTTATATGTTCAGTGGCGCTCAAAATGTTTTTGAAGTCCCGGTTCTAAGCCGTAAAGCATGGTGCACTAAACTATTAAGTAGTCATCATACCGAGCTTTGTCAAATGTTCATAACGTGTACATCTGCTCCTGCAATAGGTCTGTCACCTAGCGGTGCATCAAGACATAATTCTTCTGTGCAGCAATGAGGATAATCCTCAGATCACGGATCCAATCTGTATCATTGCTACTAACATCTTTCAACTTTATTTTCTCTAGGAACATATCAAAAATAAATGGGGAGCTATATCACAAGCTATTGATCTACAACATAGATATGCAAGTACTATCAGGACTAAGTTCATGATAAATTAAAGTTCAATTAATCATATTACTTAAGAACTCCCACTTAGATAGACATCCCTCTAGTCATCTAAATGATCACGTGATCCAAATCAACTAAACCATGCCTGATCATCACTTGAGATGGAGTAGTTTTCAATGGTGAACATCACTATGTTGATCATATCTACTATATGATTCATGCTCGACCTTTCGATCTCAGTGTTCCGAGGCCATATCTGCATATGCTAGGCTCGTCAAGTTTAACCTGAGTATTCTGCGTGTGCAAAACTGGCTTGCACCCGTTGTAGATGAACGTAGAGCTTATCACACCCGATCATCACGTGGTGTCTCGGCACGACGAACTTTGGCAACGGTGCATACTCAGGGGGAACACTTTTACCTTGAAATTTAGTGAGAGATCATCTTATAATTCTACCGTCAAACAAGATGCATAAAGGATAAACATCACATGCAATCAATATAAGTGATATGATATGGTCATCATCATCTTGTGCTTGTGATCTCCATCTCCGAAGCACCGTTATGATCACCATCATTACCGGCGCGACACCTTGATCACCATCGTAGAATCGTTGTCTTCTTGCCAATTATTGCTTCAACGACTATCGCTACCGCTTAGTGACAGAGTAAAGCAATTACAGGGCGATTGCATTGCATACAATAAAATGACAACCATATGGCTCCTGCCAGTTGCCGATAACTCGGTTACAAAACATGATCATCTCATACAACAAAATATAGCATCACGTCTTGACCATATCACATCACAACATGCCCTGCAAAAACAAGTTAGACGTCCTCTACTTTGTTGTTGCAAGTTTTACGTGGCTGCTACAGGCTGATCAAGAACCGTTCTTACCTACGCATCAAAACCACAACGATAGTTCGTCAAGTTAGTGTTGTTTTAACCTTCGCAAGGACCGGGCGTAGCCACACTTGGTTCAACTAAATTTGGAGAAACTGACACCCGCTAGCCACCTGTGTGCAAAGCACGTCGGTAGAACCAGTCTCGCGTAAGTGTATGTGTAATGTCGGTCCGGGCCACTTCATCCAACAATACCGCCGAACCAAAGTATGACATGCTGGTAAGCAGTATGACTTGTATCGCCCATAACTCACTTGTGTTCTACTCGTGCATATAACATCTACGCATAAAACCAGGCTCTGATACCACTGTTGGGGAACGTAGTAATTTAAAAAAAATCCTACACACACGCAAGATCATGGTGATGCATAGCAACAAGAGGGGAGAGTGTGTCTACGTACCCTCGTAGACCGAAAGCGGAAGCATTTATCAACGCGGTTGATATAGTCGTACACCTTCACGATCCGTCCCGATCAAGTACCGGACGTACGACACATCCGCGTTCAGCACACACTACTAGGAAAAGGCCTACTAATGGCGCACTAGTTTTGCCTACTAATGGTGCATCACTGGTGCGCCATTAGTATCACGCCACTAGTATTTATTACTAATGGCGCACCACTGGTGCGCCATTAGTATCTGGTATACTAATGGCGCACCACCCAGTGCGCCATTAGTATATAACACCATGCGCCATTAGTATGCCTCTCAGGGGCCATATTTAACCATGTGATTTGGCACACTAATGGCGCACTGCGGATGGATGCGCCATTAGTATACTTGGCATACTTATGGCGCACTCTTTGGTGATGCGCCATTAGTATACTTTGGCATACTAATTGCGCACTCTGTAGTGATGCGCCATTAGTATGAATATTAGGTTTTATTTTTTTTTACTTTTCTGATTTTTGCACAGGTTACAAAATATATTATTTGGCAGAATATAGACAGTAGCACATAGCAACAGCAGATTCATCGAATACAATAGAAGATTAGTCTCCGAATACAATTCATCATATTAGTCTCCGAATTCAAAAGACCGAACAAAGATAAAACATTACAAGTCTCGAGACCGCGAGTATCGAGTTTGTCTTCACATTACAAGTCGATATCGATCATCTAAACTACCATCACATAGAAGAGAGCTGCGGTCATCACGATGAGCATCATCACGATGAAACTGGTCTTCATCCGGTTCCTCCAACGCTCCCTCCTCTCTCCCGCTAGATAGCGGGCGTATCTAGATTCCGCCTCCGCCCTAGTGGTGTATCCTTTGTAACTGTTACCGCTGAAATGGTGAACCTGTCTCCGACACTCCTCCCAGTTGTCGTAGACTCCGGAAACCTTACCCTTGTACACGACATACGATGGCATCTCTATGCACAAGCCAAACAACAGACAATACATACATAAGCAATATATAAGTATGCAACAAAAGGATCGGAAGAGAAAAGCAAGACATTAATAGCATGATTCATGGTCCTACTAATAAATAGCATCGATTACATCTAAGTTGAACGACTGTCCAAACCAAAGAGACATACAATTCATTAAAGTTTAATTACAACATGAGCCAATCAATGTTTCAAAACTACACATCACTACTTTCGACTCGATTCATGGACAGGAGCGTGGATGAAGCCGCCGTCTGTCGTGATGGTCATGAAATCGCAGGCGTTGTCAGCCTGCATTTGTAGCATTCCGTCTATCTCAATGTTGGATGGTTGATATCTGAGGAAGAACTGCCCCGAGGTATGAAGGACATCTTGATGGATGATGTCCGCAAACTCTGACTGGATGCGAAAGAATTCTTGTCTGATGTCCGCGTCCTGGATTGCCGACAAGCTCGCGGCCTAATCTTTGAGATTATTTGGTAGCAGAAGGTGATGATGGTCCCTTACGATCGCCCGCATGTGATGGAGGGCGTAGTAGGCATCCTTCTGACCGCCAGGCGGCTGCTTGACGCAGCAGAACATCGTATTGTGGGCGAACACGTGCTTGCCGTACTTACGAACTGCCCTGGTGAAGGTGCCTCCAGATTTGGCGTAGCCGGGGAGAACATCATCAAGAACTTTCTTGATATTTGTGTAGTCTATCTTCGAGTTACGGTTCGGGTCGAAATACGTGGCCATGGAATATTTCGGGCTTAAGAGGATGAGTGTGCAATGTGTGTCACTGCATAGAACACAGAATGTTAGAAAAAAAGAACGATCAAAATCTAAGAAATCATATGTTACGGGGCGGTTAAGGGATGACTTACTTGGGAAAGTAAGCCAAGGAAGTTATCCTTCTCTGGGTTTTCCAGAATGACGTCTTCGAGGTGTGAACTCGCGACTTGGCGGTCCCCAGCGCTGCTCAAGAGCTTGGCACGCATGTAGAAGGGGTCGATGATCACGATGTCCGGGGTCTTGTCTCTAATGATCCGCATCTCCATACTCAGTGAAAACAGCCGAACGAAGGTGTAGTGTAGCGGATGAAGGTTGAACATAGCAAAGATGTCATCAAACCGCAGGACGATCGTACCCCCGATGGAGCCATCCACAAAGCCCTTGCCCTCTGGCACCTTGGCCACGAAAACTGGGTATGCCACATCATTCTCTTTGAGACGCCGCTTCTCCAAAGAAAGAACACTGTCGTGCAGACTCCGCATAGCACCGGTTGCACCATTGAGCATGTTTGTCGGTAGCATCGCCTTACCCGCCACATGCACCCTCCTTGAGATATCCTTAGGTGAAGGTGGCCCGTCCTGAGCACGGATCGTACTCGGTGCCGGCTGGCTCGCACCGGCGCCCTTTTTAGTCTGCCGTTTTCGGCCCTTCTTCTTGATCTGCTGTAATGGGACCGAGTTCTGCTCACAGACCGCCTTCTTGAGCATGTTGGGGCTGATAATATTTGGCACCTCCGCTATCTGAGGCTCGGTGAAGGCGGCAGCTGGAGGCGTCTCCTGAGAACTGAACGCCAGACGACGCCTGTTGCAATTGGGTTTCTCCGCCGTACCAGCTAGATCGCGATCGTCTTGTTTGGGTTCTTGATAAGGAGGCCCGTAGAACTCGTCACCGCATCCATGTTCGGCAAAGTACTTATCGACGTTGGTAAATGTACCATCGTTGTTGTTGTCGTCGTCCGGATCCTGTGCCATATGCATGTCCGGATCCTGTGCCATAGGGATGTCCGACATGTCCGGTAGCATTGCGGCGTTCTTGCCATGGCTTGGCGCTGGCACGACTGGCAGTCTTGTCTGTGGGGTGGTGTCCCCCGCCCCCAAACGAATCTGGCTCTTCGGCCAAAGCAGGGGCCAGCTTACGTAGGCGCTGAGGGTCATCTCATCTTCTTCGTCGGCCCCAGCGGGTCGAATCAGAGGTAACAGCTCGTCGCAGTCTGGCAGCACCCGAACCACTTCAACCCTATACATTGTGGGTGGCATAGGATTACCGTGGAACACGGGGTTGCCTGGTTGAACGATTCTGCCCTTGGCGACATCGACCAACTCGCCGCCCACGAAGTGCAGGAGAGTGCAAGGATCATCGGTGGCGCCCTGCGAAAACATGTAGGGCGTCAGGGATGCTCAATCAAAGGCAAGGAGATGTAGTCCTCAGCCGAGAGGCTCAGTTACCGTGATGCCGTCAAGCTCGGCTAATGTCGAGGCACCGCCAATGACGGGCGTGCAACTGACGGAGGGGCCGCTTGCTGGCGAGGTGCCGGCCGGTGTACACCCGGGTGCATTAAGCTCCAATGCCGGCGTCGGAGACACCAATACCGCCGCCGTCGGAGACACCAATGGCGCCGCCGCCGGAGACACCAATACAGCCGCCGCCGGAGACACCAATGGTGCCGCTTGCGCGTTGTGCGAGTTGCTGGCCGTGAAGCTGGGAATCGGGGGCGGCCCCTGTTGGCCAGCCGCAATCCACGTCGTTATCCCATGAATCAAGGTAGGCATAATGCCGGTGAGCGTCGATCCCAGTTGTTGTTGCACTTGCTCTTGGACCATCTCCGGAATACGCGCCACTTGCGCCTTGAGTGCTTCAACCTCGCGCGACTGGCTTTCCGAGCTGGTCTTTTTCTCCTTTCGCCCACCAGCGGCATAGTATGACGACCATTTTGTGGATGAGCCTTTGCCGGCCACACGACCAGCTGACGTCGACTTATTGAGCTTATCCCTGTTTTCTGATTACGTTCAACGCCCTATTCAAAGGGGTGTCAAAAGGGGAGCTCTAAGACGACCCCGCGCTACTGCTTTCTTTGTCCTACGGAAGGAACGTGAACCATTTAGAAATATTGGGGATTAATTAGAATGCAACCATATGGAGCTAATTATGCGGGGGTGTATTCCTTACCAGAACAAGCTCAAGCTCCATGGTCTTCGGATCCGTGGTAAGCTCCTTTGTTACCGGGTCCTCCTTGTACCGGGCCTTGAGAAAGTTCCTGGTCTGCTTGTCACAGTATTTCTCGAAGCAGGGCGGTAGGCCTTGCTCGGCACACTCCGTGTCCTCCTTGTCCCATACAGGCTCCGCCACTCTGTAACCGCCGGGACCGAGTTGGTGGACCCCTATGTTCAACTGCCGCATTTCTTTCCCCCACTGACTTGATTCGAAGGTTGCAGGGCTATTGCACTTGATCTTGAACTCCTTGTAGTCATCTTCGCTAATCAAAGGATATTTCGCCTTGATCTTCTCATAACTATCACCTTTGTCAATCATTGCCTTCACCGTGCTTTTCCAAGTAGACAGGGCCGTGCTCATTGTCATGAGGGCGGCACCGTTCACTTTATTACCCAAGAGGCGTGTGTTTGCGAACTCAGCGGGGAACTTGTATCGTTCGTGCAGCTTCGTGAAGAGGAGGCTGCGCAAATTCCCTCGGTCCTTATGCCTTAGGTTCTCGGTGTTGATCGAGGCGATGCTCCGGAGAATGCACCCGAGCTGAATCGAGTACCCCTTGACTACGTGTTCGGGCGCCGTCGGATGCTCGTCGGAGTTCACTTCAGTAAATTCCTCCCTGACGGTGCCGAGCACGTTCGGGCGCCGATCCTTCCGTTGCCTCTTCGGTTGGCTGCCATCTGTGCGTGCGCCGCCATCATCAGTGGTGGCATCCGCGGCGCCATCATCAGTGGTGTCATCCCCGACGCCACTAGGGGTTGTGTAGTCAGGATCGGTGTCTTCCGCGGCATCCTCATAGCGGTGAGGTTCTTCCTCCAACTCCTGGGACAGCTCCCAGAATTGCTTGCCACCCGAACCGCCGGCCTCATCGTTGTGGGCCATGTTTCGCTCTAAATAGGAAAAAAGTTTGGTCAAAAAGTTGGTTATTGTCAAGGAACAAGATCATGGTCTCATCATTTAGGGTTTGTCGACACCGAGGCATCCTAAAAGCTAAGCTTTTATCATTTAGGGTTTGTCGACGCCGAGGCACCCTAAAAGCCTAAGCGTACATCATTTAGGTTCTCATCGACACCGAGGCACCCTATAGAAGCCAAGTTAAGTTTTCATCATTTAGGGTTTATCGATGCCGAGGCACCCTAGGTTGGGCCTAATCACTTGGCACTAATCACTTGGCTCTATTGCCACCTATGTTGGGTTTATCGATGCTAAGGAGAATTCTAAGTTGGGCCTAATCACTTGGCTCTATTGCCACCTATGGTTTAATGCAACAAGAATGGCGGGGCAGTTGATCCTACTTAATTAAGTACTAAGATACCCCGGCCCATGCATTAGTCGCAAGTACCCCATATGTCCTATTTTTAGCAAAGTCATGCTAAAATTCACGAAAAATTTCGGCATGACCTTTGCTGAAAATAGGACATATGGAGTACCCGAATTTGCCGGAACGGAAGTTAATCGACATTCCGGCAAACTCAAGGGCCTCTCGGGGTACCTGCAAATTCATCACGACACAATGGTCGGAGACAAAACCCAGCAAACTAGCAAGATGATCATCATCTTTGCAAGTCATTACTTGTCAAATTCAGAAGAAGGAACAATTTAGTTGTGACATAGTTGGCCCATACAGAAGAAGCAACACCCTGCACTAGCCTAAAAACAAGTGAAGTTTAACCCATATAAGAACAACTTTATAAAATCAGAGAAGTTGCTAATTTTTTTGTATCCTTCATATACACTGGAGTACAATGCTTTATAATGTTCCATCATCATTACAGAAAATTGTCAATTGTCCATAACAGTTAACTACTAGGAGATTATTTCAGTTTTACATGCAGATTTTGACCAAAAAACACATGGTCTTTTTAACAGTTTCCAGTTTGGACAGAATACTGAAAACTACATTTATGTATCAACAACATCTTGTTTGCCCCCTTCAAGGGGCAGTTAGTTGGCCCTATGCAATTCAAGCATCTACACCCACCTACCAGTTGGCTGGACCTGCAGTTAGCCAGCCATGAACCAACATTTTTTGTGGGTATAAAGCAAAGAGCTTGTGCATAATTACAAGGGTCATGACCCTCTTTTCCTGTTCAAAAGAAAAGGGCATAAAGAGGGGGAGAAGACTAGGCCCAAGAGAAGGGGGGCAAACACATGGGCATGCTTTCGAGCACTCATTTCCTTGGTCCTATCAAAAGTTGGACAAAAGCAATGCAGTACTCACTAGATCTATCCATCACCCTAGAAAAAAATGCACTCCTAGTACATGGCTACTGCTATTTTTCTACTGCTAGGAAAAACATCACTCATTGGAAATGAAAATCTCAGTACCAGCATTTTGAACTTTGAAATGAAATACAGTAGTAGTATTAGTAGTATATGGAGACCGCAAAAGCTATGTTTTTTCTCAATTCAGATATCTAACCACAAAAACTGGATATACTACTCTTATACTCTTATACTACTCTTATACTGTCAGAACATACTCTTATACTGTCAGATATCTAACCACAAAAACTGGATGTACAAATATCATAAAATCTGGATATTGTAGAGCTTTTAGAAACAACACAGAATTCCTACTTTTATACTGTCAGAACATATTGTCAACCTTGATCTTGAACATGTTGTTACTTGCAAGAGCTAGGTTTGTTAGTTACAGAATTCAATTAAGGAGTAAACCTTGAACTGTAGAACAACCTAGCACAAGCAGATTAGAGAAGCCTACGGTTCCTATCCTTGAGTAGCATGATTAGAGATGAGTAGATCTCCTAAAGGTGTCCTAAGCACCTGCTGTTACTCTTGGAAGCAATACAAACATGTAAAAGTTATTACTGTTGACAATACTACTCAAATATCCAACTAATTAGTACACTAACTGCAGCCCAAATACTATCGGATATTTGTGCTGGAGCTTGATAAATTGAAAAAACATGGCAATAGTAAGAAAAAATCATCTTTAAAGCCTGTATTTTTTTCTGAATGAACTCTTCCGTTGCAGCCTCCAACTTAAGCCAGACAGCCAGGTCACCGAGAGGGGGGAGGGGAACTGGTGCAACTCACCGCGAGGAAGACGATGGCGAGCTCGTGCGGGGTCGGGGTTGACGAGGTGGCGCGGATCAACGGTGAGGCTGCGGTGGCCGAAGGTGGAAGAAGACCTCGATCCGCATGATGCAGAGTCGTCGAGCTCGAACGGCTGGCCGTAGATGACGTAGAAGAACACTGCAAATCTCCTGGACTCCTTGGTGGGGTGCGGGGACGACGGTGGTCGCGGGGACGATGCGGTGTCGACGGGGACGACCTAGTCGGGTGAAGCAGCGCGAGGGGAGGGGAAGTGGGGAGGTGCTAGGGTGTGGAGCGGGCGCGGGGGTCATCGGAGCGGGCACGGGGGAGCCGGAGCGGGTGTGGAGTGGGCGCGGGGGTCGTCGGAGCGGGCCAGGGGTCGTCGGAGTGGTTGTGGCGGGGGAAGGAAGGGGGATCTGGCGAGGGAGAGGGAAGGGGGGATCGGGCGAAGGGGTATCCAGCTAGACACTATAGCAATGGCGCACCACCCTCTGGTGCGCCATTAGTAGTTTTTTTCTGATAGCAATGGCGCACCACCCTCTGGTGCGCCATTAGTAGTTTTTTTTCTGATAGCAATGGCGCACCCTCCTCTGGTGCACCATTAGTAACTTTTTTTCTTCTGATAGCAATGGCGCACCCGCCTCTGGTGCGCCATTAGTAACTTTTTTTCATTATTTCTTGTTGCATCTAATAATTAGTTTTTTTATCAAATTTGTTATTTTCATGAGGACTAGAATAGAAGATATCATCAAATATCATCAATTTTTTTTGAAAATATCATCAAATTTGTTTTTTATTTTTAATTGAAAATATCATCCAATTTGTTATTTGAAAATATCATCAAATTTCTTATTTGAAAATATCATCAAAAAGTGGGGGAGGGTGCAGGGTGTCCG
>NC_041384.1:468155376-468174473 GCF_002162155.2 Triticum dicoccoides
GGGGTCGTCGGCGGCGGTGGAGCGGGGGGAAGGTGTAGGGGGTGCTAATGGCGCACCACAGAGACATGCGCCATTAGTAACCCAACATACTAATGGCGCACCACACAGACATGCACCATTAGTAGTTTTGCAAAAAAGTACAAAAAAATAATTTTTATACTAATGGCGCACCGTGGCACAGTGCGCAATTACTAGTTTAAACTAGTAATGGCGCACTATGCAACGGTGCGCCATTAGTAGTTTTGCAAAAAAGTAAAAAAAATAAAGTAGTGGCGCACTCTATGGCTGGTGCGCCATTAGTAGTTCTAACTACTAATGGCGCACTCTGCCCGGATGCGCCATTAGTATGTTTGAAAAAATGAAAAAAAAAACATTTTGTTACTAGTGGCGCACCGTGTGCCTGGTGCGCCACTAGTGTCTTCCATACTAATGGCGCACGAACAGATGGTGCGCCATTAGTATATAGTAATGGCGCATCACATGTCTGGTGCGTCATTAGTGTCAATTCCATCTATAGCCCTTTTCCTAGTAGTGACACGTTCAGCTCGATGACGTCCTCGCCTTCTCGATCCAGTAAGAGGGGTGAAGTAGTAGATGAGTTCCGGCAGCACGACGGCGTGGTGACGATGTTGGTGAAGAACAATCTCCGCAGGGCTTCGCCTAAGTACTACAAAAACTATGACGGAGGATAAACTAGAGAGGACGGGGTTGCCGGCACACGGCTTGGTCTTTCTTGATGTGTCTTGGGTGCTAACTCTACCCCTCTATTTATATGTTGAGCCTTCGGGTCCAAACTTGGAGTAAAAGCCTTCACAAAGTCGGTTTCACCCGAAAGGCAGGAGTCCTTCTCGGACTCCAGGGCCAGACGCCAGGGTTCCCGGCGTCTGGACCCAGACGCCAGGGACCCTGGACTCCGCAAAACTTCCTTTTGCGCTTTCCAAAAACCTTGTGGGCTTTCCCCTTTGGCCCAAATAAAGTGTTCTCGTACCCAAACATTTCGGGAAACATCCGGAACCCCTTTCGGTGAATTCCGGAACCCTTCTGGAGACCAAACACTATTATCCTATATATCAAACTTTATCTCCGGACCATTCCGGAGTTCCTCGTCATGTCCGTGATTTTATCCGAAACTCCGAACAATGTTCGGTTACCAACATACATAACTCATAAATACTATATCGTCAACGAATGTTAAGCATGCGGACCCTACGGGTTCGAGAACTATGTAGACATGACCGAGACACTTTCTCTGGTCAATAACCAATAGCGGAACCTGGATGCCCATATTGGCTCCTACATATTCTATGAAGATCTTTATCGGTCAAACCGCGTAACAACATACGTTGTTCCCTTTGTCATCGGTATGTTACTTGCCCGAGATTCGATCGTCGGTATCTCAATACCTAGTTCAATCTCGTTACCGGCATGTCTCTTTACTCGTTCCGTAATACATCATCCCGTAACTAACTCATTAGTTACAATGCTTGCAAAGCTTATAGTGATGTGCATTACCGAGTGGGCCCAGAGATACCTCTCCGACGATCGGAGTGACAAATCCTAATCTCGAAATACGCCAACTCAACAAGTACCTTCGGAGACACCTGTAGAGTATCTTTATAATCATCCAGTTACGTTGTGACGTTTGGTAGCACACAAATTGTTCCTCCGGTAAACGGGAGTTGCATAATCTCATAGTCATAGGAACATGTATAAGTCATGAAGAAAGCAATAGCAACATACTAAACGATCCAGTGCTAAGCTAACGGAATGCGTCAAGTCAATCATATCATTCTCCTAATGATGTGATCCCGTTAATCAAATGACAACTCATGTCTATGGTTAGGAAACTTAACCATCTTTGGTTAACGAGCTAGTCAAGTAGAGGCATACTAGTGACACTATGTTTGTCTATGTATTCACACATGTATTATATTTCCGGTTAATACAATTCTATCATGAATAATAAACATTTATCATGAAATAAGGAAATAAACAATAACTTTATTATTGCCTCTAAGGCATATTTCCTTCACTTTGTGTTCCTCTCACCCTCCTTCAACCAAGTCACACGGGAACATTGAAGCTACATCATCTCCTCCCGATAAAGGAGCTCATCAAGTTGAAACATTTTATTACGGATAGTTGCATGGTCAGCACTCCCCTTTTGAAGCACGTCCAACTCACCCCTTAATTTCTCGATCTCTTTCAACACATTACCAAACTTGTTCCTGGTCCATTCTTTTCGATCATACATCAACTCCTTTAAGGACGGCGCAACAGTACCCAGGTCACCATGTGGATGTTTAGTTGCCCACACATGTGCTACCACCTCCGGGAGTGAGGGATCTCTCTCCCACATTATTTCATACCGAGGGCAAGCCCGACGTCGCTGGTTATTTACTTCAGGAACCAATTGCACTAGAACGGGTAGGTGATTTGAGCATGATGATGCAAGAAGCAACACTCGAGCAAAAGGAAACAACTCCTTCCATGCCTCGTCCGCACAAGCACGATTGAGTCTCACGTGAACATTTGCGTTACCTCATCCGTAGAAGTATATTGAAGAAAACTATCAACATCTCCAATAAAAAATTATTATTATTTAGATTTGTTTTGAAATTATATGTAAGCATGGTTAGATGGCTGACTTCCGCATCAGCTATCGTGTCGTTTTGGGGGTCCGCGTTGGAGTTGCCTTAGCTAGCTTTATACCAGATCTGAATCCGAAATTATGTGCATGCCTATAACAAATCCTGTTGACTGCATACATATGAGTCAAGTCTTTAGAAATAACAGAAGCGCTTAGCTAGCTTCATAGCAGATCTGAATCTGAAAATATAAGTCGTTGACTGCTTACACATTAGGCCTAGAAATGGTAGGGGCGCTTAGTCGCTTACCTACCTCGATATCAAATCTGAATCTGAAAATACTTAAGAAGGCGTTGGGTACTGAACTACTTAAAATTATTGAGAAAATGAGGGAGGGGGTGAAAATCAAGCCCATATTAAAGCTGGGCCACACGCCCCACGGGCGCGCACGCTATAAACCTGCCTGTCACCCCGGGTCCCGGCTGGAACACAGCCAAACAAAACAATGGAGTCCGCCTTTCCAACAGCTGCACGGCTCGGGCTCCATGTCCCCCTCTACTCATCGCTGCTCCTCAACGCCCTCTTCCTCGTGCACCACTTCCTCTCCGCCCCGCCGGCGCCGTCCCCACTTCTCAGCAAGGCCAACAACGGCGGCGGCGGCGGCGGCGCGCTGAGCTGGGCGCTACGGGCGGCCAGGGAGGCCGAGTCCGTGGCCAAAGCTGGATGCTCCGGCCACGGCCGCGTGTTTCTGGATGGCATCGTCGGCGAGGACGGGCGGCCCGGGTGCGAGTGCAACACCTGCTTCGAAGGGCCGGACTGCTCCGCCCGGACGCCCGACTGCACCGTCGACGCCGACAGGTGACCGACTCCTCGCTCTTGATATGCATGCTTCCATTTCTCCCTCACGCCTCAGCTCGCCTTCCTTCGTTGTCGTGCATGATGGGCGCGCGTTGCTCACCTTGTTGCGAAGTTCTTTCTCCACTGGAAGGACACCGTTAGATGCACAGTAATTATCTCCGGTTAATGCTGATCTGTCATTATTTCACCGTTCCGTTCAGTCTCCATAAGTCACAAGGACGCCGTTAAACGCATGGTTCTAATTAGATACCAACACGCAACAATTGATCGGGTATCGGTGGCCAAGTTGGGAAGAATCGTCAAAAAAATAATGCGTTAGGTACTCGCTTCATCCACTACTGAATTAACTATACAATACGTACGCACCTTTGATTGTTTACATATATGCACCTTAGCTTTTAGTTGGCGCGACTGTGTGTGTGTGAAGGAGGATATTTCAAACGAGTTTCACGTCACGTCTATAATAATTATTATCTGACAGGTACTTTCGCCCCTCTGATATTGAGAAAAAAATTATCAACCACTAACTTATTTACAAAATTATAAACACAATTATTTTGAAATGGAGGGAGTACAATGAAGCATCAAAGTGATACTATAAATTTGTAATAGTTTATGTAACAACATGAGACACACATGTACGACTGATACAATCAAAATATAAAAAGGGAAAATCATTTTTTAAGAAACACATGCAAATCAAGATGCTCGTATACAATACATGCACACACCCTATCTCAATGAGCACTCTCGAGAGACCGAACCGACACATTTTAAGATTTACAAATTCACCATATATACCTCGTAGTTGACATGAATGTTGTTTCTCCTCGGACAAACATCACCCCTCTCTTTCTGTTGTTTACCAAAAAGAAAAGGCTGGATACCAGTTTGTTTTATGAAATTTAGAATGTTATCGAATGAAATTTACGGGAATATTAGGAATCAAACAAAAACAAACATCTAACACGGACCATTTTGAATTATTATCAAAATATATGTTTTCCTGTTATATATTTTTGAATTATATGCATTTTCCTAAAAATTTAGTAATTTTCATGGTTTTTTTGCTTTTCATATAATTTCTGATTTTTCTCTGAAATGTCATGGTCTAAAATGGTTTAGCAAGGCAAAGGACGACCAAATCTACACAGATTTTGGAAATTTGGTAAACAAAATATCAAATATAGGTTTGAGAACGAATCTTAGAATTTCAAAATACTTGGGGGAGCAAAATGTTTTTATTCTCATAATAGTAAATATAATGCACAAGAATGTTATGCCATGGCCTGCTAGCTTGCTATTTGGACCATGCATAATATATTCCGTTCAACGAATTAATGTAGAGGGTGTGTTTACCATTGGTGAAACATTTTTTTAGCAAATACTCCCTCCGTTCCTAAATATAAGTCTTTTAGAGATTTCAGTGCGGACTACATACAAAGCAAAATGAGTGAATCTACATTCCAAAATATGTCTATATACATTCATATGTAGTTTGTATTGGAATATCTAAAAAGACTTATATTTAGGAACGGAGGGAGTAGTTGTTGCTTCTTTTATTTTGCGGGGAACAAATGGTTATTGCTTGTTGAAATAGAACACATCAGAACAAAGACATTGAAATAAACATATAAACAACAAAAGTCGTTGATAAAACTAAAAATTACAACATAGATAAAATACATCATTATTTTTCCCTGAAAAAAGATGCTTTATAGTGTTCGTCTCTAGCTTCAATTTTTTCTCTGGACTTTCCTCCATTATTGCAGCAATTTTTTAATTTTTTTGCGGGAAAACAGCTTGTATTACTTAATTATACTGTCGTTACACTCATCAGCGACAATCCGCACCACCTCATCTGGGCCTGACCCCAACCAAGTCATAGTTCTACCTTGGGATAGAGCAAAACGAGCTAAGCAATCACTAGCCCTATTATGAAATCTGGAAACATGAGTAATACAAGTTTGTCTAAGGGACCTTAAGTGCTTGATCTCCTGCACCATGGAAGCATACACCGACCGATCAACGTCCGCGCTTGAAATCAATGTTACTGCTTCCAGAGAGTCCAGCTCCATAGTTACCGGCTGCTCAGTGCGTTGAATGGCAAGTTAAAGCCCCTCCATGCATGCGCAAAGTTCGGCTTCCAATGCATCCCTACAAGAGAACAGTGCTCGACATGCTGAGAAGTTAATAGAACCGCGGTGATCTCGCAGAATCATTCCGGCTCCTGCCCTCTCTGAAGACTCAAACGAGCCATCCGTATTCAACTTCAACCAACCAGACGATGGAGGTTTCCAACCCTCTGTCTTCGGTACATGAGCGTGCCTTGCCGGTGCCGGCATATAATAGACGATACAAGTTTTGCCTTTTGTTGGGTCCGCTTCAGTATTTAGTTTGATGCCAACGAGGGAATCCAGATAGGATCGAAAGAAACGAATAGAAGCTTCCATAGACGGGGCCGGCTTATTATGAACCAACTCATTTCTGACGAACCAACTCCTCCAAAAAATCAGCAGCACCATCAACCGACCAACCTCATTCAGAGGAGACAGGACATGCAGCAACCACTCCTTGCCATTATTCAATATCGTATGTAAGTCTGGAAGTTGCCACACTTTCGCCATGGCTAGATATAGGTCACGAGCAAGTTGGCATCTAATGAATGGGTGGTAGTTGTCTTCTTCTTCAACCCCGCAAACCGGACAAATGCTCACTATTTCAAGACAAATTCGGTGTTTCCTCTGCCAAGTTGGGAGAGAATCAGTTGCTAGATGCCACACAAAGGTCCGAACTGTAGGAGGAGCCCAACCTTCCATATAAAGCTCCAGCAAGCTCTACTTCCAGACTGGGAAGAGCTCGATGAGGCTGCTGCTTCATGATGTTCAAGATCAAACGCCAACGAATAAGCAGATTTCACAGAGAAAATACCCCTCTTCTCCGGTCCCCAAGCCAAAACATCCTCAACCAGCCTGGGAGAAGCTCGGATCTTCAATATTTCATGCACATCGGCTGCCAGAAAATACCTAGAAAGAAGCCCATAGTTCCAAGAGCCATTATCATTTAGCAAGTTAGAGACAAAGCGAATACGGCACCTTCCTTGGGGGGGAGATTGGCTTGTAGGAGAAGGGTCTAGGTATCCAGTTCTCACGCCACACACGAATGCTTCTCCCATTCCCCACCCTCCACACCAGCCCCTTTTTCAACAACTCCAGCCCATGACAAATAGCTTGCCACGACGAAGAAGCGTTTCCTACAAACACAGTGTCTTCCAACCTACCATTCAGATAGTACCTTGCCTTAAGAACTTGGGCACATAAACTTTCCGGTTTGGTTAACAATCTCCAGGCCTGGCGAGCCAAGAGAGCTTGATTAAACATTCTGAAATCACGGAACCCCAAACCTCCTCTATCTTTCGGTTGCAACAAATGATCCCACCCTCTCCAATCTACCTTCTGTTTACCTTCTGCCGAACCCCAATAAAAGTTCCTTACCATCTGTGTAAGATCATCGCACACTGAGAACGGGAGTTTAAAAATACCCATAATGTACGTGGGCAAGGCTTGAGCAACGCTCTTGATCAACACTTCTCTGCCCGGCTGAGCCAAGAGTCCATCCCCCCACTGGATCAACCGCTTTGTGAGGCTAGTTTGAAGATTCTGAAAATGGCCTTTGGACATACGGCCTTCCGGAGTGGGCAGCCCTAAGTACTTTTCCTCGAAGAGAAGAGAAGTGACCTGTAGTGCGTCCCACACTTCCTCTTTCACTGTATTCGGACAAGCCTCCCCAAAGAACATAGAGCATTTAGTATAATTGAGACTTTGACCTGTAGCACTCCCATAAAGGTCTAGAGCATCTTTCACCCTTTCTGTCTGGGTTCTAGATGCCTCAAAAAATAGCAACGTGTCATCGCCAAACAACAAGTGTCATATGCCCGGGGCTCTCCTACAAACTCTCGCCGGTGTAATTTCCCTCAACAACACCTTATTCTTTAAAATTGCTGACAATCCATCCGCCACAAACAGAAATAGGAACGGTGAAAGAGGGTCACCTTACCGAAGACCACACGACGGCACAAATGAATCCAAGAGGGTTCCATTGAATTTGACAGAATATCTCACCGACGTGACACAAGCCATTATCCAGTCCACCCATCGCTGAGAGAAACACATCTTTTGCATCACCTACCTCAAGAAGACCCAATCCACTCTATCATAAGCCTTGGATAGATCCAACTTATACGCACAAAAACTCTTTGTCGGGTCCTTCTCCTGCTTGATGTAGTGAATACACTCGAAGGTGACAAGAGCGTTATCAGTAATCATTCTCCCAGGTATGAAGGCACTCTGCTCCTGAGAAACAAGGTCATCCAAGAGAGGTCGCAACCTGTTTACCATACACTTTGAAATAACCTTATAAATGACATTACAAAGACTTATAGGCCTATAATCAGTTATCTTGGAAGGATTGGACATTTTTGTAATGAGCACATTGGATGTTGAGTTTACCCCTTCAGGCATAATATTAGTGCGAAAAAACTCCCTTACTGCTGCCAAGACACCCTCCTTGAGAGTGCCCCAATTTCGCTGAAAAAACCTGGCCGGAAAACCGTCCGGTCCTGGTGCCTTGAGAGGGCCAATTTGGAACAACGCATCGGAAATCTCCTTGTCAGAAAAGGGTGCACAAAGCTTGATATTATCCGCTTCTGTTACCTTGGATTCTAGTAAATTTAGGATAGGTGCAGCATCAAGAGACGGGTCGGCTGCAAATATATGTTGGAAGTATTCATTTTCCATCCTTCACATGGTTCCAAGATCTGTATGAACCACACCAATACTATCAGTCAACTCTCTTATCTTATTCTTCCTTGCCCTCCATACAGCCTTGCTCTGGAAATATTTAGTGTTTCGGTTACCTTCCTTCAACCAAGTTATTCTGGATCTTTGCAACTAGATCATTTCCTCTTGATAGAGCAGTTCATTCATCTTATCTGTCACCCTCCTGATGTCGTGGCTATAGGCATTCATGTGCATCAATTCTTCCAACTGGGACCGCGACTTAGCAAGTTCACGTGTAACATTGCCGAACTTCTTGCTCCAAGAACACAGGGTCACCATTGTTTTGGAGAGCGCCACTCGCAGCTGGGCTAGGTTCTCGACCGCACCAACCGCCTCCCATGCCTCTTTCACAACATCAGGTAATGTAGAATCCCTTTCCCAGAACATTTCATATCGTCGGCTCCTTCCACCAATCGGTCCTGTATCAGCGACGCCCTTCGACACCAGCACCACGTGATCTGAGCATGGGGAAGGCACGTGGAGGACCAAAGAAAAAGCAAAAATGTTCCTCCAAGTATTCGTTACTACGGCCCTATCCAGCCGCACTTATACATTATTCGACCCCCCCTCTTTTGTTGTCATAAGTATATGTCACGCCAACAAAACCGAGATCTACAAGTTCACACACTTCCAGAGCATCTCTAAAAGCGATCATCTGTGGTTCTCCCCTTGGTGTAGCAGAAAAATGTTCAAAGTCCCACATAGCTTCGTTAAAATTGCCCACTACGAGCCATGGAAGATCACTTGTATTCTTCAAACACTGAAGTTTTTCCCACATGAGATGCCTGTTTTCAACACACGGTTCTCCATTTACACATGTTATCCTCCATCTGTCCGCACCCTCTTGCTTACGCACTAGGGCGTCAATGTACCATTCCTCCTTATCCAGTATTTCCACCTCATAAGATTCGTGCCAGAAAAAGGCCAAACCTCCGCTCATACCATTACTATCAACTCCGAAAAACCCTTCGGTCTAATACGGTTTCGGATTCTCCTCATATTCTTAGCCTTTTGTCTAGTCTCACACGAGAACAACATTGTGGGGGAATGCGACCGTGAGATAGTCGCTAACTCACGAACTGTCCGGGAATTCCCCCCTCCCCGGCAGTTCCAACTTAGGACATTCATTGCGCCCGGCGGTCCTCCTCGAGGGAGGCCGCCTCATTTGTCATAGTTGTGTCCCCTTCATTACCCTCTTCCCCCTGCTTCCTTCTCTTCACAGTGGGCACCTTGCCAGGAGTAGAAGAAGAAGGAGTTGCTTCATTCACCCCTGCTGCACCTCCTCCCTCCAGCATAAGCATTGTGCTCGGTACCCTACCCGCAAGGTTCGGCATTGGTTGCCCTTGCACCATTACAACACCATCTGATCCCATAAGCCTCTTGTGGGCCGAACGAACATCATCATCGCCAATATTTACCGAACCTGGGGTAGCAAGAACTTCACCCCCATATGACCAACATCACCCCTCTTCTCTGACTGCCTATTGCTACCTCTTGAGCTTGCGTTGGATTTCCCTGAAGAGGAAGGGATGATGCAGCAGAGTAGCGTAAGTATTTCCCTCAGTTTTTGAGAACCAAGGTATCAATCCAGTAGGAGGCCACACTCAAGCCCCTCGTACCTGCACAAAACGATAGCTACTCACAACCAACGCGATTAGGGGTTGTCAATCCCTTCACGGTCACTTATGAGAGTGAGATCAGATAGATATAATATTTTTGGTATAGAGATGCAAAGTAAAAAGTAAAGGCAAAGTAAAAAAGCAAAGCAAGATTAAAGTGATGGAGATTGATATGATGAGAATAGACCCGGGGGCCATAGGTTTCACTAGTGGATTCTCTCAAGAGCATAAGTATTCTAGGGTGGGTGAACAAATTACTGTTGAGCAATTGACAGAATTGAGCATAGTTATGAGAATATCTAGGCATGATCATGTCTATAGGCATCACGTCCGTGACAAGTAGACCGAAATGATTCTGCACCTACTACTATTACTCCACTCATTGACTGCTATCCAGCATGCATCTAGAGTATTAAATTAAAAACAGAATAACGCCTTAAGCAAGATGACATGATGTAGAGAGATAAATTCATGCAATATGAAATAAACCCCATCTTGTTATCCTCGATGGCAACGATGCAATACGTGCCTTGCTGCCCCTTCTGTCACTGGGAAAGGACACCGCAAGATCGAACCCAAAGCTAAGCACTTCTCCCATGGCAAGAACTACCAATCTAGTTGGCCAAACCAAACGGATAATTTGAAGAGACTTGCAAAGATAACCAATCATACATAAAAGAATTCAGAGAAGATTCAAATATTATTCATAGATAGACTTGATCATAAACCCACAATTCATCGATCTCAACAAACACACCGCAAAAAGAAGATTACATCGAATAGATCTCCACGAGAGAGGGGGAGAACTTTGTATTGAGATCCAAAAAGAGAGAAGAAGCCATCTAGCTACTAACTATGGACCCGAAGGTCTGAGGTAAACTACTCACACTTCATCGGAGAGGCTATGATGATGTAGAAGCCCTCCGTGATGACGGCCCTCTCCGGCGGAGCTCCGGAACAGGCCCCAAGATGGGATCTCGTGGATACAGAAAGTTACGGCGGTGGAATTAGGTTTTTGGCTCCTGTTTTGATCGTTTGGGGGTACGTAGGTATATATAGGAGGGAGTAGTACGTCGGTGGAGCACCGAGGGGCCCACGAGGCAGGGGGGCGCGCCCCCACCCTCGTGACCGCCTCTCTGATGCCTTGGCGTAGGGTCCAAGTCTCCTGGATCACGTTCGGTGTGAAAATCACGTTCCCCGAAGGTTTCATTCCGTTTGGACTCCGTTTGATATTCTGTTTCTCTGAAATACTGAAATAGGCAAAAAAAACAGCAATTCTGGGTTGGGCCTCCGGTTAATAGGTTAGTCCCAAAAATAATATAAAAGTGGAAAATAAAGCCCAATATAGTCCAAAACAGTAGATAATATAGCATGGAGCAATCAAAAATTATAGATACGTTGGAGACTATCAGGCATCCCCAAGCTTAATTCCTGCTCGTCCTCGAGTAGGTAAATGATAAAAAGAGAATTTTTGATGCGGAGTGCTACTTGGCATAATTTCAATGCAAATCTTCTTAATTGTGATATGAATATTCAGATTCAAAAGATTCAAGACAAATGTTTATATTGACATAAAAATAATAATACTTCAAGCATACTAACAAAGCAATTATGTCTTCTCAAAATATCATGGCCAAAGAAAGTTATCCCTACAAAATCATATAGTCTGGCTATGCTCTATCTTCACCACACAAAGTATTTAAATCATGCACAACCCCGATGACAAGCCAAGCAATTGTTTCATACTCTAACTTTTTCAAAACTTTTTCAATCTTCACGCAATACATGAGCGTGAGCCATGGATATAGCACTATAGGTGGAATAGAATGGTGGTTATGGAGAAGACAAAACGAGGGGAAGATAGTCTCACATCAACTAGGCGTATCAACGGGCCATGGAGATGCCCATCAATAGATATCAATGTGAGTGAGTAGGGATTGCCATGCAACGGATGCACTAGAGCTATAAGTATATGAAAGCTCAAAAACAAACTAAGTGGGTGTGCATCCAACTTGCTTGCTCATGAAGACCTAGGGCAATTTGAGGAAGCCCATCATTGGAATATACAAGCCAAGTTCTATAATGAAAGATTCCCACTAGTATATGAAAGTGATAACATGAGAGACTCTCTATTATGAAGATCATGGTGCTACTTTGAAGCACAAGTGTGGTAAAAGGATAGTAACATTGTCCCTTCTCTCTTTTTCTCTCATTTTTTTATTTTTTTCATCGGTCTCTTTTCATTTGGTCTTCTTTGGCCTCTTTTATTTATTTTTCGTCCGGAGTCTCATCCCAACTTATGGGGAATCATAGTCTCCATCATTCTTTCCTCACTTGGGACAATGCTCTAAAAATGATGATCATCACACTTTTATTTTTCTTACAACTCAACAATTACAACTCGATACTTAGAACAAAATATGACTCTATGAATGCCTCCGGCGGTGTACCGGGATATGCAATATGACAATGATGAATGTGTCATGGTAAACGAAACAGTGGAAAGTTGCATGGCAATATATCTCGGAATGGCTATGGAAATGCCATGATAGGTAGGTATGGTGGCTGTTTTGAGGAAGGTATATGGTAGGTGTATGATACCGGCGAAAGGTGCACGGTATTAGAGAGGCTAGCAAAGGTGGAAGGGTGAGAGTGCGTATAATCCATGGACTCAACATTAGTCATAAAGAACTCATATACTTATTGCAAAAATCTAGAAGTTATCAAAGTAAAGTATTACGCGCATGCTCCTAGGGGGATAGATTGGTAGGAAAAGACCATCGCTCGTCCCCGACCGCCACTCATAAGGAAGACAATCAACAAATAAATCATGCTCCGACTTCATCACATAACGGTTCACCATACGTGCATGCTACGGGAATCACAAACTTTAACACAAGTATTCTTTAAATTCACAACTACTCAACTAGCATGACTCTAATATTATCATCTCCATATCTCAAAACAATTATCAAGTATCAAACTTTTCTTAGTACTCAACACACTCAAAAGAAAGTTTCACAAATCTTGAATACCAAGCATATTATTATTAAGCAAATTACCATGCTATTAAGAGACTCTCAAAATAATTTAAGTGAAGCATGAGAGATCAATAGTTTCTTTAAAACAAATCCACCACCGTGCTCTAAAAGATCTAAGTGAAGCACATAGAGCAAAATTATAACGCTCAAAAGATATAAGTGAAGCACATAGAGCAAAACTACTTAGCTCAAAAAGATATAAGTTAAGCACATAGAGAAAAACTACTTTAGCTCAAAAAGATATAAGTGAAGCACATAGAGCAAAACTACATAGCTCAAAAGATATAATTGAAGCACATAGAGCAAAATTATAATGCTCAAAAGATATAAGTGAAGCACATAGAGTATTCTATCAAATTTTAATTCATGTATGGCTCTCTCAAAAGGTGTGTACATCAAGGATGATTGTGTCATACTAAAACACAAATACACAAATAATACAAGATGCTCCAAGCAAAACACATATCATGTTGGTGAATAGAAATATAGCTCCAAGTAAATTACCGATGGAAGTGGATGAAAGAGGGGATGCCTTCCGGGGCATCCCCAAGCTTTGACTTTTTGGTGTCCTTGGATTATCTTGGGGGTGCCATGGGAATCCCCAAGCTTAGTCTCTTGCCACTCCTTGTTCCATAATCCATCAAAAGAATTCACCCAAAACTTGAAAACTTCACAACACAAAACTTAAAGTAGAAAACTCGTGAGCTCCATTAGCGAAAGAAAACAAAAAACCACTTCAAGGTACTATAATGAACTCATTCTTTATTTATATTGGTGTTAAACCTACTGTATTCCAACTTCTCTATGGATTATAAACTATTTTACTAACCATAGATTCATCAAAATAAGCAAACAACACATGAAAAACAGAATCTGTCAAAAACAGAACAGTCTGTAGTAATCTGTAGATAGCGCAATATCTGGAACCCCAAAAATTCTAAAATAAATTTATGGACGTGAGGAATTTATCTATTAATCATCTGCAAAAAGAATTAACTAAATAACACTCTTCAAATAAAAATGACAGCAGTTCTCGTGAGCGCTAAAGTTTCTGTTTTTTACAGCAAGTTCAACAAGACTTTCCCCAAGTCTTTCCAACGGTTCTACTTGGCACAAACACTAATTAAACACAAAAAACACAACCAAAACAGAGGCTAAATAAATAAATTATTAAATAACAGCAAGGAATAATATTGGGTTGTCTCCCAACAAGTGCTTTTCTTTAAAGCCTTATAGCTAGGCATAATATTTCAATGATGCTCACATGAAAGACAAGAATTGAAGCACAAAGAGAGCATCATAAAACACGTGACAAACACATCTAAGTCTAACATACTTCCTATGCATAGGCATCTTATAGGCAAACAAATTATCAAGGCCAGCAAAAACTAGCATATGCAAGGAAGCGGAAAGAAACAATAGCAATCTCAACATAACGAGAGGTAATTTAGTAACATGAAAATTTCTACCACCATATTTTCCTCTCTCATAATAATTATATGTAGGATCATAATAGAATTCAACAAAATAGCTATCACATAAAATATTTTCAACACGATCCACATGCATGCAAAGTTGACACTCTTCCAAAATAGTGGGATTAACCTTAACTAAAGTCATGAGCTTTCCAAACCCACTTTTAATATTATTGCAAACATTATAATAAATCTCATATTCATCATGGGGTTTAAATAAATTTTCAAGATCAAAAGAAGAATCACCCCAATCATGATCATTGCAACAAGTAGAGGACATAGCAAAACTAGCATCCCCAAGCTTAGGGTTTTGCATATTATTAGCACAATTGACATCAAGAGAATTTATTATAAAATCATTGCAATCATGCTTTTTATTCAAAGATCTATCGTGAAGCACTTCATCACAATTTTTAGATTTACGGATTTCAGGCAAAAGCTTATAAAGATAATCTAGTGCATCCAAATCACTAGGAATTGGTTCATCATAATTGGATCTCTTAAAAACATTGGCAAGCGGATGAGGATCCATAGATCTTAGGTTCTCTGTTTAGTAATAAATAAACAACTATTCCAACCATACGAGCAAACAAGAAATGGGCAAAGAGAGGCAAATAGAGAGGGTGAATAAAACGGCAAGGGTGAAGTGGGGGAGAGGAAAACGAGAGGCAAATGGCAAATAATGTAATGCGAGAGATAGGGATTGTGATGGGTACTTGGTATGTTGACTTTTGCGTAGACTCCACGGCAATGGTGCCAGAAATCCTTCTTGCTACCTCTTGAGCTTGCGTTGGATTTCCCCGAAGAGGAAGGGATGATGCAGCAGAGTAGCGTAAGTTTTTCCCTCAGTTTTTGAGAACCAAGGTATCAATCCAGTAGGAGGCCATGCTCAAGTCCCTCGTACCTGCACAAAACGATAGCTACTCGCAACCAACGCGATTAGGGGTTGTCAATCCCTTCACGGTCACTTACGAGAGTGAGATCAGATAGATATAATATTTTTGGTATTTTTGGTATAGAGATGCAAAGTAAAAAAGTAAAGGCAAAGTAAAAAAGAAAAGCAAGATTGAAGTGATGGAGATTGATATGATGAGAATAGACCCGGGGGCCATAGTTTCACTAGTGGATTCTCTCAAGAGCATAAGTATTCTAGGGTGGGTGAACAAATTACTGTTGAGCAATTGACAGAATTGAGCATAGTTATGAGAATATCTAGGCATGATCATGTATATAGGCATCACGTCCGTGACAAAATAGACCGAAATGATTCTGCACCTACTACTATTACTCCACTCATCGACTGCTATCCAGCATGCATCTAGAGTATTAAGTTAAAAACAGAATAACGCCTTAAGCAAGATGACATGATGTAGAGAGATAAATTCATGCAATATGAAATAAACCCCATCTTGTTATCCTCGATGGCAACGATGCAATACGTGCCTTGTTGCCCCTTCTGTCACTGGGAAAGGACACCGCAAGATCAAACCCAAAGCTAAGCACTTCTCCCATGGCAAGAACTACCAATCTAGTTGGCCAAACCAAACGGATAATTTGAAGAGACTTGCAAAGATAACCAATCATACATAAAAGAATTCAGAGAAGATTCAAATATTATTCATAGATAGACTTGATCATAAACCCACAATTCATCGGTCTCAACAAACACACCGCAAAAAGAAGATTACATCGAATAGATCTCCACGAGAGAGGGGGAGAACTTTGTATTGAGATCCAAAAAGAGAGAAGAATCCATCTGGCTACTAACTATGGACCCGAAGGTCTGAGGTAAACTACTCACACTTCATCGGAGAGGCTATGATGATGTAGAAGCCCTCCGTGATGACGGCCCTCTCCGGCGGAGCTCCGGAACAGGCCCCAAGATGGGATCTCGTGGATACAGAAAGTTACGGCGGTGGAATTAGGTTTTTGGCTCCTGTTTTGATCGTTTGGGGGTACGTAGGTATATATAGGAGGGAGGAGTACGTCGGTGGAGCACCGAGGGGCCCACGAGGCAGGGGGGCGCGCCCCCACCCTCGTGACCGCCTCTCTGATGCCTTGGCGTAGGGTCCAAGTCTCCTGGATCACGTTCGGTGTGAAAATCACGTTCCCCAAAGGTTTCATTCTGTTTGGACTCCGTTTGATATTCTGTTTCTCTGAAATACTAAAATAGGCAAAAAAAACAGCAATTCTGGGCTGGGCCTCCGGTTAATAGGTTAGTCCCAAAAATAATATAAAAGTGGAAAATAAAGCCCAATATAGTCCAAAACAGTAGATAATATAGCATGGAGCAATCAAAAATTATAGATACGTTGGAGACGTATCACCTATCCACTCCTCCTCTTCCTCCTAAACCCCCGCCTCCTCTACCACCCCCTCTACTAGCTCCTCTTGCCCCACCCGAACCCTGACCCGCAGCCGACCAACCCCTTCCACGGCCTCCACCGCCTCCTGACATGATCGGCTCATTTGCCCAATGCAACCAGTCCCCCCAATCACAATCAGGTGGGTCATGGATCCCATCACCACACTCCTCAACCACGTGACCCATGCAGCGACAAAAGTAACAGAAATCCGGCAGTTTCTCATAGGTGACTGGGTATCTTTTCATCTCCTTGAGCGTTATATGCACGAACCTCACCAAAGGTTTCTGCACATTCACAAATACTCTCACGTTTAAGTGACTTGAGGGATTGATCCTCCCCTCGTTAACTACCACAGTAAATGGCGGCCCACCCAGCTTCTTGGCAACTTTCTCATCTAGCTCCCTCTTCCTTGTTAGACCATCCGATAGCACTTTGATCCTCGCCCAGATGGGATACATGTCTAGTGCATATTCAGAAACATTAGTGAAACCATCATACTCCACAATGAGCACCGGATCCCTCCTAAATTGCCAAGGGCCTCCCTCCATGACACGCTTCCAATCTCTAAGGCAGTGGCACTGCGCCAAGAACAGATTCGGCCCCTTGATATTAAAAGTAACTCCTTGGGCACAAGCCCATGCGTTCCTCATAGAATTCAGTAACGCCGCATGGCTAAACGGCCTCATAATATGAACCCTAAACAAGCACAGCCATCAAACCTCCTTAATCAACTCCTCTACCTCCCCAGACAGATCAAGATCCTCATCTTCCTCGCAAGACGTCTTCCAGCGCTGGATCATGACCAAATTGATCCCATCCATGGTCTTCCTCCTCCCGATCTACATCTTCCACCTCATCCCTGGCGATCTCTGTAGAACCATCCCCAGTCGTACCGGCGGATGCCCTGGCCTCCTTACGCTGACCCCCATCACCTACCTCTCCTCCCCCAAACCCTACACCTACTTGCTCGTCCTGCTTACCGCCCCCGTCGACCTTGGCCTCCCGATCCGGCATGCAACACATCATTCTTGATCCCGAGGAGATTGGCATATGAGACGCCCGTCACGATCGCTAACCCAAACGATAGATTAGTTGGGTGGACTCGGACGCCGCCGTCGGAGGAAAAGGTGGACTCTAGGGAAACCCTAGAGGCAATTTTTTATGTTTATCACTTCAAAAGTAAACATGTGTGGCCAGTGGCCGCACAACTATACCATCCAGTTTGAATATTCTGCGGTTAGTTTGATATAATAATGTAGTTTAGCTAGGGCTCAATCCAACCTAACCAGCAAACACACATTATTTTATTCTCAGCACTTTCACGTGTTCCTTAAAAAACTCTAGCGATAGAGCCTAACCATTACCATCTCAATTAATTTGGCCCCGTTCGTGGGTCGTGGCCTCAATGCAGACCACCATGCATGCACTGTCCAGAGTGGCCCAGTGTTACAGCGATTTTGCATGGTCGTGTCGCCCATTAATAGTGTTTGCCGCATCCGCTGTGATCAGAAATTAGAGCAACTCGAACACGGTGATTCATTTCGTCTTTCGCCGACCATTTGGGTTGTTGTGAACAAAAGTAATGGTCCAACGGGCTACCATTTCTAAAATGCGTCCGCTTGGCATCCGTGCAGACTCATTTTCAGTACAAATTTGAGCTCGGAATGCGTTGGCACGAACGCGCCGCGCGTACCCTCGGTGTCCGCCTTGTCCCCGCATGACAGCCGGTCAACTACCTCTGGCATCTTTATTAACGCCGACCGTCGACCGGGGGCCAGACATCAGCGGCAGCGGGTGACCTTTTTTAATCCGAGCATGCGGGGGAGGGGGACGTCCTCATCCTCTTCCAGACGCCCGTCACATCTAGCCACCCGCTGCCCCCCAGCAGCGACAACCCTAGCCACCATAGGTTTCCTCTCCGACAAAAACAAGGGCAAGGCCCCCGATGGCCCTTCGCGCACGCACCCCCGCCCCGCCTGTCTCGGCAGCGGGTTAGCGTCCCAGTGCACCAGGCGAAGTGGCACTGGGAGCACCACATCCGCCTACCCCCGACGTCACGCTGCCACATGACTGTCACTTGGATTCGAAGAGGATCCCAGTGCCGGTGGTGCCGCGGTCGGCCTTTGTGGCCGGCATTAATGTTTACTTAACGTTTTTTTATTTTCAAGATATTTGCGGTATTTTTTTCACGCGACCTCAAAAATGGGTCTGACCAGCGTTGGGCGCAAGCGCCGACCCAAACGCGAAAGCGGACATGGGTGTCCGCCGAGCCGAACCAAATGGACAAAACGCAGACAAAATCGTCGTCCGTT
>NC_041384.1:468174704-468175413 GCF_002162155.2 Triticum dicoccoides
GGTTGGAGTTGCTCTTACACTCAACCGTTAGGGCATCTCCAATGCATATCCGCAAATAGCTTAGGTAAATGTTTGTTTTTATGTTCAGACGTGGTTTGTGGACATGATGCAGGAGAGAGTCATTCATTGTTGTTCACAAAGTATCCGGTTGGGAGGAGAGAAAGCAGGTGAGGACCATGCATGTAGTGGGATATTATGATGTGGTGTCTAGTTGGAAGAGAGAGGAGAGGAGACCATGCATGTGCGGAGAGAGAAGAGAGAAGGACCACGCGGGGGCTTTGGTTGGTAAGTGGATGTCCGCACTCTGATATAGCTTCTTATGTTTGTCTCCATTTTGCTGGAAAAACCGCTTCACAGAGTGATGCAAGATCTCGTTGGATTGCAAAAGTGAACAAAAACGTCCGATTGAACATATACCGGAATTTTGAGGGTCTCCCTTGGAGATACCCGTACCCTGCAACAAAAAATACTCAGCGTGCTAATGTATCAAAAAGGATTTCGCCCCGCTTTATATAAAAAGCAACAACCGACATCCGAAACCAATACAAAAACAACACCCCACACCACACTCACACACACCCAAGGTTAGATACATAGGTGCCAAAGGGCTACAACAACAACATGCCGAACGACTCGAAGTAGACTACTAGATAAAAGCATCCTCCTGGTGTGGCGCTTGCACGGGTGATGTCTACTACACAACCTTTTT
>NC_041384.1:468175423-468184390 GCF_002162155.2 Triticum dicoccoides
TTGTAGACGTTGTTGGGCCTCCAAGTGGAGAGATTTGTAGGACAGTAGCAAATTTCCCTCAAGTGGATGACCTAAGGTTTATCAATCCATGGGAGGCGTAGGATGAAGATGGTCTCTCTCAAACAACCCTGCAACCAAATAACAAAGAGTCTCTTGTGTCCCCAACACACCCAATACAATGGTAAATTGTATAGGTGCACTAGTTCGGCGAAGAGATGGTGATACAAGTGCAATATGGATAGTAGATAATGATTTTTGTAATCTGAAAATATAAAAACAGCAAGGTAACTAATGATAAAAGTGAGCGTAAACGGTATTGAAATGCTAGGAAACAAGGCCTAGGGTTCATACTTTCACTAGTGCAAGTTCTCTCAACAATAATAACATAATTGGATCATATAAATATCCCTCAACATGCAACAGAGAGTCACTCCAAAGTCACTAATAGCGGAGAATAAAGGAAGAGATTATGGTAGGGTACGAAACCACCTCAAAGTTATTTTTTCTGATCGATCTATTCAAGAGTCCGTAGTAAAATAACATGAAGCTATTCTTTCCGTTCAATCTATGCTAGAGTTCGTACTAGAATAACACCTTAAGACACAAATCAACCAAAACCCTAAGGTCACCAAGATACTCCAATGTCACCTCAAGTATCTGTGGGTATGATTATACGATATGCATCACACAATCTCAGATTCATCTATTCAAACCAACACAAAGAACTTCAAAGAGTGCCCCAAAGATTCTACCAGAGAGTCAAGACGAAAACGTGTGCCAACCCCTATGCATAGGTTCATGGGCAGAATCCGCAAGTTGATCACCAAAACATACATCAATTGGATCAATAGAATACCCCATTGTCACCACGGGTATCCCATGCAAGACATACATCAAGAGTTCTCAAATCCTTAAAAAATCAATCCGATAAGATAACTTCAAAGGGAAAACTTAATCCATTACAAGAGAGTGGAGGGGGAGAAACATCATAAGATCAACTATAATAGCAAAGCTCGTGATACATCAAGATCGTACCACCTCAAGAACACGAGAGAGAGAGAGAGAGAGAGAGAGAGAGAGAGAGAGAGAGAGATCAAACACATAGCTACTGGTACATACCCTCAGCCCTGAGGGTGAACTGCTCCCTCCTCGTCATGGAGAGCGCCGGGATGATGAAGATGGCCACCGGTGCGGGTCCCCCCCTCCGGTAGGGTGCCGGAGCAGGTCTAGATTGGTTTTCGGTGGCTACGGAGGCTTCTGGCGGCGGAACTCTCGATCTATTCTGCTCCTTGAAGTTTTTAGGGTATATGGGTATATATAGGAGGAAGAAGTACGTCGGTGGATCTCCGGGCTGTCCACGAGGCAGGGGGCGCGCCCAAGGGGGGTGGGCGCGGCCCCACCCTCTTGGGCAGCCCGGGACTCTCCTGGTCCATCTCCAATACTCTGTGGGCTTATTCTGGTCCAAAAATAATTTCCGTGAAGTTTCAGGTGAATTGGACTCCATTTGATTTTCCTTTTTTGCGATAATCTAAAACAAGGAAAAAACAGAAACTGGCACTGGGCTCTGGGTTAATAGGTTAGTCCCAAAAATAATATAAAAGTGCATAATAAAGCCCATAAACATCCAAAACAGATAATACAATAGCATGGAACAATCAAAAATTATAGATACGTTGGAGACGTATCAGCATCCCCAAGCTTAATTCCTGCTCATCCTCGGGTAGGTAAATGATAAAAACAGAATTTTTGATGTGGAATGCTACCTAACATATTTCTCTAAGTAATTCTCTTCACTTTGGCATGAATGTTCAGATCCATAAGATTGAAGACAAAAGTTTAATATTGACATAAAAATAATAATACTTCAAGCATACTAACTAAGCAATCATGTCTTCTCAAAATAACATGGCCAAAGAAAGTTCATCCCTACAAAATCATACAGTGTGGTCATGCTCCATTTTTGTCACACAAGAATGCTCTCATCATGCACAACCTCGATGACAAGCCAAGCAATTGTTTCATACTTTAGTAATCTCAAACTTTTTTCAACTTTCACGCAATACATGAGCGTGAGCCATGGATATAGCACTATGGGTGGAATAGAATATAATGAGGGGGTTGTGTAGAGAAGACAAAAAGGAGAAAGTCTCACATCGACGCGGCTAATCAATGGGCTAGGGAGATGCCCATCAATTGATGTCAATGCAAGGAGTAGGGATTGCCATGCAACGGATGCACTAGAGCTATAAATGTATGAAAGCTCAACAAAAGAAATTAAGTGGGTGTGCATCCAACTTGCTTGCTCACGAATACCTAGGGCACTTGAGGAGGCCCATTGTTGGAATATACAAGCCAAGTTCTATAATGAAAATTTCCCACTAGTATATGAAAGTGACAAAACAAGAGACTCTCTATCATGAAGATCATGGTTCTACTTTGAAGCACAAGTGTGGAAAAAAGGATAGTAGCATTGTCCCTTTTATTTTTTTTATTTTTTTTATTTGGCCTTTCCTTTTTTTATTTGGCCTTTCTTTTTTGGCCTTTCTTTTTTTGGCCTTTTTTGGGGGACAATGCTCTATGAATGATGATCATCACACTCTATTTATTTACAACTCAATGATTAGAACCCGATACTAGAACAAAGTATGACTCTGTATGAATGCCTCCGGCGGTATACCGAGATAGCAGTGAATCAAGAGTGACATGTATGAAAAATTATGAACGGTGGCTTTGCCACAAATACGATGTTGATGCTACCTCTAGAGCACTGCGTTGGTTTTCCCTTGAAGAGGAAAGGGTGATGCAGCAGAGCAGTGTAAGTATTTCCCTCGGTTTTTGAGAACCAAGGTATCAATCCAGTAGGAGGCCACACACGAGTCCCTCGCACCTACACAAAAAATAAACTCCTCGCAACCAACGCGATAAAGGGGTTGTCAATCCCTTCACGGTCACCTACGAGAGTGAGATCTGAAAGATATGATAAGATAATATTTTTGGTATTTTTATGATCAAGAGAAATAAAGATGCAAGTAAAATAAATGGCAAAGGAAATACCTAAGTATTGGACGATTAATATGATGGAAAGTAGACCCAGGGGCCATAGGTTTCACTAGAGGCTTCTCTTGAGAGCATAAGCATTACGGTGGGTGAACAAATTACTGTTGAGCAATTGACAGAATTGAGCATAATTATGAGAATATCTAGGTATGATCATGTATATAGGCATCACATCCATGACAAGTAGACCGACTCCTGTCTGCATCTAGAGTATTAAGTTCAAGAGAACAGAGTAACGCTTTAAGAAAGATGGCATGATGTAGAGGGATAAATTCATGCAATATGATATAAACCCCATCTTGTTATCCTCGATGGCAACAATACAATACGTGCCTTGCTTCCCCTACTGTCACTAGGAAAGCACACCGCAAGATTGAACCCAAAGCTAAGCACTTCTCTCATTGCAAGAAAGATCAATCTAGTAGGCCAAACCAAACTGATAATTCGAAGAGACTTGCAAAGATAACCAATCATACATAAAAGAATTCAGAGAAGATTCAAATATTGTTCATAGATAAACTTGATCATAAACCCACAATTCATCGGTCTCAACAAACACACCACAAAAGAAAATTACATCGAATAGATCTCCACAAGAGAGGGAGAGAACTTTATATTGAGATCCAAAAAGAGAGAAGAATCCATCTAGCTAATAACTATGGACCCGTAGGTCTGAAGTAAACTACTCACACTTCATCGGAGAGGCTATGGTGTTGATGTAGAAGCCCTCCGTGATCGATACCCCCTCCGGTGGAGCTCCGGAAAAGGCCCCAAGATGGGATCTCGTGGATACAGAAAGTTACGGCGGTGGAATTAGGGTTTTGGCTCCGTATCTAGTAGTTTGGTGGTACATAGGTATATATAGGAGGAAGGAGTACGTCGGTGGAGCAACATGGGCCCCACAAGGGTGGAGGGCGCGCCGGGGGGGTAGGCGCGCCCCCTACCTCATGCCTTCTTGGTTGATTGCTTGACGTAGGGCCCAAGTCCTCTGGATCATGTTCGTTCCAAAAATCATGTTCCCGAAGGTTTCATTATGTTTGGACTCCGTTTGATATTCTGTTTCTGCGAAACCCTAAAATAGGCAAAAAAACAGCAATTTTGGGCTGGGCCTCCGGTTAATAGGTTAGTCCCAAAAATAATATAAAAGTGTATAATAAAGCCCAATAATGTCCAAAACAGGATATAATATAGCATGGAACAATAAAAAATTATAGATATGTTGGAGACGTATCAAGCATCCCCGAGCTTAATTCATGCTCGTCCTGGAGTAGGTAAATGATAAAAACAGAATTTTTGATGTGGAATGCTACTTGGCATAATTTCAATGCAAATCTTCTTAATTGTGATATGAATATTCAGATTCAAAAGATTCAAGACAACAGTTTATATTGACATAAAAATAATAATACTTCAAGCATACTAACAAAGCAATTATGTCTTCTCAAAATATCATGGCCAAAGAAAGTTATCCCTACAAAATCATATAGTCTGGCTATGCTCCATCTTCACCACACAAAGTATTCAAATCATGCACAACCCCGATGACAAGCCAAGCAATTGTTTCATAATTTTGGTGTTCTCAAACTTTTTCAATCTTCACGCAATACATGAGCGTGAGCCATGGGCATAGCACTATAGGTGGAATAGAATGGTGGTTGTGGAGAAGACAAAAAGGGAGAAGATAGTCTCACATCAACTAGGCGTATCAACGGGCTATGGAGATGCCCATCAATAGATATCAATGTGAGTGAGTAGGGATTGCCATGCAACGGATGCACTAGAGCTATAAGTATATGAAAGCTCAACAAAAAGAAACTAAGTGGGTGTGCATCCAACTTGCTTGCTCACGAAGAACTAGGGCATTTTGAGGAAGCCCATTGTTGGAATATACAAGCCAAGTTCTATAATGAAAAATTCCCACTAGTATACGAAAGTGATAGCATAAGAGACTCTCTGTCATGAAGATCATGGTGCTACTTTGTAGCAAAAGTGTGGAAAAAAAGAATAGTAGTATTGCCCCTTTTTGTTTATTTATTCTTTTTTGGGCCTTTTTTATTTGGCCTTTTTTGGGACAATACTCTATGAATGATGATCATCACACTTCTATTTATTTACAACTCAATGATTACAACTCGATACTAGAACAAAGCATGACTCTATATGAATGCCTCCGGCGGTGTACCGGGATAGCAATGATGCATGAGTGACTTATATGGAAGAATTATGAACGGAACGGTGGAAAGTTGCATGGCAATATATCTCGGAATGGCTATGGAAATGCAATGATAGGTAGGTATGGTGGCTGTTTTGAGGAAGGTATATGGTGGGTTTATGATACCGGCGAAAGGTGCGCGGTATTAGAGAGGCTAGCAATGGTGGAAGGGTGAGAGTGCGTATAATCCATGAACTCAACATTAGTCATAAAGAACTCACATACTTATTGCAAAAATCTATTAGTTATCGAAGCAAAGTACTACGCGCATTCTCCTAGGGGGATAGATTGGTAGGAAAAGACCATCGCTCGTCCCCGACCGCCACTCATAAGGAGGAAAATCAATAAATACATCATGCTACGACTTCTTAACATAACGGTTCATCATGCGTGCATGCTATGGGAATCACAAACTTCAACACAAGCATTTCTCAAATTCACAGCTACTCAACTAGCACGACTCTAATATCACCATCTCCATATCTCAAAACAATTATCAAGTTTCAAACTTCTCATAGTATTCAACACACTCATAAGAAAATTTTATTATTAATCTTGAATGCCTAACATAATTAAAGCAAATTACCATGCTGTTTTGTAGGACTCTCAAAATAATCTAAGTGAAGCATGAGGGAACAAAAGTTTCTATAAAATAAATCCACCATCGTGCTCTAAAAGATATAAGTGAAGCACTAGAGCGAAAATATATAACTCAAAAGATATAAGTGGAGCACATAGAGTATTCTAATAATTTCTGAACCATGAGTGTATCTCTCAAAAAGGTGTGTGTAGCAATGATGATTGTGGAAAACTAACAAATAAAGACTCAAATAATACAAGACGCTCCAAGCAAAACACATATCGTGTGGTAAATAAAAATATAGCTCCAAGTAAAGTTACCGATAGAAGTAGACGAAAGAGGGGATGCCTTCCGGGGCATCCCCAAGCTTTGGACTTTAGGTGTCCTTAGATTATCTTGGGGGTGCCATGGGCATCCCCAAGCTTAGGCTCTTGCCACTCCTTGTTCCATAATCCATCAAATCTTTACCCAAAACTTGAAAACTTCACAACACAAAACTTAAAGTAGATAATCTCGTGAGCTCCGTTAGCGAAAGAAAACAAAACACCACTTCAAGGTACTGTAATGAACTCATTCTTTATTTATATTGGTGTTAGACCTACTGTATTCCAACTTCTCTATGGTTTATAAACTATTTTACTAGCCATAGATTCATTAAAATAAGCAAACAACACACGAAAAACAGAATCTATAAAAAACAGAACAGTCTGTAGTAATCTATAGCTAACGCAAGGTCCGGAACCCCAAAAATTCTAAAATAAATTGCTGGACGTGAGGAATTTATCTATTAATCATCTGAATAAATAATTAACTAAATAGAACTTTCCAAATAAAAATGGCAGCAGTTCTCGTGAGCGCTAAATTTCTCTTTTTTACAGCAAGATTAAAAAGACTTTTCCCAAGTCTTCCCAATGGTTCTACTTGGCACAAACACTAATTTAGACACAAAAAACACAAACAAAACAGAGGCTAGATAAATTATTTATTACTAAACAGGAGCAAAAAGCAAGGAATGAAAATAAAATTTGGTTGCCTCCCAGTAAGCGCTATCGTTTAACGCACCTAGCTAGGCATAAAAGCGAAGATAGATCTATGTATTGCCATCTTTGGTTTTAGGGAAGAAAAGAGAAAACTTGCTATCTATGGAATTAATATTTCTATTTTGATAAAACACATGGCTATTAATGGTAGAAGAAAGATTAAGTACCTTGCGGAAATTTGTATCTAAGCTAGCCTTCATCTTTTTGATAGATTCGTTTTGGTAAGAGAGCAAAAGAGATGTAGATTCAACTTTCTCATTCATGGGGTGCCCAAATATGGTTTTCATCTTTTCATAAGTGTCTACGGCATCCCCTTCAAGAAAACCTTATTCAAATATAGAATCTAGGACATGCTTAAAAGAAGAAGGTAGGGCAACATAAAAGCTTTTTAAGTAAATTTTAATTTGGTATTGAGGCACATAGCTAGCCCTGATCCTTAGTAGTCTATCCCAAGCATCTTTCAAAGATTCATCAAGTAAATAACTAAAAGTTCCGGAATCATCTTCATCAAAATTATTAAGATTCTCATTGATAACTCCGGTAGGTCTTTCCATAGCATCTTTATTTATGAGTTTAGCGAGAATAGAAGGATTGTCCAAAGTACTAAAACTCGAGAGAGAACTCCCAACCCTTTTTGATTCCGACATAGCGGAAGAAAGGTGAGCGGAAAAGAGAAGGCGAATAAAACGGCAAGGGTGAAGTGGGGAAGAGGAAAACGAGAGGCGAATGGCAAATAATGTAATGCGGGAGATAAGGGTTTGTGATGGATACTTGGTATGTTGACTTTTGCGTAGACTCCCCAACAACGGCGCCAGAAATCCTTCTTGCTACCTCTTGAGCACTGTGTTGGTTTTCCCTTGAAGAGGAAAGGGTGATGCAGCAGAGCAGCGTAAGTATTTCCCTCAGTTTTTGAGAACTAAGGTATCAATCCAGTAGGAGGCCATGCACGAGTCCCTCGCACCTACACAAACAAATAAACTCCTCGCAACCAATGCAATAAAGGGGTTATCAATCCCTTCACGGTCACCTATGAGAGTGAGATCTGATAGATATGATAAGATAATATTTTTGGTATTTTTATGATAAAAAGAAATAAAGATGCAAGTAAAATAAATGGCAAAACTAATTATTGGAAGATTAATATGATGGAAAATAGATCCGGGGGCCATAGGTTTCACTAGAGGCTTCTCTCGAGAGCATAAGTATTACGATGGGTGAACAAATTACTGTTGAGCAATTGACAGAATTGAGCATAGTTATGAGAATATCTAGGTATGATCATGTATATAGGAATCACATCCAAGACAAGTAGACCGACTCCTGCCTGCATCTACTACTATTACTCCACACATCGACCGCTATCCAGCATGCATCTAGAGTATTAAGTTCAAGAGAACAGAGTAACACTTTAAGCAAGATGACATGATGTAGAGGGATAAACACATGCAATATGATATAAACCCCATCTTGTTATCCTCGATGGCAACAATACAATACGTGCATTGCTTCCCCTACTGTCACTGGGAAAGGACACTGCAAGATTGAACCCAAAGCTAAGCACTTCTCCCATTGCAAGAAAGATCAATCTAGTAGGCCAAACCAAACTGATAATTCGAAGAGACTTGCAAAGATAACCAATCATACATAAAAGAATTCAGATAAGATTCAAATATTGTTCATAGATAAACTTGATCATAAACCCACAGTTCATCGGTCTCAACAAACACACCGCAAAAGAAGATTACATCGAATAGATCTCCACAAGAGAGGGGGAGAACTTTGTATTGAGATCCAAAAAGAGAGAAGAAGCCATCTAGCTAATAACTATGGACCCGTAGGTCTGAAGTAAACTACTCACACTTCATCGGAGAGGCTATGGTGTTGATGTAGAAGCCCTCCGTTATCGATACCCCCTCCGGCGGAGCTCCGCAAAAGGCCCCAAGATGGGATCTCGTGGATACAGAAAGTTACGGCGGTGGAATTAGGGTTTTCGCTCCGTATTTGATAGTTTGGGGGTACATAGGTATATATAGGAGGAAGAAGTACGTCGGTGGAGCAACGTGGGCCCCATGAGGGTG
>NC_041384.1:468184570-468194085 GCF_002162155.2 Triticum dicoccoides
GCCTCCTACCTTGTGCCTTCCTGGTTGATTGCTTGATGTAGGGTCCAAGTCCTCTGGATCATGTTCGTTCCAAAAATCACGTTCCCGAAGGGTTCATTCCGTTTGGACTCCGTTTGATATTCGTTTTTCTGCGAAACCCTAAAATAGGCAAAAACTTCAATTCTGGGCTGGGCCTCCGGTTAATAGGTTAGTCCCAAAAATAATATAAAAGTGTATAATAAAGCCCAATAATGTCCAAAATAGGATATAATATAGCATGGAACAATAAAAAATTATAGATGCGTTGGAGATGTATCAGTCGACTACATGATTATGCAAGACACTATGACAATGATGAAGTGTGTCATAATAAACGGAATAGTGGAAAGTTGCATGGCAATATATCTCGGAATGGCTGTGGAAATGCCATAATAGGTAGGTATGGTGACTGTTTTGAGGAAGATATAAGGAGGTTTATGTGTTATAGAGCGTATCATATCACGGGGTTTGGATGCACCAGCGAAGTTTGCACCAACTCTCAAGGTGAGAAAGAGCAATGCACGGTACCGAAGAGGCTAGCAATGATGAAAGGGTGAGAGTGCGTATAATCCATGGACTCAACATTAGTCATAAAGAACTCACATACTTATTGCAAAAACCTACAAGTCATAAAAAAACCAAGCATTACGCGCATGCTCGTAGGAGGATAGATTGGTAGGAAAAGACCATCGCTCGTCCCCGACCGCCACTCATAAGGAAGACAATCAAATAACACCTCATGTTTCAAATTTGTTACACAACGTTTACCATATGTGCATGCTACGGGACTTGCAAACTTCAACACAAGTATTTCTCAAATTCATAGCTACTCAACTAGCACAAATTTAATATCACTTTCTCCATATCTCAAAACAATTATCAAGTATCAAACTTCTCTTAGTATTCAATGCACTATATATGAAAGTTTTTATTATATCCCTCTTGGATGCCCATCATATTAGGACTAGTTTCATAACCAAAGCAAACTACCATGTTGTTCTAAAGACTCTCAAGATAATATAAGTGAAGCACGAGAGTTCATATATTTCTTCAAAATAAAACCACCACCGTGCTCTAAAAAGATATAAGTGAAGCACTAGAGCAAATGACAAACTACTCCGAAAGATATAAGTGAAGATCAATGAGTAGTCGAATAATTATGCAACTATGTGAAGACTCTCTAACATTTAAGAAGTTCAGATCTTGGTATTTTATTCAAACAGCAAGCAAAGCAAAATAAAATAAAATGACGCTCCAAGCAAAACACATATCATGTGGTGAATAAAAATATAGCTCCAAGTAAAGTTACCGATGAACGAAGACGAAAGAGGGGATGCCATCCGGGGCATCCCCAAGCTTAGGCTCTTGGTTGTCCTTGAATATTACCTTGGGGTGCCTTGGGCATTCCTAAGCTCAGGCTCTTGCCACTCCTTATTCCATAGTCCATCGAATCTTTACCCAAAACTTGAAAACTTCACAACACAAAACTTAACAGAAAACTCGTAAGCTTCGTTAGTATAAGAAAATAAATCACCACTTAGGTACTGTTGTGAACTCATTCTTTATTTTTATTGGTGTAATATCTAATGTATTCCAACTTTACTATGGTTCATAAACTCTATTACTAGCCATAGATGCATCAAAATAAGCAAACAACACATAGAAAACAGAATCTGTCAAAAACAGAACAGTCTGTAGTAATCTGGATCAAACGTATACTTCTAGAACTCATAAAATTCTCAAATAAATTGATGGACGTGAGGAATGTATCTATTAATCATCTTCAAAAAGAATTAACTAAATAGCACTCTCCAATAGAAAATGGCAGCACATCTCGTGAGCACTAAAGTTTCTGTTTTTTTACAGCAAGATCACAAAGACTTCACCCAAGTCTTCCCAAAGGTTCTACTTGGCTCAAACACTAATTAAAACATAAAACCACATCTAAACAGAGGATAGATGAATTATTTATTACTAAACAGTTGCAAAAATCCAAGAACAAAAATAAAATTGGGTTGCCTCCCAACAAGCACTATCGTTTAACGCCCCTAGCTAGGCATGATGATTTCAATGATGCTCACATAAAAGATAAGAATTGAAACATAAAGAGAGCATCATGAAGAATATTACTAGCACATTTAAGTCTAACCCATTTCCTATGCATCGGGATTTTGTGAGCAAACAACTTATAGGAACAATAATCAACTAGCATAGGAAGGCAAAACAAGCATAACTTCAAAATTTTCAACACATAGAGAGGAAACTTGGTATTATTGCAATTCCTACAAGCATATATTCCTCCCTCATAATAATTTTAAGTAGCATCATGAATGAATTCAACAATATAACCAGCACCTAAAGCATTCTTTTCATGATCTACAAGCATAGGAAATTTACTACTCTCTACATAAGCAAAATTCTTCTCAATTGGAATAGTAGGAGTATCATAAGAGACTCGAATGCTACAAATTATTTCCACATTAAAAGAGTAACATTAATAAAAAGGGTAATCATAATCATGACAAGTTTAATAAATATAATCATCACTACCTTTAATAGCATATGTATCATCACAATAATTACCATAAGTAGCAACTTTGTTCTCATCATAATCGATTGAAACCTCTTCCAAGATAGTGGAATCATCACTAAATAAAGTCATGACCTCTCCAAATCCACTTGCATAATTATCATAATAAGATTCAACATCCTCCAAAATAGTGGGATCATTACTTTCTAAAGTTGATACTCTTCCAAACCCACTTTCATCAATATAATCATCATAAGTAGGAGGCATGCTATCATCATTATAAATTTGCATATCAAAACTTGAGACACTAAAAATATCATATTCAGTAAAAGTAGCATCCCCAAGCTTGGGACTTTTCATATCATAAGCATAATCAATCTCATCATTAATAGTATGTATAGCACCAATAGTATAGCAATTATCATCATCACAAGGAGTAATAGGAGCAACATTATTTGGGAGAGATACCTTTTTACCTTTGCTTCTCCGTCTTTTCTTTTTCTTCTTCACATCATGTGTGGGTTTAACCCTCTTTCTTGAGCTCCTTGTTGATGAGATTGGTTGAATAGAAGGCTCCTCCTCGTTACCTGATTCATCATAAGAAATAATAGAAGGATATTGGGAAGTCTCTTCCCTTTCATTAGTATTCTCTTCATCTTCTATTTCTTTTCTTTTCTTTATGTAATTGGCAATATAAGGATTTTCAATACAATTCACCGCACAATACATATAAATTTCTTCTAGATCAAGATCAAGAAGTTTATCACTGGCAAATACTGGAAGATAGTTAGTTATACGTTTCATTTCTTCATTACCCATAAGCAAACTAAGTTCATTATGATGTGCAAGGGAAATCAAGTCATCACAATTTTTGGAAATGATTAGATTATGAAACAATTTGCATCGGATGGTTAAATGACCACGTTCATTACAAAGTTCACAAGTACGGCTAACAAAATTTAAATTTTCAGCACAAACATCTAGCCTTTATTGCAACCATTTAGTTTCTAAGTACTTGTGCCTCTTGCAAAATCTATCTTCCCTAATTGGTGTGTACTTGCAAACTCTATGCACTCCACAAAAATTGACATGCTTATAAGAGACATTCTCATCATGACTAATGCAATCATCATTAGTACTGTGGATATTCAAAGAGTTCATACTAATAACATTGCAATCATGCTCATCATTCAAAGATTTAGTGCCAAACATTTTAATGCATTCTTCTTCTAACACTTTGGCATAATTTTCCTTTCCATCATACTCATGAAAGATATTAAAAAGATGAAGTGTATGAGGCAAACTCAATTCCATTTTTTTGTAGTTTTCTTTTATAAACTAAACTAGTGCTAAAACAAGAAACAAAAAGATTCGATTGCAAGGTCTAAAGATATACCTTCAAGCACTCACCTCCCCGGCAACGTCGCCAGAAAAGAGCTTGATGTCTACTACACAACCTTCTTCTTGTAGACGTTGTTGGGCCTCCAAGTGCAGAGGTTTGTAGGACAGTAGCAAATTTCCCTCAAGTGGATGACCTAAGGTTTATCAATCCGTGGGAGGCGTAGGATGAAGATGGTCTCTCTCAAACAACCTTGCAACCAAATAACAAAGAGTCTCTTGTGTCCCCAACACACCCAATACAATGGTAAATTGTATAGGTGCACTAGTTCGGTGAAGAGATGGTGATACAAGTGCAATATGGATAGTAGATAATGGTTTTTGTAATCTGAAAATATAAAAAACAGCAAGGTAACTAATGATAAAAGTGAGCGTAAACGGTATTGCAATGCTAGGAAACAAGGCCTAGGGTTCATACTTTCACTAGTGCAAGTTCTCTCAACAATAATAACATAATTGGATTATATAAATATTCCTCAACATGCAATAGAGAGTCACTCCAAATTCACTAATAGCGGAGAACAAACGAAGAGATTATGGTAGGGTACAAAACCACCTCAAAGTTATCCTTTCTGATCGATCTATTCAAGAGTCCGTAGTAAAATAACATGAAGCTATTCTTTCCGTTCAATCTATCATAGAGTTCGTACTAGAATAACACCTTAAGACACAAATCAACCAAAACCCTAATGTCACCTAGATACTCCAATGTCACCTCAAGTATCCGTGGGTATGATTATACGATATGCATCACACAATCTCAGATTCATCTATTCAAACCAACACAAAGAACTTCAAAGAGTGCCCCAAAGATTCTATCGGAGAGTCAAGACGAAAACATGCGCCAACCCCTATGCATAGGTTCATGGGCGGAACCCGCAAGTTGATCACTGAAACATACATCAAGTGGATCAATAGAATACCCCATTGTCACCACGGGTATCCCACGCAAGACATACATCAAGTGTTCTCAAATCCTTAAAGACTCAATCCTATAAGATAACTTCAAAGGGAAAACTTAATCCATTACAAGAGATTAGAGGGGGAGAAACATCATAGATCCAACTATAATAGCAAAGCTCGCGATACATCAAGATCGTACCACCTCAAGAACACGAGAGGGAGAGAGAGAGAGAGGTCAAACACATAGCTACTGGTACATACCCTTAGCCCCGAGGGTGAACTACTCCCTCCTCGTCATGGAGAGCGTCGGGATGATGAAGATGGCCACCGGTGAGGGTTCCCCCCTCTGGCAGGGTGCCGGAACAGGTCTAGATTGGTTTTCGGTGGCTACGGAGGCTTCTGGCGGTGGAACTCTCGATCTATTCCGCTCCCCGAAGTTTTTAGGGTATATGGGTATATATAGGAGGAAGAAGTACGTCGATGGATCTCCGGGCTGTCCACGAGGTAGGGGGCGCGCCTAGGGGGTGGGCATGCCCCCCACCCTCGTGGGCAGCCCGGGACTCTCTTGGTCCATCTCCGATACTCCGTGGGCTTCTTCTGGTCCAAAAATAAGTTTTGTGAAGTTTCAGGTCAATTGGACTCCATTTGATTTTCCTTTTCTGTGATACTCTAAAACAAGAAAAAAAAATAGAAATTGGCACTGGGCTCTGGGTTAATAGGTTAGTCCCAAAAATAATATAAATGTGCATAATAAAGCCCATAAACATCCAAAAAAGATAATATAATAGCATGGAACAATAAAAAATTATAGATACGTTGGAGACATATCAACGGGGTGCAGCGGCGTTCCTCCCAGGAGCAGACGGCAGGGTCGCGTCCTCCTGGCGGCTGCGTGAAGGGCTATGGGCGGCGGCGGCTGCCCTCGTGCGCCTAGATCCAGATCTCGGCTGGGTCAGGTGGCGAGTGGGGCTTCGTCGGCGGGGTCTGGGCGCGTGGCAGCGGCGCCTAGGCCGGTGATGGTCGGCTGCGGGAGGATCTGGTGGTATGTGCTGCCAGTTCCGGTACCTATTCCCGACGGTGGTGGATCAGGGTGTTGGCGGAGGCCTCCAGGGCTAAAGCATGGGGTGAGCTGCGACGGCATATTGGCGGCTCACAGTGATGTGCGGGCCATGCGCAGTAGCGGCTGGGCATGCTTCGGCACCTGCTCGTCTGTGGGCGGTCCTTGTGGATGCTTCTAGATCTCTCCCATGGTTGCAAGTGGTGTCCGGTTTGGATTCTCGCGCCGTTGAGCAGGTGACAGGTTGGGCTAGGTGCAGATCCAGGCAGGGACACCAGTTGGGCATCAGGGGTAATGTTGGAAGAGGGGGTGGAGAGATGGGTGGCGCGGGTGCGGTCAGGCCACCCTTCACCGGCAGGGGTGTCGGACATTAACGTAGTCCACCCTGCCCGACCTCTTCTTCGACCTGATTGCTCCCTGATCGATTTGGTCTTTCCGGTCGCTGGCGGGTCTGTCAGCGGTCGGAGCATGCCGATCGATCATCACTCACAGTCATGGAGGATCTTTGGGGCATCTTGTTTTTCTTGGGCGGCGTCCTGGGTGGTGGAACCCGCGGTGCTTCTTGTTAGGAAAGCAACTTAACTTTATGGAAGGCCCGAGGAAATAAACATAGACTAATCAATACTCTTAGACAAATACTAATACTCCTTAACACCCCCCCCTCAAATGCAAAGCGTATGCAATAGCAGTGCATTTGAAGAAGTGTAATGCTAAAAAATGATATGCCAAATCCGTGTCTTGAGAGTGTCGTCGTAGCATGAAGAGTCTTCAAAACCTGTCGAGTCGTCAAAGGGGATAACGAAGAGATGGCACATCAGAGAAAGACACCGCATCAATAGAAGATACAAGAGAAGTATCAAGAGAAGATGGGTTGTCAAAAGAAGATGGCACATCAAGAGAAGAAGCATTGCTTAAAGAATCATGGCCCATGAAAACCGACGGCAAAAGAAGCTCGGCGGCAAGAGAATGGGTTTAGATCAACAATGCAAAAAGAGACCACAAAAATCCTATAGAGAGGACAATGACTAGAAAAAGGCTGACGGACAAAAGTTTGATGGACTAGCGTGACATAAAAAACACAAAATATCAACGGATTTGATGGACATGACAGAAATTATAGAAAACTAAGAAGCTAAAAAGCATACATGAACTAGATGCGATAGGAGCGGAAGAAAATCATGGCGACGAGGCCAAAAGCAGCAGAATAGCAGCAAAGTAGCAAGCGAGCAGAGAGGTAGGAGTAGCACGCTAGCAGTAGAAAGTAGCTAGCTAGCACCCAGTAACAACAGGAAGAAGCTAGCATGTAGGCAATCACGTGGGTCAAGAGGAGCACACGCAGGCAGAGAGCAGAGCTGGACGAGGCGACTCCAATTTGGCCTGCAACGCGGTTACCGATCGGGCGCACTGGTGTAAGAGCAACTCTAGCAGACTCCGCATCCCGCCCCGACCCGTAAAATAACAGCCAAAGTGCGGGTCGGGGCGGAAAAACCAGCCCGATTAGACCCCGCATCCCGCCCCGACCCATAAAATTTTTTAGGGGGCGCAGCAAAACCCCGAGCCCAACCCGGGAAAACACACGTTTCCCCCTCGCGGCTGCGGTGCCCTACATATAAGCGGAAGCGGTTGGTGACGGGGGACATTTCATCCCGCGCTTTCTTCCACCAACCACCCCTCCTCTCCTCCCTCGCGCCGCCGCCGGCCGCCGCCCAAGATTCCAGCGAAAGCAGCCGGCAGGAGCACGGCGGAAGGCCGCCACGGGCACGAGGCCTCCCCTCCCTTCCCTCCTGCGTCGGCGGGCCGCCGGATTTTGCAGATCTGTGGCACGTCATCGCGGGCCGCCGGTTGCTGCCCCAAGCGATGCAGTGGTTGGGAGCCTCTCCCGTAGCCTAGGCAAAGGCGCATCGCCGCATGAAGGTACTGCTTCGTCCGCCCGCCGTCCCCGAAGGTTTGCGGGCATGGATTCATCCGGCCGTCCACCGGGCTCGGCGCCCGCGCAGCGTCTTGTGGCTTGCCGATGCCACTCATAGAGTGCGACAACTGCACGCGGAAAGTGTTGCGGCTCACTTCGGGCACGCCGAAGCACCCCAGATGGGTGTTCTTCAAATGCGAAAACGACGGGGTACATACACTTGTGGTAGCTCATTTTGATAGCTCATTATTTGGTTCAATTGCGGTAGCTCATTTTGAACATGCTCACTCATGTGTGTAGGAAGATGGATGCTCATTTTGGTTTTGGGAGGGCGAATACATTGATTTGTTGATAGAAAGAAACATAATAGACGTTCACGCACTCCTTAGAAGAATCGAAGGCCATGATGCGGCTGCATGTGCAACTAGAGGGGAAGCAACGTCTACTTCTTTCGACCAAAGATGAAGAAAGAAGAATGCAAAATAAAGAATCCGCGGATCAACAATGAATGCATGGAGAAGATATTAGTCCAACTAGTGGGAGCAATTATGGAAGTTAGAAATCTTCTAAAATGCGTACTTGTGGTTCTTGTTTTCTTTGGTCTTGCTATTCTAGCAAAGATTTGGTGATGTCTTATCTATCCAATATAGTTGAAAAAGCAATGAAATGCATTATGTTGGATCAAATTAAGGTGTAAATTTAGATTTTCCGGGTCGGGACGAGCTGCGCCAGATCAGACCCCGCAAAACCGACCCGTAAAAAGGCACATTCCGTGAATATCTTTTTTACGGGTCCGTTATGCGGGGTCTGCATCTGCGGCCGTCCGCACCGGCCCGCAAAAGCGGTTTTGCGCGAACTGCAAATGAGTTTTGCGGGCCGGCGGGATGCGGGGTCTGCTAGAGTTGCTCTAAGAGGAGCACACGCGGGCAGAGAGCAGAGCTGGATGAGGCGACTCCAATTTGGCCTGCAACGCGGTTATCAATCGGGCGCACTGGTGTGAACGTGGTATGTCACATCTAAATTGATGTCTACTTTGTTTTTGTTTATTTTTCCTAGTTTTTTTTTGTTGCTACATTATATACTTGTGGAAACTTAAATATGACATCCTTAAAAAAGATCTATATGTGAATTAGACAAACTGAAAAAAAATCTAGTGGATCATAAAAACGAGTTGCAGCGTCTGGAGATCTAAACCTAGACTCTAATGCCATGCTAGAAAAGCAACTTAACTTTATTAAAAGCTCAAAGAACATATATACATAGACTAATAAAGACTTCTAAACCAATACAAATACTCCTTAACACTTCTAGGCTGAGCTTGCAACTCAGGTGCGGGCGGCTAGTGGCCATGGCCGAGTGGGTGGTGTGGTGGCTATCGTCTCAATGTTCTACACCGGTAGGCAGCTGTGTTCTTGCCTGACCCACTAAGTCAAAGCCGGAGTTTACGTGCCGGGGTGAAAACCCTGTCTGGTTTGGCCAGACACAGCCACACAGGTGCCCCCATCTTCCTAAAGCCTCTGTTGTGGTTGCTCGGTCCCTTTGTCGCCTTTTCGATGAAAATCTGATATTTCAATCGGATGATGATGATGTTGTTGTGTCGTGTCCTTTCTAAAGGCGCCATCTTAAAGCGCTTGGTTTCGTGGAGCCTCAACTTCATCTCTTCGCGATATTTTTATCGGAGGGCGCCGGCGGCTGTGTAG
>NC_041384.1:468195034-468195921 GCF_002162155.2 Triticum dicoccoides
CGCGCCCTCCGACGCGGACGTCATGCTCTTCACCACCTCCAAGCTCTCCGGCCATGCCAGCAGTCGATTCGGGTACGCACACGCACCCACGCGGAAAACAATAGACATACTGCACACACATATAATGTGTTGCACTGCGCAGGTGGGCGCTGATAAGGGACGAGAAGGTGGCCAAGAGGGTCAATGACTACATTATGCAGAACACCATGGGCGCGTCCCGCGACACCCAGCTCCGGATGCTTGCCATCTTCAAGACCATACTGGCCAACCTGCACGGCAAGGAGGACATCTTCGCCTTCGGGCACGACGTGATGACGGCCAAATGGCGCAAGCTTAGCGCCGTCGTGTCGCACTCCCGCCGGATCTCGCTGCAGAACATCCCTCCCCAGTACTGCACCTACTTCGACAAGATCAGGGAGCCATCCCCAGGTGACGCATCGACTTGCTGAAACACGTTCAGATTTTGAAACTATGGTTGATGTTTGATTCGGTTGGCATGCAGCTTATGCGTGGGTCAAGTGTGAGAGGGAGGAAGACAGTGACTGCTCCGACGTGCTGCTCAAGGCCAAGATAATCACACGGTCCGGCGTCTGGAACGATGCCAGCAGCCGGTACACGAGGATAAGCCTCATCAAGTCCCAGGACGACTTCGACCTGCTCCTCGAGAGGATCACAGAATTTGTCGATGCCGAGCTCACCGCTGCTGGTTCCAACTCCATGTGATGTCCCGTGTTAATATACAGAAACGGGTCAAGGAAATGTGAGCATACAGAAGGTATGTATTTGGTTAGGACGGGTACCAAAAGTGCGACGTCCAGAGGTCAGCTACGTGTTGGTTGTGTCCCAGACTCCCAGGCTAGGTGATGATCGAGGAGCACGCGTTGTGA
>NC_041384.1:468195940-468202530 GCF_002162155.2 Triticum dicoccoides
TGGACACTGAACATTACTCGAATGATCAGCTATGCGTTGATTGTTCTCACCGTGTGTTACTTATTAGACAAGAAAAATGTTTCCATGCTGTATTGAGTGGAGGATTAAGGAGCACATGCAAAGCTCAGAAACTGGTACATTAATGCTAGTTTGTCCGAGTCATAATTTTCTTTTCTTTTTTGTGTGGGAACTCAGGGAGTTTTTATTGAATAGTGATGCTCAGATAGTGATGATGAAAAAACCTCTAGTGTTTATGATACCCTGGAAAGAGCTAAGTTATACTTTCTCCGTTCCATAATATAATAGTGTTTTTTTTACACGGGAGTAGCATTCAGTCGGTAAAATCCTCAAAGTTGTGTTCAGGTTTGAGCTAGCTAAAAAAGGGGAGGACAAAGGGTCAGTTATGTCAGGAATCTTCTGGAATTGCATGAGTTTGGGGCGTCCTGAGGCTGGTTGTAATGGGGAGTATCATATACTAGTATCATGCATATGCGAAATTGCTGAGAGCACACGGCGACCACCTTCATCGAAATCTGCCCCACTCATTTTGCATCGGGATTCCAACCACTATATTAGTCAAGATGTATTTCATGATTCACACATCATGTATGCCCCTCTAAATATTTTCGTATAAATCTCAACAGCTATAGTGACCTGACTAGTGGCAGAGAAGCAGACCCATCATCTCCAATGGTCACTCCCCAACCATCAAAGAACATAGTCCAATGTTCTGAGTGAATATGAGTCGGTTGCTGCTGTTTGATTCACTCGACCAGAAAATCTGCTATTGCTTGAGACTTGATCGCCTTTTTTGCCTCGAACTTGATATCTAAAGGGAGGAATTCAATCGTCCACTTGGGCACTCGACCGGTTGCATCTCGATTGTTTAGGATTTTTGATAACGGAGCATCGCTGACGACTGAAATCGAGTGGTCTGCGAAGTAAAGTGCAACTTTCTTAGTGGTCAGATAAATCCCGTAGACAAGCTTCTGATAATGCGTATACCTTTGCTTGGACGGGGTCAAGACTTCAGAGGTATAGTACACTAGGCGCTGAACTTTATACGCTTTGCCTTCTTCCTCCCACTCAACTATGAGTACTGTCCTAACAATTTGTCCTATGGATGCAATATACAACAGTAGAGGCTCTTTGCTGACCGGAGCAGGAAGCACCATCTGGGTGGAAAGCAGGGCTTTGAGCTCTACAAACGCTGCTTCGGCTTCAGGAGTCCACTCGAACTTGTCAGATTTCTTCATCAGTCGGTAAAGAGGCAAAACCTTTTCACCAAGACGCGAGATGAATCGACTCAGTGCAGCCAAAGAACCAGTAAGCTTCTGAACATCATGCACACGCACAAGACGTTTCATTCAGAGAATTGCTCCAATCTTCTCTGTGTTTGTGTCGATTCCTCGTTCGAAAACGAGAAAACCAAGTAACTTTCCGCCTGGGACTCCGAATGTGCATTTTGCCAGATTGAGCTTGATGTCATATCTTCTTAAGCTGATAAATGTTTCGGTGAGGTCAGTCAGCAGGTCGGAACCTCTGCGTGACTTGACCACGATATCATCCATGTATGCTTCCACATTCCGACTGATTTGAGTGAGCAAGCACTTCTGAATCATGCGCCTGAATGTGGCACCAACATTCTTAAGACCAAAGGGCATGGTGACATAGCAAAAGCACCCGAATGGGGTGACGAAGGCTGTTTTTATTTCATCGGGTCCATACAGTCAGATCTGATGGTACCCGGAATACACATCCAAAAAGGACAAATGCTTACACCCTGCAGTTGATTCGATGATCTGGTCGATGCGGGGGAGAGGGAAATGATCTTTCGGGCAGACCCGATTGATGTGTTTGAAATCGATACACATACGAAGTGAATCATCTTTCTTGGGGACCATGACAACATTGGCGAGCCACTCGGAGTGGTATATCTCGCGGATGAACTTAGCTGCCAAAAGCCGAGCCACCTCTTCGCCAATTGCCTTTCTCTTCTCCACGGCGGACTGATGGAGATGTTCTTTGACAAGTTTTACTTTTGGGTCGACTCGCAAACGGTGCTCAGCCAGTTCCCTGGTACACCCGGCATGTCAGATGGTTTCCATGCAAAGATGTCCCAGTTCTTACGGAGGAACTGTATGAGCGCTTCTTCCTATTTGCTATCGAGTGTTGTTGAGATGTGGGTCGGAGCAACATTGGGGTCAGTCGAGTGAATATGAACAGGCTTTGTCTCACCGACCGATTGAAATGTGGACTCTGAAGCACGCTTCTTGGCTCACAACAAATCACTCGGATCTGCATTTTTGATGTATTCTTCCATCTCAACAGTTGCCATCTGTTTATCAGCAATTTTTGAATCCTTCTGGAGGCACTCTTCCGCTCTTTGCCGATTCCCTGTTGAAGGAAATATGCCCTAGAGGCAATAATAAAGTTATTATTTATTTCCTTATATCATGATAAATGTTTATTATTCATGCTAGAATTGTATTAACCGGAAACATAATACATGTGTGAATACATAGACAAACAGAGTGTCACTAGTATGCCTCTACTTGACTAGCTCATTGATCAAAGATGGTTATGTTTCCTAACCATAGACATGAGTTGTCATTTGGTTAACGGGATCACATTATTAGGAGAATTATGTGATTGACTTGACCCATTTCGTTAGCTTAGCACTTGATCGTTTAGTTTGTTGCTATTGCTTTCTTCATGACTTATACATGTTCCTATAACTATGAGATTATGCAACTCCCGTTTACCGGAGGAACACTTTGTGTGCTATCAAACTTCACAACGTAACTGGGTGATTATAAAGGTGCTCTACAGGTGTCTTCGAAGGTACTTGTTTGGTTGGCGTACTTCGAGGTTAGGATTTGTCACTCCGATTGTCGGAGAGGTATCTCTGGGCCCTCTGGGTAATGCACATCACTTAAGCCTTGCAAGCATTGCAATTAATGAGCTAGTTGCAGGATGATGTATTACGGAATGAGTAAAGAGACTTGCCGGTAACGAGATTGAACTAGGTATTGAGATACCGACGATCGAATCTCGGGCAAGTAACATACCGATGACAAAGGGAACAACATATGTTGTTATGCGGTCTGACCGATAAAGATCTTCGTAGAATATGTAGGAGCCAATATAAGCATCCAGGTTCGGCTATTGGTTATTGACTGGAGACGTGTCTCGGTCATGTCTACATAGTTTTCGAACCCGTAGGGTCCGCACACTTACGCTACGATGACAGTTATATTATGAGTTTTATGTTTTAATGTAACAAAGGTTGTTCGGAGTCCCGGATGTGATCACGGACATGACGAGGAGTCTCGAAATGGTCAAGACATGAAGGTTGGTATATTGGAAGCCTATGTTTGGATATCGGAAGTGTTCCGGGTGAAATCGGGATTTTACCAGAGTACCGGGGGGGGTTACCGGAACCCCCCGGGGGCTTAATGGGCCTACATGGGCCTTAGTGGAAAAGGACGGAAGCAAGGGAAGTGTGGGGCGCGCCCCCTAGGCCCAAACTGAATTGGTTTAGGGCAAAGGGGCCGCCCCCCCCCCCTCTTTGCTTCTTCCGCCCTCCCAAGTCCTAATCCAACTAGGAAAAGGGGGGAGTCCTACTCCCGGTGGGAGTAGGACTCCTCCGACGCGCCTCTCCACTTGGCCGGCCACACCCCCCTTGCTCCTTTATATACAGGGGCAGGGGGGCACCTCTAGACACACAAGTTGATCAAGTTGATCGTCTCTTAGCCGTGTGCGGTGCCCCCCTCCACCATAGTCCACCTCGATAATACTGTAGCAGTGCTTAGGCGAAGCCCTGCGTCGGTAGAACATCAACATCGTCACCACGCCGTCGTGCTGACGAAACTCTCCCTCAACACTCAGTTGGATCGGAGTTAAGAGGGACGTCATCGGGCTGAACGTGTGCTGAACTCGGAGGTGCCGTGCGTTCGGTACTTGATCGGTCCGATCGTGAAGACGTACGACTACATCAACCGCGTTGTGCTAACGCTTCCGCTTTCGGTCTACGAGGGTACGTGGACAACACTCTTCCCTCTCGTTGCTGTGCATCACCATGATCTTGCGTGTGCGTAGGAATTTTTTTGAAATTACTACGTTCCCCAACACCTGTGACTGTGATCACACCTTTGGGACCAGGCATCTTCAACTTGAGGTATACATAACACGGTCGAGCCATGAAACGAGCATATGCGGGTCTGCCCAGAATTGCATGGTAGGCACTGTGAAAATCCACCACCTCAAACGTCAACTTTTCCTTGCGGTAATTCTTTGAATCACTGAAAACCACGCCAAGAGTGATCTGACCAAGTGAATCTGCTTTCTTTCCTGGGATGACTCCGTGAAACCGCATATTACTCTCACTGAGCTTGGACATTGGGATGTCCATCCCTCGGAGGGTCTCAACATACAGAATGTTCAAACCACTACCGCCATCCATCAGAACCTTGGTCAGTCGGGTGCTCCCAACGACTGGGTCGACCACCAATGCTTGCCTCCTAGGGGTAGCAACGTGTGCTGGGTGATCATACTGGTCAAATGTAATGGGTGTTTTTGACCACTTCAAATACGTTGTAGTTGCCGGAGCAACCATGTTCACTTCTTTATTGATAACTTTCAGTCGACTGTTGCTCTCGATGTCAGCAAAAATCACCAAAGTAGCATTGACATTGGGGTAACCCTCATCTTCCTCTTTATCCTCGTCCTTATCAAACTCTTTTTCCCTCTCACTAGGCTGACCTTCTCGAAAACTCTAAATTAGTAGCCGACACTGTCGAGTGGTATGCTTGGGCAGAATCACTACAAAAAAAGACACATTCATGACATTTTGGGCCGAACACATTTTTTCTGTCATACATATGACACTTCTATGATGATAATTGTGACAAAACCCGGTATCATCATAGATGTGGTGGGCTCCTACTTCTATGACAAAAAATCATGACAGAAAATGGGCTTTTCGTCTTGGGTGGGCTGGAGACGCAGCTGCATGACATTCTTTGGGCCGTCCATGACGGAAAAAACCGTGGTAGAAGCGAGGGAGAGGAAAATTTCGGGGAGTTCCCCGTTACGGTGGGAGGTCGGGGGCCGAGCGATGCACGTTTCTCTTGTACACGCACGCGCGTGTGTGTGAAGCGTTGGCTCTAACTGAACCCGAGCGAGGCGTTGGGCTCTAACTGAACCCGAGCGATTGCACTGCAGGCTACGCGTTACCGAACCCAAGCGATCGATCGATGGCTGTTAACTGAACCCGATCGAGGGATTCCTTCGCTACTGCTGCTAACTGAAGCCGATTGATGCTGCCTCTGGATGAACAGTGAGCATTGCGAGGGGGGGTTGGATGAACAGTTCCTGGTGGGGGTGGATGAACAGGACCCCGTGGTGTTGCCTCTGGATGAACAGGACCCCGATCGATTGAGCCAGTTGGGGCTGGATGAACAGGACCCCGTGGAGGGCTGGATGAACAGGACCACCCCGTGGAGGGCAGGATGAACAGTAGACGATGGAGGGCAGGATGAACAGTAGTCCGTGGAGGGGTGGTTGAACAGGAGCCCGTGGAGAGGGCTGGTTGAACAGTAGCCGGTGGAGTAGCGCACGGTGGAGGCTGGATGAACAGGAGCCCGTGGATGAACAGTCGCTGGTGGAGGCTGGAGGAGGTCGACGGTGGATGAACAGTAGCTCGTGGAGGCTGGAGGGGGTCGACGGTGGACATGAACAGTATCCCGTGGAGTCCCGTTTTGCGGTACGCTACACCCCTCCCGATGAACAGGACCCCCGTTTCAACCGTAGTGCTCCAACACAAGTCCGTTTCGTCCATTTTGCGGTACGCCATACCCCTCCCGATCAACAGGACCCCCGTTTCGACTGCAGGAGGTCCGTTTCCTCCGTTTTGTGGTACGCCAGACCCCTCCCGATCAACAGGATCCCGTTTCGAACGTGGCCGGTCGAACACAAGGCCGTTTCCTCCGTTCCGTGGTACGCCAGGCCTCGTTTCCATCGCCTGTTCCGTCCAAGCCCTCCCGATGAACACGACGCATTCCGTTGCCTCCCCATGAACATGAGGCATTTCGTTGCCTCCCCATGAACACGACGACGACGCTGTTTCTCCGTTCCGACCCAGCCATGTACACGAGCCCTGGCCGTACGTATGCGCGAGTAGGCGTTCGAGACCCCGCCTGTATGTACACATATGTTGCCGTATTTTCTTTCTTGCACCCTGGCCGCTGTACGTACGTGTACATGCTACGTGCGCGCCTCTACTACGACACGTGCGCGCCTCTACATCGACCAGTATATATGTACGTACACGTTCGCGACCAGAATGACAACGCTACGTATGCTTCGACCAGGTGGGTCCCGACTGTCAGGCACTTCCTTGCATGCGAAGATGTAGCTGGTGGGTCCCAACAGTCAGGGGGGCGAATCGTTTTTTTTGCCCGGACGCACTTCCTTGCGTGCGAAGGTGTAGCTGGTGGGTCCCAGCAGTCAGGGGGGGAACGTTTTTTTCGCGAAATATGGTGGCCCGTCCGGTGGGTCCCCGCTGTCAGGTGGAGGAATAATTATTT
>NC_041384.1:468204314-468206677 GCF_002162155.2 Triticum dicoccoides
ACCAGGGCGGTGGTCTGGACGACGGCAAGGCCTAGGAAGGGGACGATGCGGAGCCAGGGAAGACGCAGCAGTGGAAGCCCGCACGGAAAGGAGTACGAGGGTTCACTGGTTCGGCTGCGGTGTGAGGCTGCCGTTGCCGCAGAATAACTGGGGTGTGGGTGAGTGGAGGGATGGCCTGGCCAGCGGTGGGAGTAGTATGGGGGCGGTGAGGCCTCCGCGGCAGCACAACCGGCCACGGGAGGCAGGAGAAGGCGGCACGACCGGCGCTGCTTTGGGCGGCTGGACCAAGAAGACCAGAGGTTGAAGAAGCACTACGGCCGTTGGATGGACATCTACAGTCACTGAAGCTAGAAACGTTTATTATTAACTAAGTTGACAAAGCCCTTGGTACGCTCCAAGTTAGTAGGCCCACAGGTCAGCCTCCGAAACGGTGTGCCCCAGATGTCAGGGGGAGGAATCATTTTTTGGGCGGCCGAAGCTAAGAATATCCGAGATTGAAGAAGAAGCACGCCATCCGTTGGATAGACATCCAATGGCCACTACTGCTAGAACCGTGTGTTGACTATAATAAGTTGTCAAAGCCTTGCATACGCGTCAACTTATTTTTTAGGGGACACGTCACTTAATAGGCCCACAAGTGTGTGGCAGAGAACTTATATCCCATTTGCATTTTGTAAGAATGTACAACCCATTTTGGAATTCTAATGGAATTTACAACAACCCATTTACAGTTTGTTAAAAGTACAACCCATTTTCTAGCTAGGACAATGATTAATAATTTCAACCAACCATTGAAGACAGAATTCAATAAAATTTCCCACATTTTGATGGGCTCCGAAATATTTTTATCCCGAAATGTCTAGTCAGATTAAATATAAATTTGTATTACGTAAAAATCCAACAAAACATTGCGCGTGCAACAATGAAAATTTAATATTTTCAAAATCCATAAATAATATTTTATAAACTAATTTCGTGTTTGGTGCATTTTTTTATAGTTACTGCCCAGTTTTTATAATTACATCCCATTTATTATTTTTTAAAGCCCATTTTCCTATTAAGCCTAATGCATCCCTCCTAGGAAAGATTTGCAGCCCGGCGGGGCCGAGAATAACAAGTTGACCTTGCCTGGGTATTCCTCAAAAAGACGTATAGCTGGGCTAGCCATTTTCATCTTGAAAAAATTAGTATCTGGACTGGATATCTGGCCTGGGCTAGACGGGCCACAGCCTGCCCAGTTAATACCCTGCTCTCCTCTGAACAACAACGAAATCACCGCCAAGAAAAACTCTGCAGTGCTCACGCCTCAAAAACACAAATACTGCTCGAGCTGCTTGGTCCCAGCTGTCGGCCGCACCTTGTGCAATTCTCTCGTTTATATTGACTACACAGGTTGACAATGGTGTGGGACCGTGATGTCACGAAACCAGGAGAAAGCAAAAAAATATATATAGTTGTACATAATAAGGAGGCACTTGCGTACGTATGACTATGGCCCTAGTGGGTCCCTAGTGTCATGCAGTCAAAATAAAGTCATCTCCTGAATCCTCATGTTCGTTGACGATGTTAAAAATGCTCGGCGCCACGGATGGTCTGATACAGCGCCCGCTACTCATTCAGGAAGCCAGGATCATCGGACACCTATGAGCACCTTCGAGAAACTGAGACGGCATGAAACGGTAAGGCCGCACTTGGGAGCTCTGGTTTATTTTAAACCTGTATTAACATACAAGTGTAATTTACTCGTCATCGAAAACAACGCGTAAAATACAGGCGTAATGAAACCGAGGGCCCGAGGTCTGTAAGTAAAACCGGCGGGTTACGCGTGTAGTTTGAGAGACCAGTGTATATTTTATGAGCACTGTTATATGGACGACATTACCAGACGATACATGCACGACATGCGTATCATGCCATCCATGGGCAAGGCTAAAATAGCAGCTAACGGCTGGATTAGCAATCGTCCGAGTGTCGTTCAACGTTTTTATCGTGTGTCAAGTACTTCCGATATTTTACTAGTCAAAATCGACCAACCAAGCGCCTTCGCCCGAGACCATCTGCTTTAATTTACAAGCGTCAGTTTTACAAGTGGTTTTGGTTGGAAAACGATGATCCAATCACGGCCTAATATCATGAGTTGGTCGGAGGATCATATGGTTTCATGTCTAACCTACCCGACTTGTCGTATAGGCTATGAATGAAACATCAGACGATGAACTTCTTAAGCATGGAAACAATAGAAGAGGATGATCTTCTTAACAAGCAAATCACTGGCATTAGATCGACATGCAAAACAATACGAAGCATTATTCTTAGGAGGCACGGTGAACAGCTCGTGATGCCGCATGCCACAACATTCCAAG
>NC_041384.1:468206687-468207764 GCF_002162155.2 Triticum dicoccoides
GGGAAGATGCGGCAGTGGAAGCCCGCGCGGAGAGGAGCACGAGGGTTCACTGGTTCGGCTGTGGTGTGAGGCTGCCGTCGCCGCAGGGCCTGGCCAGCGGTTGGAATAGTAGGGGGCGGTGAGGCCTCCGCGGCAGCACAGCCGACCACGGGAGGCAGGAGCATGCGGCACGACCGGTGCTGCTTTGGGCGGCTGGAGCAAGAAGACCAGAGGTTGAAGAAGCACTACGACTGTTGGATGGACATCGTACGGTCACTGGAGCTAGAATCGTTCATATTGACTAAAGTTGACAAAGGCCCCCATCCCAGTCAACTTAGTAGGCCCACAAGTTAGCCTCCCACCATGGTGGGTCCCAGCTAGCAGGGGGAGTATTCATTTTTTGTGCGTAATAAGGAGGCACTTCCGGTGGGTCCGGGCTGACAGCGAGGGGAACGTTTTTTTCGCGAAATACGCTGGCCCGTCCGGTGGGTCCGAGCAGTCAGGGGGGAAACGTTTTTTTTGCGAAATAAGGTGGCCTGTCCGGTGGGTCCCTGCTGTAAGGTGGAGGAATAATTATTTTGCACGTAACACGGAGGCACTTCCTTGCGGCCGCCTGGACCCAGCTGTCAGCCTCTCCACGTACAGTACTCTTCCGATGGAAGTCGGTCGTTGACCACGTTGACCACGACACGCCAAGAGAACCAGGGCGGTGGTCTGGACGACGGCAAGGCCTAGGAAGGGGACGATGCGGAGCCAGGGAAGACGCAGCAGTGGAAGCCCGCACGGAAAGGAGTACGAGGGTTCACTGGTTCGGCTGCGGTGTGAGGCTGCCGTTGCCGCAGAATAACTGGGGTGTGGGTGAGTGGAGGGATGGCCTGGCCAGCGGTGGGAGTAGTATGGGGGCGGTGAGGCCTCCGCGGCAGCACAACCGGCCACGGGAGGCAGGAGAAGGCGGCACGACCGGCGCTGCTTTGGGCGGCTGGACCAAGAAGACCAGAGGTTGAAGAAGCACTACGGCCGTTGGATGGACATCTACAGTCACTGAAGCTAGAAACGTTTATTATTAACTAAGTTGACAAAGCCCTTGGTACGCTCCAA
>NC_041384.1:468342005-468352295 GCF_002162155.2 Triticum dicoccoides
TTGAATTTGACAGAATATCTCACCGACGTGACACAAGCCATTATCCAGTCCACCCATCGCTGAGAGAAACACATCTTTTGCATCACCTGCCTCAAGAAGACCCAATCCACTCTATCATAAGCCTTGGATAGATCCAACTTATACGCACAAAAACTCTTTGTCGGGTCCTTCTCCTGCTTGATGTAGTGAATACACTCGAAGGTGACAAGAGCGTTATCAGTAATCATTCTCCCAGGTATGAAGGCACTCTGCTCCTGAGAAACAAGGTCATCCAAGAGAGGTCGCAACCTGTTTACCATACACTTTGAAATAACCTTATAAATGACATTACAAAGACTTATAGGCCTATAATCAGTTATCTTGGAAGGATTGGACATTTTTGTAATGAGCACAATGGATGTTGAGTTTACCCCTTCAGGCATAATATTAGTGCGAAAAAACTCCCTTACTGCTGCCAAGACACCCTCCTTGAGAGTGCCCCAATTTCGCTGAAAAAACCTGGCCGGAAAACCGTCCGGTCCTGGTGCCTTGAGAGGGCCAATTTGGAACAACGCATCGGAAATCTCCTTGTCAGAAAAGGGTGCACAAAGCTTGATATTATCCGCTTCTGTTACCTTGGATTCTAGTAAATTTAGGATAGGTGCAGCATCAAGAGACGGGTCGGCTGCAAATATATGTTGGAAGTATTCATTTTCCATCCTTCACATGGTTCCAAGATCTGTATGAACCACACCAATACTATCAGTCAACTCTCTTATCTTATTCTTCCTTGCCCTCCATACAGCCTTGCTCTGGAAATATTTGGTGTTTCGGTTACCTTCCTTCAACCAAGTTATTCTGGATCTTTGCAACTAGATCATTTCCTCTTGATAGAGCAGTTCATTCATCTTATCTGTCACCCTCCTGATGTCGTGGCTATAGGCATTCATGTGCATCAATTCTTCCAACTGGGACCGCGACTTAGCAAGTTCACGTGTAACATTGCCGAACTTCTTGCTCCAAGAACACAGGGTCACCATTGTTTTGGAGAGCGCCACTCGCAGCTGGGCTAGGTTCTCGACCGCACCAACCGCCTCCCATGCCTCTTCCACAACATCAGGTAATGTAGAATCCCTTTCCCAGAACATTTCATATCGTCGGCTCCTTCCACCAATCGGTCCTGTATCAGCGACGCCCTTCGACACCAGCACCACGTGATCTGAGCATGGGGAAGGCACGTGGAGGACCAAAGAAAAAGCAAAAATGTTCCTCCAAGTATTCGTTACTACGGCCCTATCCAGCCGCACTTATACATTATTCGACCCCCCCTCTTTTGTTGTCATAAGTATATGGCACGCCAACAGAACCGAGATCTACAAGTTCACACACTTCCAGAGCATCTCTAAAAGCGATCATCTGTGGTTCTCCCCTTGGTGTAGCAGAAAAATGTTCAAAGTCCCACATAGCTTCGTTAAAATTGCCCACTACGAGCCATGGAAGATCACTTGTATTCTTCAAACACTGAAGTTTTTCCCACATGAGATGCCTGTTTTCAACACACGGTTCTCCATTTACACATGTTATCCTCCATCTGTCCGCACCCTCTTGCTTACGCACTAGGGCGTCAATGTACCATTCCTCCTTATCCAGTATTTCCACCTCATAAGATTCGTGCCAGAAAAAGGCCAAACCTCCGCTCATACCATTACTATCAACTCCAAAAAACCCTTCGGTCTAATACGGTTTCGGATTCTCCTCATATTCTTAGCCTTTTGTCTAGTCTCACACGAGAACAACATTGTGGGGGAATGCGACCGTGAGATAGTCGCTAACTCACGAACTGTCCGGGAATTCTCCCCTCCCCGGCAGTTCCAACTTAGGACATTCATTGCGCCCGGCGGTCCTCCTCGAGGGAGGCCGCCTCATTTGTCATAGTTGTGTCCCCTTCATTACCCTCTTCCCCCTGCTTCCTTCTCTTCACAGTGGGCACCTTGCCAGGAGTAGAAGAAGAAGGAGTTGCTTCATTCACCCCTGCTGCACCTCCTCCCTCCAGCATAAGCATTGTGCTCGGTACCCTACCCGCAAGGTTCGGCATTGGTTGCCCTCGCACCATTACAACACCATCTGATCCCATAAGCCTCTTGTGGGCCGAACGAACATCATCATCGCCAATATTTACCGAACCTGGGGTAGCAAGAACTTCACCCCCATATGACCAACATCACCCCTCTTCTCTGACTGCCTATTGCTACCTCTTGAGCTTGCGTTGGATTTCCCTGAAGAGGAAGGGATGATGCAGCAGAGTAGCGTAAGTATTTCCCTCAGTTTTTGAGAACCAAGGTATCAATCCAGTAGGAGGCCACACTCAAGCCCCTCGTACCTGCACAAAACGATAGCTACTCACAACCAACGCGATTAGGGGTTGTCAATCCCTTCACGGTCACTTATGACAGTGAGATCAGATAGATATAATATTTTTGGTATAGAGATGCAAAGTAAAAAGTAAAGGCAAAGTAAAAAAGCAAAGCAAGATTAAAGTGATGGAGATTGATATGATGAGAATAGACCCGGGGGCCATAGGTTTCACTAGTGGATTCTCTCAAGAGCATAAGTATTCTAGGGTGGGTGAACAAATTACTATTGAGCAATTGACAGAATTGAGCATAGTTATGAGAATATCTAGGCATGATCATGTCTATAGGCATCACGTCCGTGACAAGTAGACCGAAATGATTCTGCACCTACTACTATTACTCCACTCATTGACTGCTATCCAGCATGCATCTAGAGTATTAAATTAAAAACAGAATAACGCCTTAAGCAAGATGACATGATGTAGAGAGATAAATTCATGCAATATGAAATAAACCCCATCTTGTTATCCTCGATGGCAACGATGCAATACGTGCCTTGCTGCCCCTTCTGTCACTGGGAAAGGACACCGCAAGATCGAACCCAAAGCTAAGCACTTCTCCCATGGCAAGAACTACCAATCTAGTTGGCCAAACCAAACGGATAATTTGAAGAGACTTGCAAAGATAACCAATCATACATAAAAGAATTCAGAGAAGATTCAAATATTATTCATAGATAGACTTGATCATAAACCCACAATTCATCGGTCTCAACAAACACACCGCAAAAAGAAGATTACATCGAATAGATCTCCACGAGAGAGGGGGAGAACTTTGTATTGAGATCCAAAAAGAGAGAAGAAGCCATCTAGCTACTAACTATGGACCCGAAGGTCTGAGGTAAACTACTCACACTTCATCGGAGAGGCTATGATGATGTAGAAGCCCTCCGTGATGATGGCCCTCTCCGGCGGAGCTCCGGAACAGGCCCCAAGATGGGATCTCGTGGATACAGAAAGTTACGGCGGTGGAATTAGGTTTTTGGCTCCTGTTTTGATCGTTTGGGGGTACGTAGGTATATATAGGAGGGAGGAGTACGTCGGTGGAGCACCGAGGGGCCCACGAGGCAGGGGGGCGCGCCCCCACCCTCGTGACCGCCTCTCTGATGCCTTGGCGTAGGGTCCAAGTCTCCTGGATCACGTTCGGTGTGAAAATCACGTTCCCCGAAGGTTTCATTCCGTTTGGACTCCGTTTGATATTCTGTTTCTCTGAAATACTGAAATAGGCAAAAAAAACAGCAATTCTGGGTTGGGCCTCCGGTTAATAGGTTAGTCCCAAAAATAATATAAAAGTGGAAAATAAAGCCCAATATAGTCCAAAACAGTAGATAATATAGCATGGAGCAATCAAAAATTATAGATACGTTGGAGACTATCAGGCATCCCCAAGCTTAATTCCTGCTCGTCATCGAGTAGGTAAATGATAAAAAGAGAATTTTTGATGCGGAGTGCTACTTGGCATAATTTCAATGCAAATCTTCTTAATTGTGATATGAATATTCAGATTCAAAAGATTCAAGACAAATGTTTATATTGACATAAAAATAATAATACTTCAAGCATACTAACAAAGCAATTATGTCTTCTCAAAATATCATGGCCAAAGAAAGTTATCCCTACAAAATCATATAGTCTGGCTATGCTCTATCTTCACCACACAAAGTATTTAAATCATGCACAACCCCGATGACAAGCCAAGCAATTGTTTCATACTCTAACTTTTTCAAAACTTTTTCAATCTTCACGCAATACATGAGCGTGAGCCATGGATATAGCACTATAGGTGGAATAGAATGGTGGTTATGGAGAAGACAAAACAAGGGGAAGATAGTCTCACATCAACTAGGCGTATCAACGGGCCATGGAGATGCCCATCAATAGATATCAATGTGAGTGAGTAGGGATTGCCATGCAACGGATGCACTAGAGCTATAAGTATATGAAAGCTCAAAAACAAACTAAGTGGGTGTGCATCCAACTTGCTTGCTCATGAAGACCTAGGGCAATTTGAGGAAGCCCATCATTGAAATATACAAGCCAAGTTCTATAATGAAAGATTCCCACTAGTATATGAAAGTGATAACATGAGAGACTCTCTATTATGAAGATCATGGTGCTACTTTGAAGCACAAGTGTGGTAAAAGGATAGTAACATTGTCCCTTCTCTCTTTTTCTCTCATTTTTTTATTTTTTTCATCGGTCTCTTTTCATTTGGTCTTCTTTGGCCTCTTTTATTTATTTTTCGTCCGGAGTCTCATCCCAACTTATGGGGAATCATAGTCTCCATCATTCTTTCCTCACTTGGGACAATGCTCTAAAAATGATGATCATCACACTTTTATTTTTCTTACAACTCAACAATTACAACTCGATACTTAGAACAAAATATGACTCTATGAATGCCTCCGGCGGTGTACCGGGATATGCAATATGACAATGATGAATGTGTCATGATAAACGAAACAGTGGAAAGTTGCATGGCAATATATCTCGGAATGGCTATGGAAATGCCATGATAGGTAGGTATGGTGGCTGTTTTGAGGAAGGTATATGGTAGGTGTATGATACCGGCGAAAGGTGCACGGTATTAGAGAGGCTAGCAAAGGTGGAAGGGTAAGAGTGCGTATAATCCATGGACTCAACATTAGTCATAAAGAACTCATATACTTATTGCAAAAATCTAGAAGTTATCAAAGTAAAGTATTACGCGCATGCTCCTAGGGGGATAGATTGGTAGGAAAAGACCATCGCTCGTCCCCGACCGCCACTCATAAGGAAGACAATCAACAAATAAATCATGCTCCGACTTCATCACATAACGGTTCACCATACGTGCATGCTACGGGAATCACAAACTTTAACACAAGTATTCTTTAAATTCACAACTACTCAACTAGCATGACTCTAATATTATCACCTCCATATCTCAAAACAATTATCAAGTATCAAACTTTTCTTAGTATTCAACACACTCAAAAGAAAGTTTCACAAATCTTGAATACCAAGCATATTATTATTAAGCAAATTACCATGCTATTAAGAGACTCTCAAAATAATTTAAGTGAAGCATGAGAGATCAATAGTTTCTTTAAAACAAATCCACCACCGTGCTCTAAAAGATCTAAGTGAAGCACATAGAGCAAAATTATAACGCTCAAAAGATATAAGTGAAGCACATAGAGCAAAACTACTTAGCTCAAAAAGATATAAGTGAAGCACATAGAGAAAAACTACTTTAGCTCAAAAAGATATAAGTGAAGCACATAGAGCAAAACTACATAGCTCAAAAGATATAATTGAAGCACATAGAGCAAAATTATAATGCTCAAAAGATATAAGTGAAGCACATAGAGTATTCTATAAAATTTTAATTCATGTATGGCTCTCTCAAAAGGTGTGTACATCAAGGATGATTGTGTCATACTAAAACACAAATACACAAATAATACAAGATGCTCCAAGCAAAACACATATCATGTTGGTGAATAGAAATATAGCTCCAAGTAAATTACCGATGGAAGTGGATGAAAGAGGGGATGCCTTCCGGGGCATCCCCAAGCTTTGACTTTTTGGTGTCCTTGGATTATCTTGGCAGTGCCATGGGAATCCCCAAGCTTAGTCTCTTGCCACTCCTTGTTCCATAATCCATCAAAAGAATTCACCCAAAACTTGAAAACTTCACAACACAAAACTTAAAGTAGAAAACTCGTGAGCTCCATTAGCGAAAGAAAACAAAAAACCACTTCAAGGTACTATAATGAACTCATTCTTTATTTATATTGGTGTTAAACCTACTGTATTCCAACTTCTCTATGGATTATAAACTATTTTACTAACCATAGATTCATCAAAATAAGCAAACAACACATGAAAAACAGAATCTGTCAAAAACAGAACAGTCTGTAGTAATCTGTAGCTAGCGCAATATCTGGAACCCCAAAAATTCTAAAATAAATTGCTGGACGTGAGGAATTTATCTATTAATCATCTGCAAAAAGAATTAACTAAATAACACTCTTCAAATAAAAATGACAGCAGTTCTCGTGAGCGCTAAAGTTTCTGTTTTTTACAGCAAGTTCAAGAAGACTTTCCCCAAGTCTTTCCAACGGTTCTACTTGGCACAAACACTAATTAAACACAAAAAACACAACCAAAACAGAGGCTAAATAAATAAATTATTAAATAACAGAAAGGAATAATATTGGGTTGTCTCCCAACAAGTGCTTTTCTTTAAAGCCTTATAGCTAGGCATAATATTTCAATGATGCTCACATGAAAGACAAGAATTGAAGCACAAAGAGAGCATCATAAAACACGTGACAAACACATCTAAGTCTAACATACTTCCTATGCATAGGCATCTTATAGGCAAACAAATTATCAAGGCCAGCAAAAACTAGCATATGCAAGGAAGCGGAAAGAAACAATAGCAATCTCAACATAACGAGAGGTAATTTAGTAACATGAAAATTTCTACCACCATATTTTCCTCTCTCATAATAATTATATGTAGGATCATAATAAAATTCAACAAAATAGCTATCACATAAAATATTTTCAACACGATCCACATGCATGCAAAGTTGACACTCTTCCAAAATAGTGGGATTAACCTTAACTAAAGTCATGAGCTTTCCAAACCCACTTTTAATATTATTGCAAACATTATAATCAATCTCATATTCATCATGGGGTTTAAATAAATTTTCAAGATCAAAAGAAGAATCACCCCAATCATGATCATTGCAACAAGTAGAGGACATAGCAAAACTAGCATCCCCAAGCTTAGGGTTTTGCATATTATTAGCACAATTGACATCAAGAGAATTTATTATAAAATCATTGCAATCATGCTTTTTATTCAAAGATCTATCATGAAGCACTTCATCACAATTTTTAGATTTACGGATTTCAGGCAAAAGCTTATAAAGATAATCTAGTGCATCCAAATCACTAGGAATTGGTTCATCATAATTGGATCTCTTAAAAACATTGGCAAGCGGATGAGGATCCATAGATCTTAGGCTCTCTGTTTAGTAATAAATAAACAACTATTCCAACCATACGAGCAAACAAGAAACGGGCAAAGAGAGGCAAATAGAGAGGGTGAATAAAACGGCAAGGGTGAAGTGGGGGAGAGGAAAACGAGAGGCAAATGGCAAATAATGTAATGCGAGAGATAGGGATTGTGATGGGTACTTGGTATGTTGACTTTTGCGTAGACTCCACGGCAATGGTGCCAGAAATCCTTCTTGCTACCTCTTGAGCTTGCGTTGGATTTCCCCGAAGAGGAAGGGATGATGCAGCAGAGTAGCGTAAGTATTTCCCTCAGTTTTTGAGAACCAAGGTATCAATCCAGTAGGAGGCCATGCTCAAGTCCCTCGTACCTGCACAAAACGATAGCTACTCGCAACCAACGCGATTAGGGGTTGTCAATCCCTTCACGGTCACTTACGAGAGTGAGATCAGATAGATATAATATTTTTGGTATTTTTGGTATAGAGATGCAAAGTAAAAAAGTAAAGGCAAAGTAAAAAAGAAAAGCAAGATTGAAGTGATGGAGATTGATATGATGAGAATAGACCCGGGGGCCATAGTTTCACTAGTGGATTCTCTCAAGAGCATAAGTATTCTAGGGTGGGTGAACAAATTACTGTTGAGCAATTGATAGAATTGAGCATAGTTATGAGAATATCTAGGCATGATCATGTATATAGGCATCACGTCCGTGACAAATAGACCGAAATGATTCTGCACCTACTACTATTACTCCACTCATCGACTGCTATCCAGCATGCATCTAGAGTATTAAGTTAAAAACAGAATAACGCCTTAAGCAAGATGACATGATGTAGAGAGATAAATTCATGCAATATGAAATAAACCCCATCTTGTTATCCTCGATGGCAACGATGCAATACGTGCCTTGTTGCCCCTTCTGTCACTGGGAAAGGACACCGCAAGATCAAACCCAAAGCTAAGCACTTCTCTCATGGCAAGAACTACCAATCTAGTTGGCCAAACCAAACGGATAATTTGAAGAGACTTGCAAAGATAACCAATCATACATAAAAGAATTCAGAGAAGATTCAAATATTATTCATAGATAGACTTGATCATAAACCCACAATTCATCGGTCTCAACAAACACACCGCAAAAAGAAGATTACATCGAATAGATCTCCACGAGAGAGGGGGAGAACTTTGTATTGAGATCCAAAAAGAGAGAAGAATCCATCTAGCTACTAACTATGGACCCGAAGGTCTGAGGTAAACTACTCACACTTCATCGGAGAGGCTATGATGATGTAGAAGCCCTCCGTGATGACGGCCCTCTCCGGCGGAGCTCCGGAACAGGCCCCAAGATGGGATCTCGTGGATACAGAAAGTTACGGCGGTGGAATTAGGTTTTTGGCTCCTGTTTTGATCGTTTGGGGGTACGTAGGTATATATAGGAGGGAGGAGTACGTCGGTGGAGCACCGAGGGGCCCACGAGGCAGGGGGGCGCGCCCCCACCCTCGTGACCGCCTCTCTGATGCCTTGGCGTAGGGTCCAAGTCTCCTGGATCACGTTCGGTGTGAAAATCACGTTCCCCAAAGGTTTCATTCTGTTTGGACTCCGTTTGATATTCTGTTTCTCTGAAATACTGAAATAGGCAAAAAAAACAGCAATTCTGGGCTGGGCCTCCGGTTAATAGGTTAGTCCCAAAAATAATATAAAAGTGGAAAATAAAGCCCAATATAGTCCAAAACAGTAGATAATATAGCATGGAGCAATCAAAAATTATAGATACGTTGGAGACGTATCACCTATCCACTCCTCCTCTTCCTCCTAAACCCCCGCCTCCTCTACCACCCCCTCTACTAGCTCCTCTTGCCCCACCCGAACCCTGACCCGCAGCCGACCAACCCCTTCCACGGCCTCCACCGCCTCCTGACATGATCGGCTCATTTGCCCAATGCATCCAGTCCCCCCAATCACAATCAGGTGGGTCATGGATCCCATCACCACACTCCTCAACCACGTGACCCATGCAGCGACAAAAGTAACAGAAATCCGGCAGTTTCTCATAGGTGACTGGGTATCTTTTCATCTCCTTGAGCGTTATATGCACGAACCTCACCAAAGGTTTCTGCACATTCACAAATACTCTCACGTTTAAGTGACTTGAGGGATTGATCCTCCCCTCGTTAACTACCACAGTAAATGGCGGCCCACCCAGCTTCTTGGCAACTTTCTCATCTAGCTCCCTCTTCCTTGTTAGACCATCCGACAGCACTTTGATCCTCGCCCAGATGGGATACATGTCTAGTGCATATTCAGAAACATTAGTGAAACCATCATACTCCACAATGAGCACCGGATCCCTCCTAAATTGCCAAGGGCCTCCCTCCATGACACGCTTCCAATCTCTAAGGCAGTGGCACTGCGCCAAGAACAGATTCGCCCCCTTGATATTAAAAGTAACTCCTTGGGCACAAGCCCATGCGTTCCTCATAGAATTTAGTAACGCCGCATGGCTAAACGGCCTCATAATATGAACCCTAAACAAGCACAGCCATCAAACCTCCTTAATCAACTCCTCTACCTCCCCAGACAGATCAAGATCCTCATCTTCCTCGCAAGACGTCTTCCAGCGCTGGATCATGACCAAATTGATCCCATCCATGGTCTTCCTCCTCCCGATCTACATCTTCCACCTCATCCCTGGCGATCTCTGTAGAACCATCCCCAGTCGTACCGGCGGATGCCCTGGCCTCCTTACGCTGACCCCCATCACCTACCTCTCCTCCCCCAAACCCTACACCTACTTGCTCGTCCTGCTTACCGCCCCCGTCGACCTTGGCCTCCCGATCCGGCATGCAACACCTCATTCTTGATCCCGAGGAGATTGGCAT
>NC_041384.1:468356744-468362041 GCF_002162155.2 Triticum dicoccoides
AGATCCAGATCTCGGCTGGGTCAGGTGGCGAGTGGGGCTTCGTCGGCGGGGTCTGGGCGCGTGGCAGCGGCGCCTAGGCCGGTGATGGTCGGCTGCGGGAGGATCTGGTGGTATGTGCTGCCAGTTCCGGTACCTATTCCCGACGGTGGTGGATCAGGGTGTTGGCGGAGGCCTCCAGGGCTAAAGCATGGGGTGAGCTGCGACGGCATATTGGCGGCTCACAGTGATGTGCGGGCCATGCGCAGTAGCGGCTGGGCATGCTTCGGCACCTGCTCGTCTGTGGGCGGTCCTTGTGGATGCTTCTAGATCTCTCCCATGGTTGCAAGTGGTGTCCGGTTTGGATTCTCGCGCCGTTGAGCAGGTGACAGGTTGGGCTAGGTGCAGATCCAGGCAGGGACACCAGTTGGGCATCAGGGGTAATGTTGGAAGAGGGGGTGGAGAGATGGGTGGCGCGGGTGCGGTCAGGCCACCCTTCACCGGCAGGGGTGTCGGACATTAACGTAGTCCACCCTGCCCGACCTCTTCTTCGACCTGATTGCTCCCTGATCGATTTGGTCTTTCCGGTCGCTGGCGGGTCTGTCAGCGGTCGGAGCATGCCGATCGATCATCACTCACAGTCATGGAGGATCTTTGGGGCATCTTGTTTTTCTTGGGCGGCGTCCTGGGTGGTGGAACCCGCGGTGCTTCTTGTTAGGAAAGCAACTTAACTTTATGGAAGGCCTGAGGAAATAAACATAGACTAATCAATACTCTTAGACAAATACTAATACTCCTTAACACCCCCCCCCCTCAAATGCAAAGCGTATGCAATAGCAGTGCATTTGAAGAAGTGTAATGCTAAAAAATGATATGCCAAATCCGTGTCTTGAGAGTGTCGTCGTAGCATGAAGAGTCTTCAAAACCTGTCGAGTCGTCAAAGGGGATAACGAAGAGATGGCACATCAGAGAAAGACACCGCATCAATAGAAGATACAAGAGAAGTATCAAGAGAAGATGGGTTGTCAAAAGAAGATGGCACATCAAGAGAAGAAGCATTGCTTAAAGAATCATGGCCCATGAAAACTGACGGCAAAAGAAGCTCGGCGGCAAGAGAATGGGTTTAGATCAACAATGCAAAAAGAGACCACAAAAATCCTATAGAGAGGACAATGACTAGAAAAAGGCTGACGGACAAAAGTTTGATGGACTAGCGTGACATAAAAAACACAAAATATCAACGGATTTGATGGACACGACAGAAATTATAGAAAACTAAGAAGCTAAAAAGCATACATGAACTAGATGCGATAGGAGCGGAAGAAAATCATGGCGACGAGGCCAAAAGCAGCAGAATAGCAGCAAAGTAGCAAGCGAGCAGAGAGGTAGGAGTAGCACGTTAGCAGTAGAAAGTAGCTAGCTAGCACCCAGTAACAACAGGAAGAAGCTAGCATGTAGGCAATCACGTGGGTCAAGAGGAGCACACGCAGGCAGAGAGCAGAGCTGGACGAGGCGACTTCAATTTGGCCTGCAACGCGGTTACCGATCGGGCGCACTGGTGTAAGAGCAACTCTAGCAGACTCCGCATCCCGCCCCGACCCGTAAAATAACAGCCAAAGTGCGGGTCGGGGCGGAAAAACCAGCCCGATTAGACCCCGCATCCCGCCCCGACCCATAAAATTTTTTAGGGGGCGCAGCAAAACCCCGAGCCCAACCCGGGAAAACACACGTTTCCCCCTCGCGGCTGCGGTGCCCTACATATAAGCGGAAGCGGTTGGTGACGGAGGACATTTCATCCCGCGCTTTCTTCCACCAACCACCCCTCCTCTCCTCCCTCGCGCCGCCGCCGGCCGCCGCCCAAGATTCCAGCGAAAGCAGCCGGCAGGAGCACGGCGGAAGGCCGCCACGGGCACGAGGCCTCCCCTCCCTTCCCTCCTGCGTCGGCGGGCCGCCGGATTTTGCAGATCTGTGGCACGTTATCGCGGGCCGCCGGTTGCTGCCCCAAGCGATGCAGTGGTTGGGAGCCTCTCCCGTAGCCTAGGCAAAGGCGCATCGCCGCATGAAGGTACTGCTTCGTCCGCCCGCCGTCGCCGAAGGTTTGCGGGCATGGATTCATCCGGCCGTCCACCGGGCTCGGCGCCCGCGCAGCGTCTTGTGGCTTGCCGATGCCACTCATAGAGTGCGACGACTGCACGCGGAAAGTGTTGCGGCTCACTTCGGGCACGCCGAAGCACCCCAGATGGGTGTTCTTCAAATGCGAAAACGACGGGGTACATACACTTGTGGTAGCTCATTTTGATAGCTCATTATTTGGTTCAATTGCGGTAGCTCATTTTGAACATGCTCACTCATGTGTGTAGGAAGATGGATGCTCATTTTGGTTTTGGGAGGGAGAATACATTGATTTGTTGATAGAAAGAAACATAATAGACGTTCACGCACTCCTTAGAAGAATCGAAGGCCATGATGCGGCTGCATGTGCAACTAGAGGGGAAGCAACATCTACTTCTTTCGACCAAAGATGAAGAAAGAAGAATGCAAAATAAAGAATCCGCGGATCAACAATGAATGCATGGAGAAGATATTAGTCCAACTAGTGGGAGCAATTATGGAAGTTAGAAATCTTCTAAAATGCGTACTTGTGGTTCTTGTTTTCTTTGGTCTTGCTATTCTAGCAAAGATTTGGTGATGTCTTATCTATCCAATATAGTTGAAAAAGCAAAGAAATGCATTATGTTGGATCAAATTAAGGTGTAAATTTAGATTTTCCGGGTCGGGACGAGCTGCGCCAGATCAGACCCCGCAAAACCGACCCGTAAAAAGGCACATTCCGTGAATATCTTTTTTACGGGTCCGTTATGCGGGGTCTGCATCTGCGGCCGTCCGCACCGGCCTGCAAAAGCGGTTTTGCGCGAACTGCAAATGAGTTTTGCGGGCCGGCGGGATGCGGGGTCTGCTAGAGTTGCTCTAAGAGGAGCACACGCGGGCAGAGAGCAGAGCTGGATGAGGCGACTCCAATTTGGCCTGCAACGCGGTTATCAATCGGGCGCACTGGTGTGAACGTGGTATGTCACATCTAAATTGATGTCTACTTTGTTTTTGTTTATTTTTCCTAGTTTTTTTTGTTGCTACATTATATACTTGTGGAAACTTAAATATGACATCCTTAAAAAAGATCTATATGTGAATTAGACAAACTGAAAAAAAATCTAGTGGATCATAAAAACGAGTTGCAGCGTCTGGAGATCTAAACCTAGACTCTAATGCCATGCTAGAAAAGCAACTTAACTTTATTAAAAGCTCAAAGAACATATATACATAGACTAATAAAGACTTCTAAACCAATACAAATACTCCTTAACACTTCTAGGCTGAGCTTGCAACTCAGGTGCGGGCGGCTAGTGGCCATGGCCGAGTGGGTGGTGTGGTGGCTATCGTCTCAATGTTCTACACCGGTAGGCAGCTGTGTTCTTGCCTGACCCACTAAGTCAAAGCCGGAGTTTACGTGCCGGGGTGAAAACCCTGTCTGGTTTGGCCAGACACAGCCACACAGGTGCCCCCATCTTCCTAAAGCCTCTGTTGTGGTTGCTCGGTCCCTTTGTCGCCTTTTCGATGAAAATCTGATATTTCAATCGGATGATGATGATGTTGTTGTGTCGTGTCCTTTCTAAAGGCGCCATCTTAAAGCGCTTGGTTTCGTGGAGCCTCAACTTCATCTCTTCGCGATATTTTTATCGGAGGGCGCCGGCGGCTGTGTAGCGATGCTTTTCTCTCAACGTGCTAATGTCAGGGTACTGGTTTTCTTAATAATTTGCGCAGAGGGGACCCGATGTTCCTGGAACCATACTGGATGCGGCACGCGGAGGCCAGCGCCGTGGTGGTCTCCGGATGGCACCGCATGAGCTACAGAGCCACCGACGGTCTCTTCCAGTCCGTCGAGCTCGAGCGCTGCATCAGGCGGCTGCACAGGGCCGTCGGCAACGCCGTCGCCGACGACAAGCAAATCGTCTTCGCCACCGGCTCCATGCAGCTGATCAACGCGCTGGTGTACGCCCTGTCCCCAGACAGCAACTCCGGCTCGACGGCCAACGTGGTCGCCACCACGCCGTACTACCCGGTCAGTGCTGTTATTTTATGTGTGCCTTTTTCTAGATTATTAGCCACGGATCGATCTAATCTACTCTGTTTGTTGATTTGATACATCATGCAGGCTTACAGAACGCAGATCGTGTTGTTCGACAGCCGGGAGTACAAATGGGCCGGGAACACCTCCATGTGGGCGAAAGCGTCGGGGAACTCCACCACCAAGGAGGACGTCATCGAGTTCGTGACGTCGCCGAACAACCCCGACGCCCTGCTCCACCAGCCCGTCGTCGTCGGCTCGTCGGCGATCCTCGACCACGCCTACTTCTGGCCGCACTTCACGCACATCCTCGCGCCCTCCGACGCGGACGTCATGCTCTTCACCACCTCCAAGCTCTCCGGCCATGCCAGCAGTCGATTCGGGTACGCACACGCACCCACGCGGAAAACAATAGACATACTGCACACACATATAATGTGTTGCACTGCGCAGGTGGGCGCTGATAAGGGACGAGAAGGTGGCCAAGAGGGTCAATGACTACATTATGCAGAACACCATGGGCGCGTCCCGCGACACCCAGCTCCGGATGCTTGCCATCTTCAAGACCATACTGGCCAACCTGCACGGCAAGGAGGACATCTTCGCCTTCGGGCACGACGTGATGACGGCCAAATGGCGCAAGCTTAGCGCCGTCGTGTCGCACTCCCGCCGGATCTCGCTGCAGAACATCCCTCCCCAGTACTGCACCTACTTCGACAAGATCAGGGAGCCATCCCCAGGTGACGCATCGACTTGCTGAAACACGTTCAGATTTTGAAACTATGGTTGATGTTTGATTCGGTTGGCATGCAGCTTATGCGTGGGTCAAGTGTGAGAGGGAGGAAGACAGTGACTGCTCCGACGTGCTGCTCAAGGCCAAGATAATCACACGGTCCGGCGTCTGGAACGATGCCAGCAGCCGGTACACGAGGATAAGCCTCATCAAGTCCCAGGACGACTTCGACCTGCTCCTCGAGAGGATCACAGAATTTGTCGATGCCGAGCTCACCGCTGCTGGTTCCAACTCCATGTGATGTCCCGTGTTAATATACAGAAACGGGTCAAGGAAATGTGAGCATACAGAAGGTATGTATTTGGTTAGGACGGGTACCAAAAGTGCGACGTCCAGAGGTCAGCTACGTGTTGGTTGTGTCCCAGACTCCCAGGCTAGGTGATGATCGAGGAGCACGCGTTGTGA